>NC_092468.1:1463344-1765924 GCF_047495875.1 Pithys albifrons albifrons | reverse complement strand
GGTGGTCGAAATACAGGTATGGGGAAGCCTGGCAAGTTGACTACATCACACTTCCCCAAACACGCCAAGGCAAGCGCTACGTGCTGACCATGGTAGAGGCAACCACTGGATGGCTGGAGACATACCCCGTATCTCACGCCACTGCCCGGAATACCATCCTGGGCCTTGAGAAACAAGTCCTGTGGAGACACGGCACACCAGAAAGAATAGAGTCTGACAACGGCACCCACTTCAAGAACAGCCTCATAGACACCTGGGCCAGAGAGCACGGCATTGAGTGGGTGTATCATATCCCCTACCATGCTCCAGCTGCCGGGAAAGTTGAGCGATGTAATGGACTGCTGAAAACAACCTTGAAGGCGTTGGGTGGGGGAACTTTCAAACACTGGGAGCTGCATTTGGCAAAGGCCACCTGGTTGGTCAACACCCGGGGCTCCATCAATCGAGCTGGCCCTGCCCAATCAGAACTCTTGAATACTGTAGATGGAGATAAAGTCCCTGTGGTCCATATGAGAGGTATGTTAGGAAAGACTGTTTGGGTTAGTCCCACCTCAAACAAAGGCAAACCCACCCGAGGGATTGTCTTTGCTCAAGGACCTGGTTGCACTTGGTGGGTAATGCAAAAAGATGGAGAAACACGTTGTGTACCACAAGGGGACCTAATTTTGAGCGAGAAGAGTTTGTAATGTTTCATTGTATACATGTGTATATATATGTATAGGTAAAAAGGGGGTTAATTTGGGAATGACTAGATGGAGTGGAATAAGGGGTGGATAATGTCCTAGTTCAGCTGGAGGGACCAGCTAACCCTGTGTGGTGGTGATCAAACCTGTGTATTCCACCCCCTCTATTCATTCCCCAAGGACAATGGGCCATTAGCAGCAGCTGCCCAGGGAGCCATTATCACTTCACACCCAGCCTGAGGGGGGCGGAGCTGCTAATGGGCCATCAACAGCTCAACAACCCCTGGCTCCCAGAGTTAATCACCCATTGTGTGAGTCCCCGCCCAGGGGGAGGGACTGAGTGCTCCCTGAGGGTACATAAGTGGTGGGTAAGAAGACCTCAGGACCTTCTCGTCGGATCCAGAGCAGCAGCAGGACCTCGACAGCAGGAGATTACCGCTCTCAGCCAGACCACAGCCCTCGCCTGCACCAACAGGTTTTTCTTTTCCTTTTGCTCTGGACTTGGGGGAGCCACAGGGGTCTCAGCACCAGGGCAAACAAACCCCCTTGGGTTTGTGCCCCAGGACACTGGGTTATACTGCTGGGGTATTGTGAGTTGAAAGCAATTTCCCTTGTGTATCAGTGTTGTTATTGTAATATTATTATTAAATTTTAGCTCTGACTTATAATCTCTCTCGTGGTGAGTTCATTTCCCCTGCTGGTTCACCTTCAAACCAGCACACACTCCCTCAGCCAGGGCCCCTTCCCAAGGGAAGTCCAGCTCCTTCCCTGTACTCATCTCTAGAGAAAAAGAAAATTCTGAAGGCAAAAAGCTTCATCCCAAGGTAAGAAGCTTGGCTTGAGTTGGTTTACTCTCACTCCTCTGATTTCCCAGGATGTGGATGCAGAGATGAATACCTGGAGGTGTTTCTGAGCCCTCTCCACCTCTCCCCACAGCCCTATTTTCCTGTGCAGCAGAACCTTCCCCTCCCTCCTGCTGACCTCCCACTCTCCCAGCACATGACTCTCCTCACCAAATGCCTTCTCCACTCCTTCCAGTTCCATCCACAAGTCCTTGGACTGGTTTCAACTCTCACTGCCTAAGCCATTCACACTGTGGAAGATTTTCTCTGTAACAAATGCCCTTTCTAATCCATCTCTCCAGTGAACCTGTTCCCTCCAACAATGAGTCTCCACAACCTCCCTAAGACCTGGAGCTCCTACCAGGATTCCCTTTCACTCCAGATGTTTTCAGACTTCACAGAAATGCTGCAGGTGCAAACCTGCCCCTGGTGACTGCAGCTCCTGTTTGCTGTCCCTGTCCCTGTGCCTGCCCCAGCACAGCCTCCCACACCCTCCTGACATTCCCACCCTTCCAAACCACACCCATAACGATGGATCCCATTACACTTGGGATCCCATTGCAAATATTGATTGCTGTGCAACCAGAGCCTTTTGAACAGGGCAGGAACTTGCCTATGCATTAAAGATGAGGCTTTCTTACCTTCCTCTTCATTCCATATGAGATTAGATATACAGAACATGGCAGCAAGCTGGAGTTTAGCATTTGAATGACTCTGAAGAGACAAAAATAGAATTCGTGTTTAGAAGAGGAATTCAGAGATCCTCAGACTTACATTTCCTCATCCTGTGATCAATATAGATAATAAATAAGGCAATAAAGCTGGGACTAATTCTTATCTAAAACTTCTCTCAAAGGCAGGGCCATGATGTAAGACCTTGAGTGGTGCTCAATCACTTCTTTCCAAATATTTACTGACACCTGCAAGATGTGCCTTTTCCAAGACAGGAAATGTTTTCCTTGTGGACATGGTACTGCTGAAGTCACTATAACATTCTTATGGGAAATAACCACTGGATTTTCCCTCTAATCAGCTCCTCAAACAGCTCTGCCACACAGAACTGCACCCCAGGATTTCTGGGTATATGGAAACCAAGTCCATGACAGTGAGTAATTCACACAACAAAATCCTAAAGCATCTTCCTCTTCTTATTCCTGCAAAAGACCAACATCAAACCCTTCAGAGAAATTTCCCTACCATGTAGTACTTGATTTTCTGCAGGATGTCATCATTGGTCATAATCAGTTCCTTTGCTGTTGTGCCATCTGCTATGTTGGCAAGGATACACAGTGTCTGGAAGAGAGAAAAACCAGGAAGTTCTTTGGCCAGGTCACATCCCATGATTTATGCAGCTTCCCTGACAGCTCTGACAATTCCTTCAGTTACTTCAGTATCTTTAATCTGGAGTTTCCAGCTTGCTCACACCTGGGGCCGAGGCCAAGGAGGGAACAGCTGTGGGCACACCAGTGCCATGTTCAAATGGAAAGCAAATTCATTAACTCATTGCAATGAGGAAAATCTCAATGTGGATGGGTGGAATTCTGCAGCTTACAGAACAGACTGAGTGAACTGGAATATAAAGCAGTCTGTTCTGTATCAGTGGCTGGGGGAGAACGAAACAACCCAACCATAACCATGTAGTTCTCCAGGCCAGGAACAGGAGGCAGAGGCTCTCTGCTCATCTAGCACAGGAATAACTGGGGTTTGACAAGTCTAATCACAGCTGTTGCCTGCAGAGGTAACTCTAACTGCTAATGCAGCTGGTTTTGTCCGGCAGGTCAGAGGAGCCATCCCACAGAATCCCTGGAAGCACCTGGGCCTGCACATGGCACTGCCTGGCACAGGTACCTCCCCTGGCTCTCAGGAGCACCAGGAGCTGCTTCCCAAGTTCTTCCCCATACAGCTGTGGGAGAATTTCCCCATCTCCTCTGGGCATGCAGGGAGGGCCCTGAGCACCCCTGCCCTCCTGCCAGCAGCTGTGGGCACCCGTCACTGCCAGAGCCAGGCAGTGCCAGAGACAGGACTGCTGGAACCACAGCCTGCTGTGCCCACAGGAGTGCTGGGGGGACCTGGGGCTGCAGCAAAAGCAACTGCACCACAGGCACTGAGGAGATGCTCTGTGGATAGAGCCTCAAACTCCAGGGGCCATATCCATCTCTAGCCCTTCCCATTTCTCAGGTGTGCTGGTTCTCCTCCAAAATAATTCCCAGAGGCTTGGCACAGGAAATAACCTTCTGCTGTGTGAAAGGCCATTCCTGCCACCAGAGCTTTATCAGGAAGATTTAGAAAGACACAGTGGGTTAACCCTCAGCTGTTTCAGAGCCATGGCATCCCTAAACTTGCTGGTAAGATTTTGGGGATATTTTTTGCTATTATTGCACCAAAATCTCCACCAAAACCCTTTCTTCATGAGCAGAGACTCAGCCCAGATGTGTTTCTCCACCCATGTGCCAGGCTGTTTGCTACCCATGCCCACCCTAAGCCAGGGCAATCCTTGGGATCTCCCACAGCCTCTCACTGACCCCTTCCTGCACCACCACATGAGAAAGAAACAGGTTCTGCACCTGCCTGTCCTGCCTGGCACAACAGCCAGATCCTGCCCGTCCTGCCTGGCAGAACAGCCAGATCCTGCCCCCCCGTGCTCACTTGGGCTGCAGCATCCCCCAGAGGTGCTCCTGTGCACTGATGCTGTTCCCTGCTGGTTTACCTCCTCTTTCCTTCTGCCCTTCCTCTGGCATTTGCTCTTCTTCAGTGTTCATTTGTCAGGGCAGGTTCCTCCCCACATTTTCCTGCTCTTTCCCCTCCTGGTGCCTCTGTTCTCTTCCCACTGTCCCCTTCCTGCCCTGCAACTGCCCCCATCGAATCCTTCCCCTCTCACATCCAGCACCCTCCTCTGTACCAAAAACATTCTGAATTCAATCCAAACACCTTTGTAGACCCACTGGACAGAAAAACATTCTGGCAGCCACTCAGGCTACCCATCTGACAGATCTCAGCAAAGCATTCTCAGCACATCACAATCCCAAACCAAAAGGCCATGCTGTGAACAGGAAGCATTCTCTGCTGCTTCTTATATTTTGTTCTGCCAAGACAACACAAAACAAAGAAAGTACCTGCTCTTTGACTTCTATATTGTGCTCCCCTTCCAGAATGAGGGTCACTGCTTGCATGATTTGCTTCCCATGAGTGCTCATTATATGGTCTATGTGCTGCCAAAGAAGGATGAAACACATTCAGTTGGAGCCCCAAAGAAGGCACATTCCTCCCAGAATCACTGCAAGTGCAGAGCAGCCCCAGGGCACAGAGTCCAGCCCACGGGGAGCTCTCCCCAAACCAGGAATTCAGCACAGCAGAAACACTTCAAAACATTCCTCCTCATGGTCTTGTCTGAGGGAGCACCACACAGGCCTTGGTTGGGATTTCCCTGACACCTGGAGGGAAGACACTGGTTCCCAGTGGAACAGAGGCCAGTCTGGAGACTGAATCCTGCTGGACCCCAGCCCTGCTGAGATGCTGCAGTCAGAAACAATCCTGTCTCTTCTCATAACAGGGGGATAAGAAAACTGATGTTTCTTATCTGGTATTTGCTACACTTACAGGAACACTGTGACCAGGTCTGACATCCAAAGCCTGGCAGGGTGCAGGAGTAAGCCAAGGGCATTGTTTATGTCTGGGAAAAGTGTCCCAGGTTCACAGGACCACAGGTAAAGGGTCATTTGATGACAGACCTACACTAGAACAAAAACCATCACTGGGAGTAACAGAAAAGGACAAACCAGATCTACTGGATTAACTGGTACCAAACCTCCAGGGTGACAGCAAACAGGCACCAGAGATGACCAGCACAAGGCACACTACAATTCCTTAGGACTTCAGGGACTTCCTAAAATTCCTAATAATGAGATTTCATTGGAAAGCTGCTGGATGTGAGATGCTGTGAAGAGCTCAGGGTGAATTTAATGAATAACTGTTTATTAAATATCTTCTCACACTTAGAGCTAATGTTCTGTGAAGCCTATTGAGACTCTGAATACAAACATCAGAAGGTTTCTTGCAGTGACCTTTTTATGGCAGAAACACAGTATGTGATAAATGCACAGTAGAGGCTTTGTGTTTTTTTCCCCCCACAAAAATGTTGGCTTGCCAAATGTTTGCTGCATGTTTTCCCTCTGTTCTTCACAGGGGATTACCCCTTTCTTTTCCTCCACCAATATCCTTTTCTCCCTGTCAAAAACAATTCATGGGCTTACATTTCCAGACCATCATTTCGGGGTGTAAAATCAACGTAGGCATTTTGTGAGTGCACAGTCCCACAGTCACATTCACAAAGCCAGTACTGCCTACACAGTTGGGTGAGAGCAGAAGTATTTCAGGTGCCAGGAAAGAAGAAACACAGGTATCTTTAAGGTATGGAGCTCTCCACACACTGCCTCAACAGTGCAACCCTCACTGTTGTGCTTGACAAGTTTCACAGGCAAACTCACACTGCTGAAAGGTAAATGCAGTGGAACTGAACATTAATGTAAATGTGTAGCTCTGTAGTTGGTAATAAATACAACGTTTCTGTGGATCTAGAGAATTCTTTCAAGTTTCCTTACATTGAGTTGTACATTTGGTTGCAGAAATTCGAATAAATCCCAAGGCCTTGGGTTTAGCAAGATATTGAGCACTGATCTTAGACAGAAGAATAACCTGTCTTACGAGGCCTGTGCTGTCCTGGCTGTGTCTGAGCAGCTCCAGCAGGCCTGAGAGCAGCCCCAGCCCTACTTACGGGGCGGGTGGAGAGCAGGTTCCTGAGCAGCCCCAGGGTCTTCATGAGGACGTTGACGTCGGAGTCGGAGAGCAGCTGGAACAGCTGCTCCGTGCTGAGCCCCCGCAGGATGTCAGCCTTGATCTTCTGCTCCGCCTGGAACGCCATGTTCTGCAGGGACACACACCTGCTGGCACAGCTCCTGGCACAGCTCCTGGCACCTGGGCCTGGGCTGTGCATCCTCGAGGGACTGCAGGGACACACAGCTGCTGGCACAGCTCCTGGCACAGCTCCTGGCATCTGGGCCTGGGCTGTGCATCCTCGAGGGACTGCAGGGACACACAGCTGCTGGCACAGCTGCTGGCACCTGGGCCTGGGCTGTGCATCCTCGAGGGACTGCAGGGACACACACCTGCTGGCACAGCTGCTGGCACCTGGGCCTGGGCTGTGCATCCTCGAGGGACTGCAGGGACACACAGCTGCTGGCACAGCTGCTGGCACCTGGGCCTGGGCTGTGCATCCTCGAGGGACTGCAGGGACACACAGCTGCTGGCACAGCTGCTGGCACCTGGGCCTGGGCTGTGCATCCTCGAGGGACTGCAGGGACACACACCTGCTGGCACAGCTGCTGGCACCTGGGCCTGGGCTGTGCATCCTCGAGGGACTGCAGGGACACACAGCTGCTGGCACAGCTCCTGGCACCTGGGCCTGGGCTGTGCATCCTCGAGGGACTGCAGGGACACACAGCTGCCTGGCCTGGGCTCCCTCCCTCTGGGGACTGTGCCCTGCAGGAACACACACCGCTCCTGGCACCTGAGCCCGGGCTGTGCATCCTTGAGGGACTGCAGGGACAGTCACAGCTCCAGGCACCTGAGCCTGGGCTCCCTCCCTCCAGGGACTGTGCCCTGCAGGAACACATCCTTCCTGCATCAGTCCTGCAAAGGCTGCTGTTCATGAGCATGTGTCACACAGTGAATTCAATGTGCACACAGTCTCACAGCTGCCCTGGTTAGTACCTGCTGTGGTTTGTCCCCTGGCATGCTACTGACACTCCTGAACTGTTTCCCTGAACATCCTGCCCACAAAAGTGGTACCAGAACTAGAGAAGTTATTTCACTTTATGGACTAGCAGCTGAAGTGCTCCAGATTGACACTGTTTTCCCTCTGCAGTTCAATGCAAAGACAAGCCAGATTTCAGCTGGTTTGTTTGTTTGGGGTTTTTTGAATAACAAGTGATGAGTTCTTTAAGTTACATTCCCAGGTTCTGAAGGAGCTAAATCCCCAGTGGAATTTCATCACTGTGCTCTACTCACCATTAAAGCCCAAATGCCGTTCACTCGCAAGGCAAGATTTTCACTCTGTGTTAAACTACATAGAAGTTCTATGGCTCCTGATTCTAAAATAGGCTGAAAGAGGGGAATAAAGACATCTTTAAAACACTGCACTAATGGTATACACGAAAATGTAGGCATAATATAAAAAATGTATTGCTCCCATCTCATTGCTGAGCTCACAGCACGCTCAGTGCAGCCCCAAGAACTGGCCATGCCACCCCTCAGTCATGACATGACAATCACTAAGCAGGCTTTTATGGAAAAATTCAGGTTTGGTTAAATTCAACAGCAAAACTTCAGCATAATAAAGGAAACTAGAGACTTCTTCATGGCCTGACTGAAACACAAAACCTCGTAACAGCATCTTTAAATGACAGGATATGGATATGGAAAAAGATCAGATTGCTTGTCAAGGCTTCCAAAGCTAAATATTCCTTCTGCTTGCACAATCAGTGTTTTCTTTTGGCTGAGATGCTTTTGACTTGAACCATTATCCAATAAAAACTGGTATTTCAATCCCCTCTGAAGTGGGAACACTATGCTGTGACCTGCAGCATGGGCAGGAAAGCCCACAGGGCAGTGAGCTGTGCCTGGCACTCCTGCAGCTCATTTTGTGTCCCACAGACATGGCTGAAACCACAAAGATCACTGCCCAAACCAAGGAAATCCAAAGCACCAGCAGGATCCTACACATCAGCACAGTCCTGCAAATGAGTTCTGTGGCTGAAAAGTATTTCAGACTTGGGGGACTGTTGCAGTGCTGTGAAGAGCTGGTGTGTGGGTGTGAGCTGTATGAAACACAGACTCTGCAGAACCCAAGGCCAGATACCCTGTCCTGTTCATCTGGGAACAATAAAAACACACCACTCAGCTGTGCCAGCATTTTCAGGACACAGCAGCACTAATTCCCCAAGACAATGGATCACATTGCAAATTATCAGTTTGGTTTCTTCTTGTTTATCATTTTTTTAGATGGCAGTGTTTTACAAGTAAAAAAATGACAAAACTTCATGTCTACTTTTCTTTAGAGACCACATTTAACTACTCAACCAGAGGAGGTGCCACAGCACTGTAAACATGACTTTCCTTCATTCACAAGCCACCAGTGACCCTGGTTGTCTCACAGCCCAGCTCTGCAACAGGGCACCAGCAGTGGCTGCCCATGAACACACCTTTATGCTCACTGAACCACTGCATACTCTCCCTGCTCCTGGATGAATACCAACCTCCTTGCTTGGAGAGAATTCCAGAAGAAGATTGCATAGCGTGGAGGATGCTACTATGAGGATTTCATTTGGAGCATTCTGTAAAACCTGCAGGCACACAGAGGGGAGACTCCTGGTCACCATAGGATAAGGAAGGCATCCCTGTGAACTGGAATTATGCTGCACTTTGACACTCCACACTCCAGGAGAGGCTTTGATGCGGACAGTGAGTTCCCTGACAGGAGCCACAGCTGAGAGCCCACAGGTCCAGCTGACCAGGAATCCCTGGGGACAACCTGCTCTGCCAGGGACACATGAGGGGAAGCTCCAGGAGCCTCCCAACACCTCTGTACCTCAGGCACAGCACTGCATCCCCTCAGGAAAGCAGCCACCAGAACAGGCTGCTCCTAAGCTGGGCAGCCCATCCACTAAGAGCAAATCCCAGTGTTTTGGAATGGACATACAAGTTCCTGACTTCAGCTGATTTCATACAACTCAAAACCAGCAACTGCATTTACACACAAGTCTGACATCTCCATTTGTGTCTTTCCCCTGACTCTCCTTTTATGCCAGTTGTGCTTCTTCAAGCAGTCCTGATGGGTTTTGTTCTACATTTATTAAGGTTTGGTATTTTCACATCTGGCCTTTCACAAACTCCTAAAGTATTCAAACCATTCCCATTACAGGATGAAAGATGACACAGACCTTCACATGTATCTTGTGGATAACTGCATTATATTAGGATGTGTGTTTTTAAAGGTCTTGTTGAGCTATTTGGCTTTTGTTGTAGAATTTGCAATGAGATCTACAGGGTGGAGAGAAAATGCAGCTCCAAATTCTCCTACAGGTCTCACAGACCAAATCTGAACTGTGCCATCCAGTCTGAGTCTGAAATTAAAGGATATCTGGTCCTCTTAGTGCCCTATGTAAACATTGGGGGTAACTTCCTTTCACTCACTGATCACAAAAAACAAAGAAACAAACAAACAACAGTGGAAAAAAGAAAACAAAAACCCCTTCAAAAACCAAGCACAAACCACAGTTTTCTTTGCTGCTGCTTGGCTCCTGGAGATTTCTGGCTCTCAGGAGCAGACCATGGAATTTTGATTTCTAGGTAATTTCCACCATGGTTCTACAGCAGGGCGTGTGATCTGAACAGACACCACGTGCTGCTTCAACGAAACAGCAGCTGCAGTGGCTGAGACCTGCCTGCTCCTCCTTACCTTCATTAAAGGCTTCCATACAGCATGATCCTGAAAACTCGTCCTGAGCTGCTGCACAGAACGGGACAAGCTGTGCAAACACCTGCAAGGAAAGGAAAGCTGCCCTGTGAGACGTGTGCATCCCGTGGAGCTGCTGTGCCTCAGCACTGCTCCCAGCCAGGGGCAGAGGGGACACACTGCCCCTTGCCCAGCACACTCCCAGCAGCAGCAACGGGCTCAGAGCAGCTGCCAGGAAAGCAGCAGGACCCGCAGAGTGCAGGGCAGAGGGAGTGTGGGGGGAACAGGTCCTACCTGACGGCAGCCAAGCGCACCTTGAGGCTCGACTCGGACAGGCCGTTCACGATGCGATCCATCATGTTCTCTGTCTCGATGATCTGCAGCAAAAGGAACCATCCATGGCAAGGACTAAAACACCAGGAGCATTTATGGGCCCCTGGCCTTTTGTCTGCAACACTCTGAACACTGCATATAAAAACTGCAGCTAAAACCAGCATGTCATGTTCCGTTCCCAGATTAAGTGGAAAGTTTTGTGTATCTGCAGACAGCTAAGAAAAAATATCTCCATTCTATGTTCCACTGCTGCTTTTAATCATCAAGGAACAAGAGGATTATATATAAATAGATGTATGAATTATCCTTAATGTCATATTAAAACAAATACATACACACAATATATACAAACCACAGACCAAAGACAGGTTGTAGATCTATGTGGATAAAAAACACCTCGAAGTTCATCTGCCATATTTAGACATGGCCAGCACAAGCACTTAAGACCAGGACAAAAGGCAGTTAATACCCAGATGAAAGATGGATTTTGTATAATCAATCAACTTTGTCATGTACACACCCACTGCCTATTAAAAACAGTGTAAAAGAAGGATCCTCACTATTACCTAAAGCAATGAAAGAGAGGTTTGTGGGTTTGAGTTCTGGAGACCCTGAATGGTTCCCCAGTGATACCTTTTCCTGATTTTATCCTTTCAACCTGTGCTTTCCTGCCTCCTTCCTCTCCACACATTTTTCCTTCTGTTTTTCCCCTTTAACCAGCAAATACACTCACAAACCTCTCCTGCCTCCTGTGCTTGCCACCTTTGACATGGCAACCCCATGCTTAACTTAAAAAAATGCTCCTTTTAATCATGCCTTGTTTAATGTCCCTCCGGTTTGCACACATGAAGTTTTAGCTCTGAGGGCCCCCACCAGCCAATCTCCTCCCTGTGATGTCTGAACCACCAGCTGCTCTGTTATCACTTTGGTCCCCTGAGAATCAGGAAACAAATTCTGACTTTGTTTCCCAATAGCACTGGACTTTCCAGGGTTTATTTTTTAAAATCATTTGTTTTACAATAGGACAGATGAGAACAGAGGTGCATTCTACCCCCTGGGACAGGGCTTCAGGAACCACTCCTGCCATGGCAACACTCCTTATGATCAGCCAAGGAGCACAGCTCGCAGAAAGGCCACGTCCCGCAGGAGCAGTGCAGCACTGTGGGATGGTTTGTGCTGTGCAGCAGAAGGAACCCTCATTCCAGCCTGCACCCCCTGAAGGTCCCAGGCTGGCAGTGCCAGCCCTGCTGCCCACCTTCTTGCGGATGTCCTCGTCGTTGGCGCCCAGCGACGCGTACAGCTTGAAGGCGGCCTGGCGCAGCTCGTGCGCGTGCTTCAGGTCGTGGTCCAGCTGCGGGGACAGGGCCACACAGTCACAGGGGGACACTCCCACTTGTTCCAAACCACTGCTGATGTCCCAGGGCTTGACTGGCACCCCAAGGGCAGCCAGGAACTCCAGGAGCTCATGCCCACATGCACCAACCACATGCAATAACCAAAATTAACAACAGAGCTGATTTCTCTGCCCAGTTACAGAGAGGCTGACTTCAATCTGAGGCCAAAACAAGCTTAGGACCCTATCCAGGCCACATTCAGGGAAAAACTATCCTTACCTCCCCAACAGAAACCTACAGAAACAAGCCAGAAGGAGTGAAAAAGCACCAAGGGAAGTTTCATCAAGAGAACGGAAGCAACAGCAGGAGCCAAAGCTGGTCTCTAAATCTCAGAACCTTCATCTCAAGGTGGGGTTTAACTTCTGCTGTTCAGGAACACAGCAGGGGTTGGAGGCTTCTGGGAGGTCACCTCTCAACAGGGATGCCAGAGGGGGGAATCTGGGGGATGTACCACTGGACAGGCTGCTCACAGACCAGGAACAAGTGCTTGGGGCCTGAGCGAATGGCTGGAGCTGTGCCAGGGCAGGGTCAGGTTGGATCTCAGGGTTGGATCTTCCCCCAGAGGGTGGTGGGCACTGACCAGGCTCCCCAGGGCAGTGGGCACAGCCCCAAGGCTGTCAGAGCTCCAGGAGTGCTTGGATGATTCTCTCAGGGCCAGGGAGGGATTGTTGGGGTGTCTGTGCAGTGCCAGGGGTTAGACTGGATGATCCCTGTGGGTCCCTTCCAGCTCAGGATATTCTCTGGTTCTAATTAATGGGATCACAGAACAGTGGTGTTTGAGGTTCACCCTGCCTGGAGCACAAAATTAAGACTCAGATCTCCCCATGTTCCCTGTAATGAGAACAATCCTGTGATTCTGAGTGCCCTACAAGTCTGTTCCAAAGGGTTCCACAAAACAATGCCATCTTCAAAGTCTACACAAAATGCCAGGAAAATGTCAGGACCAAGAATCAAAGTGCTGCAATGAAAGAGCTGTCAAAAATTAAGCTGTAGGAGTAACTCTCTGCAGCGCAGCCACATTAGAGCAGAAGTGTGACACGAGTGGTGTAAATATTTGCAGCAGAAAGCCCTGTGTTGGCAGAGGCCTCGCTCACTCAGGCAGTTTTACCTTACAGGGAGCACTCCCAGGCCCTCTGTGCAGAGCCAGCACCTGCATTCCCCCGTGGCTGCTCCTACACACACTGCACACTCACAGCACTGGCATATTTACAACTGCCCCACTCACATTTGCAGCCTGATCATATTCCTGATGCTACAGCCAAGGTCCATTACTCCACAATAAGCTGCTAAACAACTTCTTGCTTAGTTTTATGTTGTAGCTGATTTTTTAATATTTAATTTGCATTTTTCCATGGAATTCAAGAAGCTCCACATGCAGAATCAATTCCATTTCATAAGGGCCTGGGAAGTGAGCCTACCTCTGGGGTCAGTTCTGAGAAAAAACAAGGCTCTGGAATCCATCTTTTTGGGGTACTTTCTAAAAATCAGGCTGAGTAAGAGGGAAGGGAATAGGCAATGGATATTTCCCTGTTCAAAATATCAAAACCAGTCTTGCTTCCAGACTGATCCACCAGTGCTTTGGAAAACGTTTGCACATCTTAAAAACAGTTCATGGAAGAGAACTCCTGCACAACACTGATGGAACTGAGCCTCCAAGGTGTATCTGGTGGGTGTTTACCCAACCTCTTGCAAGTGCAGACAGCTCATAACATGAAATGCTGCACAACATCCACACCCTGTGCTGCTCTAACACAACAAAACCATCTTTGAACATCCCCAAACCTCACCTAAGAAGTGAAATCCATCTCTCCACATGGACTGTTATCTCCACTAAAGCTGAAATTACTGTTTCCTCAAGGCATGACTTTGAAACATAAGGCATGGGGAGTCCAGATACACACAGTTTGAATTTGGATTGTGAAGGGTCCATAAAAAGCAGTGAGAGAGACTGGGAGCCTATGAACACAAAAATCAAGTCCCACCAGACCCTCTGGTCACCCTCCTACTGAGGCACTCAGCCATGAAGTTTAAACAGCATTAAAAACAATACCCTGAGCTCAGTTATGATTACTTTTGGACTTTGCCACAGCCCCAGGAGCAGCAGAGGGGACGCACCCTCTTGATGTCAGTGATGGCACTGACTGAGCTGGGGTACTTGAAGTAGTCGGCCAGCATGGCGATGAGGTGGTCGGAGATGCTGGCGATGCGCTGCAGCTCCACGTCCGTCTCGATCAGGTAGGCCAAGGTCTCTGCGCCCTCCACGCGCTCCTCCAGCAGCCTCTCCTTGCTGCACATCCGCACCAGGCACGGCAGGGTCTGCGGGGGCAACAGGCACACAAAATAGCCCCAGACACAGGGCTTGGGGCAGCCACATCCATAAAGGAACTCACAGCCAACAGCTCTCCTACACCAATGCACTGTGCTTTAGGCAGAGCCTTCAAACACACACCTGGGGGGTTTTGAACACTCCACACACACAGAAATTGCTCACACAATACCAAGTATACTGTGAGCTACTTTTAAACAACTTTTCATGCAGCTAAAATGATGCAAAGTTCAGAAGTGACCATGAGCAAAGTTTTGCAAAAGCTTAAAAAAAAATCCCCTCCAAAGTTGGTATTTGCAGGTTTGTTCTTACTGCACCCAGGAACCAGAAGTACTCAAGCTGCCCTTAAGAAACACTTGACCCCTCCTGCCCTTCTGTGACCCAGGACTAACTAAGGACAAGATGGTCAGAAATAATTCCAGGGCTCCTTTCACACCCACTGGCTGCCTGGAGCAGGAGGGAGGGCAGGGATTCTCCTAAGCAGCATAACTGGTTGAAGCCCACCTGGAACCCAGATCCACTCTGCCTTCCCCAACATTCCCCTACCTTGGTTACACTCACAGAGTAACGTTTCTGACACAGCTTCTCTACTTTAAATATAAAAACCATCAGGTCTTCCTTTACCTGAAGCCCCCTGTGGACAGACCAGTTCTCCCAGGGCTGGGACTCTGTTCACTCAAGCCTCCCCAACACAAGTATGAAGATGGACGAGGAACAACACCAGGGTTTGTGCTCATGCCACTCCCCCGACTCCAGCACAGACTCCAGGGAATGTTTCTCAGAGCTGTGTTTTTGGGGACCTCAAGTAAGATCTGTGCATTGACTGTTCAAATGATTAAATAGATAACTGCTACCTGCATTGCACAGGTAAGTCAGCAGAGCTACAGACCTTGCTTTATTCAATAACAGATGCTACCACCAGGATTCTCACTGGAGTTGTGAACCCTGCAGCTAACCCAGAGAGCCAAGGCACCTCCTCTCTGCACACCCAGCACTTCAGACAGGTAAGACTGAGCACAAGCTCTCAAAAAAATTGCATTCATGCTCAGTGAGAAAGAAAAGAAGTGGAATTCCAAGTCTAAATCACAAAGACAATGTACTTCCTAATTCTTTCCCAGGTCAAATGGCCTGAAATGAGCTGTTTCTTGGAATTTGGGGGCTGGGCACTGTGCAGTCACTGGCTGCAGGCACCCAAGAAACACAAATCTCATGGTTTCCAACACTCACCCATTCCATCTGTTTAAAATTAACAAAATCAGGAACTCTGACAGACACATTTCACCTGCTCCACTGGACCCAAAGGTGGAACTGATGCACAGGAGCAGGGACTGGGCACAGGTGTAAGAGCAAGAGCCACAAAACACACCTGGCCAGCTGACAAAAGTCTGGAAATGGACTGTGAAGATGGACTATCTAGTTCCTGTCATATTGCTGGGATGCTTCAGGGTTATCTGGACAGCCACTTTCATTATTGGGATTCCAGAGAAAAGAGTTTGCCTTCCAATCAAATCTATTATTTATCAGCCTCCTCCCCATCCCAAGTGATTTTATTTTTTCACAGGCCAACCCAGGACTCAAACTGGGCAATGAAAACAAAACCATTTGGGGAAGACACAACCCTGAGTGGCCTCCAAATGCACAACCTTTGACAGCAAAGGGCCAGTAATCCCTGAATACCAAAGGGATGCCTGCCTTTAGCTCACCAGAGGAGAGTTGTGCCTGGATTAACGACAGACTGAGACGCTGTGCTTAACTGTGAGCTCCTGGAGAAGAAATCACTGGGGTTGTTTGAACATGACAAGGTTCTGTGCCCACCTTCTCTCCTCATTCTTTCATTTCCTCTCAAGGAATACAACGAATTAATTCCACAGCCTAAAACATTTCTTTGTGCTGAAGCAGCTTCCACGAGGAGAAAGTGCTGCTGTTGCAGCAAACTGGGAAACAAATCTGTTCACAGTGGAGTGAAAGGATGATGGTTATCCACGTCCAGCTCCACAGGGACAGTCTGCAGCCACCTCTCAGCAAAAACCTGCCACTGCTGACAGCAGCAGGCCCTGCTCCCAGAGCACAGCAGTTCTGGAACACACAGGGGCTGCCCAGGACACAGCCTGGGGGCAGCAGAGGGGGGTATTTGCCAAGGGAAGGCATTTTCCAAAGAAGAACAAGGACTGCAGGAGAGACAGGCTGGGAGAATGGCATTGTAGCCCTCAGTTTGCAGGTGTTGTGAGCAGAGAGAAGAGAGAGCAGGGGATTGGAATGCCAATTGGAGCCAAGCTAAGGAGCAGGGAGCGAGGGAGAGGGATGCAGCTTGGCTTCCTTGGTGCCTGGGCAGAACAGACACCAATGTCCACCCTGGAATGAACTGTACTTTGGGCTTCCTTGCACAGCGGGGCAGGAGGGGTGGCCTTTGTCTCAGCCAACCTGTGGATTTTTCACCACTCATTACCTGGAATGATGGACACCAAAATCCACACCCAAACCCCACTGCCCTGGGGACTGAAAGGAAGGAATGTGCCTTTGTGATGTGGGACCTTTCCCACCCCCTGCTCCTGCCCAGCACCCCCACGGGCAGCACCAGGAGCAGCTCCTGCCACTGCTGAGTGTTCCAGTGTGGAATGTGGGCCTGCAGCAGCTGCCCTGGGATTGCAGCAGAGCCCCAGCAGTGGCCGGGGAGGGGCAGGATCTGCTGAGCAAGGGCTGAGCAGGGACAGGGCCATGCAGCACACCCTGGGCAGTTCCCCATTCCCTGAGCACAACAGAGAGGCCTTCCCAGCCCCTTCCTCACTGCAGCACCACACGAGCACCTCCAGAACTCCTGGACAAACAAGCACTGCTGGCATTACCTGATCCCTGGCTGATACATTTGCTCATCAACAGCTTTTTTTATTCCTTTTTTTTCCTTACCTATAGAATTGTGACTACTAAGAAAAAGATTACATTCCTACTGTATTTAATGAAGTTTCCTTTACTGGATGCCCTTATAAAGTCACACTCGGTATAAAAATCAAAGTCAATTATTTCAGCATGAGTTTATTTTTTAATAAGAAACTTCCCTGGCCAAAGCATGAAGTAGATAGACACAAAAACTTTGACACTTAAGAAATCATCTGCTCATGCCAGACTCCATGTATAGACTGTGCAAGTGTTCTGACTACAGCCTGGTGAAACAAGCTGCTGAAAGACAAGCCAGTGCCCTGCTCACACACAGACACCAAGGCAACATTGCTGTGCCCACGTTACTTACTTACAAATGGTTACTGACATCCTTACAAACCTCAGATGGCTGTGTGTCAGACTCTGGGATACTGACCTTTTAGTATGATCCCTTATTTAAAACTTAGCATGAAACCCTTTAAAACCTCAGTATGATCCATTTAAAACTTCTTTAAAAAGCCATGCCACTATAAATGCTTAAAGACACAGAGGGAAAGCAGGGAACTATTTTTAAATTAAAAACAAGTCAGGAGAACTTGGTGCTTTGAAATCTTTGCTGTTATGGATTCTGTGCTATGTTTTATATGAGACAAATAAAAGCAGGACAGACCTACACAAGAGAACAATATGAACACAGAACTGTTTAACCAGCTGTCAGGGTTAGCACAGAAAGAACTACTGCAGACTGTTTCAGAGGTGGTGTAAGCAGGACACGGCTCACCTTGAGGACAATGCAGGGATCGTCTGTCCGTATTGCTCCGGCTCTGCACATGGAAGTAAGGCTGCAACAACAACAAGCACAGTCACCCACAGGGCCGTGCAGGCACTTCAGAGGTTGCACAACCACCGCCTGCACTCGTCTGTTCCACCACTGATGTAAATCCAGCAATGCAGGGGCCCTGGGAGCAGATCTGGGGCAGTGGTCAGTACATACGGCACACTCTGGTCACAAGGGGCAGAGCACCAACCCTGACTGAGACAGAAACCTCTTCTGCCAGCTAAAAACCCCAAAATGAACCCCTGGCATTAAGGCAAAGGAGGAACATACCCAGACCTTCCCTCATTTCAGGTGCCTGGCCCTGCTGTGTGGGCACTGAGGACAGAACCAGCAAGGGCTGGGGTGTGCCACGGCTCCAGTCAGGACATGTGGCACCACTGGTGTCTGTCCACAGGCACTGCCAGGACACTCTGGCTAATGAGGAGCCCAGCCAGGGCTCTGGAACTGGGCCAAGACAGCACTTGTTCTTTATCAAACAGCCACTCAGTGGCTGTGACAATCCCCAGGTCCCAAACTGCAGTGCTGACACACTCCAGACAAGTGCTGAATTCTTTGTTAATGTACTTGTAAATGTGCCCCAAGACACCAGAACTGCCAAGTACTTCACCCACCACTGCAAGTGTTTCACCTTGAGGGGCTTCACAGCTGTTCCCTGCCCTTCTCCAGGGCAGTGCTGAGCTGGAGGGGAACTGCTGTGCACCAGGGACCTGCTGTCTTACCTTCTGAACCAACCACTGTTATCAGCCACAGTGCAGGTTGAAAACCACAGCTGTGTTTCAGTAAAGGTGACTTAAAACTAACACATTTCAACCTTCAAGTGGACAAATTGAGATGGTCCATGGGCCAATGAGAATTCTCAGCTAAGGAGCATAGTATCCTCCCATCCTGCAAGCACACTGTGTTTCACCACATTCCTGAGCTCCTCCCGAGGGCCCAGAGTGGGCACTTTCCTCCCCTGGAGAGCAGCCCCACTGATCCTGCTCCAAACAGCCACAACCCAAAATCCCACCATCAGAAGTCTCTTTATATACTGTTTCTCAGGAGATAAGAGACAAGACTTGACTGTTAGCACAGGGATCATCTAATAAACCTTTCCTGCCCAAGTCTTGCAGCTGCCAGCAGCAAACTCTCATTTTCACACCCCAACAATCTTGTAGCTGCCATTTAGTCCACAGAGACTCCTCTGGCAGGCAAAGGAGCTCTACCTCAAACATGAAAGAAAGGAATTTTTCACTTCAGGTGCTTAGCTGGAAGCAATTCTAGTGGGTTTGGCAGAAAAGTTCCTGCTCCACTTGTAGCTGCAAAGGCCTTTCCCAAGAGGCCTCTGCACTTCCCCCTGTGCCAACACTTCTGCTCAGGGGAAGGGTCCACTTCAATCCAGAGTCTTCCAGGTCTACCTCAACTGGTGAAAAAGAAGGGAACTTCTTCAGGTAACCTTGTCTGCCAGCGTGGATTCAAACAGAAATTTAAGGGAAGGTTCAAAAATGCAGGAAAAAACAGTTCCCCATCTGCATTCCAAGGACTCCAGAGCTAAATCAGAGAGGAACCGCAGATTAATTGACTAAAGCTGGCAAGGCAGGAGTGAAATTTAGTTTAGAAGCTGAAAAAGAGATGACCCATGGCAATTCCACATACTACCCTCACTAGCAAAAGAGCAAGAGATAGCCTGACTTGGGGGGAATCAAGCAGGGAATACATTAGACAGGAAAAGCCAGCAGGTCTCTGTCACTCCCAGGCCTGTGGTGACACTGAGGCTTCAGAACCCTGAGCAGGGTGACTGCCCATGGACTGACCAGAAACCCCACCTGACACTCAGGATACTGGTTCATCTTCCATTTCCCTGCAACTTTCTTCTTTGCCTTAAACCACCCCATTTTGTTCCACACTTTCCAATGTCCACCTGAGCCAAAGCACTGCAAAGCACCAGCAGAGGATGGGATGTCCCCCCAGCTCCTCCCAGTCTGAAGCTGGTCAGCAAAGAGCACCAGGAGACCTGGGAGTGCCCAGCCCAGACCAAGGAGACAGCCCGGAGCCAGAACAATTCTCTGAACTCCAACCTGCCCTCATGACTTACCAACTCCTTTATATCCCCAGATTATCAGGAAAAATTATTTTAAACACATCATTCCCTGTGTATTTTCTGACTTCTTAAAGAAATACATAAATCAATCAGAACTGAGGCCACTACAGTGCAATTAATTTAACTTGCCTTCTTCACAAAGAACTGCTTAACAAAACCAGTAAAACCAGACTGCACAGACCAAGTGTGGTTGGAGGGAGGGTGGGAGGTCCCAAGACAGACCTCCCACATGGAGAGGGATTACCCAAGGAACCCCCACGCACATGCACACCTTTGTAACTGCTTTCAGGAAGATTAAGTCATCAAAACCCGGCAACATGACCACAGAGGCCATGCTCCCTACCCCACCTGTTCCTCACCCAGAACCAAGAGACAAGTGGCTGTGAAATTGGTTGGTAAACTGTTCCCAGCCAATAAAAGCCACCAAAAGAATAATCAAACAAAACATCAGCGAGGAAACTTGAGTTAAACTTCATTTAGTAGTTTATAGCCCTGGGTAATTCTATCTCTTTAACCCCCTGAAGTGATTTGTGCCATTACCATGAACACAAGAAAGGAAAATGGTCTTCAGGGGAGTCAGTTCCCAGCTCCTGATGTGAGCACAACCTGGACACTTTGTGCCACAGGGCAGGAAATCTTTATGAACACACAGATGTGCCCACAGCAGCAGCAAAGTTTTGATGTGAATCACAAAATTAATTAATAACATTAGTTCTGCTGCATGAACACATGAAGCCTGAAGAATAATCTACTTTAATTAAAACAGTTGGGAAGAGGGACCAGCCCTGCTCTCTTGTCCACCCAGAGCATGGTCTTGCACACCCCACAGCCCCAGAGAGCAGAGTGCTCTGAGCAGGGGCTCCAGGGGGACATCAACTGTCGTATTTCAGGATTGTGCTCTGCCACAGCCCACTCAAAGCAAACCTTCTCAGAACACCCGAGCTGCTGGTGAAAATCCATACAGCTGAATACACAATCCTCACAAAACTGCTGCCCAGCAACATTTCCCCTTGTTAATGTACAGCAGAGAGTGAAAGCTGTGCTATAAAATTAGGTGAGAAGCACTTCAAGGGTTTAGCCAATGCAAACAGTACCTATAATTATTGCTAAGGTTTTACAACCCCCATTACTCTGGAACAAGCACGGAGGGAGCAGTTAAGCAGTGAGCATTCACCTCCAAACTATTTTATTCCAGTGTTCAGACAATTACCATTTGGCTGACGTGAGCTGCATTTCAATGGGCTTGTCCCTTTGTAGCATCTTCACAAAGATCTGTGGTAACAATTCTCCATCCACTGACACTGCAAGGAAAGAGAAGCCAAAGTCATTCTAACTCAGCCAGGCAATAAAGGGAGAGTCAAAGCAGCAGATCCCACTCACCATTGACCAGAGTCATGGAGACCTGGGGGTTCTCAAAGGCCAGCACTGAGAAGCATTTCAGAGCCTGCATTCGCACCTGTGTGGGGACAGAGCACAGAGGGAAGGGAAATGCTGACTACAAACAGTTGTGTCTACACAGCTCTACAGGCCTGCAGAAAATGGTGCTGGATCATCAACAAGACATGTAGATCATGAATCAATGAGAGGCAGATGGAAACCTCTAACTCACACCTTGACTACTGCCACCTCCCTGTCGGAATTAACCCTCCACAGGGGATGCTGTGAACTGTTTGTGAAGAAAACCAGCAAGGACAGACCTTGAGAACTGAACAGGAAACACTGGTCTGGCTTGTGATGCCTCACAAAACATGCAAAAAACAACAAAAGAATGGAAGGATACCCCAAGAGTACTTTTTCTTTCCAGGTCTCATAGGTATGTTAGAGAACCAAAAAAACACATTCCTAAGATGTGTATTCAGAAGCCTTTAGAGGTCAGCTGAATAAAATGCCTAAAGAGAACCACCTGGTTGAAGTAACTCTAAACCAGTGTTCAAATAACTACACCACATGAGTTCTACTGCCATTGCACAGACTCAGGTACCACCTGTGTGAAAAGGACTGACAAATTTCCTCCTGATGCATCTTCCTCCTCCAGTCCAGAACTATGTCTTGCTTTAACTGCACAATACATTTCATGGTTGCCTCACTTATGGAGTCTCTAAAACCTGTACTTTGACACAGGGAATATGGACCATTACCATCTTCCCAGAGCACAGAATCTAATTTAGTTCAGACATCAGTCTCTGCCTCCCCCTTCCAGAGCTGCAGGTGTTTCAGCTGTGCCTGGCTTGGCAGGTGAAAGGATTGAACAGCCCCCTGGCCACCGAGTTACAGGTGGGGTTTGATGGTTTGCCCTTGAGGTGGTGCTTCCAGATAGTCCAGGATGGACTTCCAAAGCCCTCCAGAGAAGGGAGCAGAGCACAGGCAGCTGCCCATGTCCATGTTCCCACGGGAGTGACTCCTGCCTGGGACAGCTCACGGTCACTTCGCCACAGCTTCATTTCTTATTTATTGTCCAACAGATCAGACACTTCTGTTGGGCTGCCAAGTGACTGTTCCCCTCTGGATCAATGACAGCCAGCTCTGGTTTCATGATTGGTCTCTTAACTTCACAACACAAAAGCTCTTTTTTAACAGAAATTCATATGACAAGTTAAAACAATTGTTAATACACATTATGCCTCTTTATAGCTTTAATTCATAGGCATAGAGAGTTTTTATAACCTTCACTTGGGTTCCTTTCATTAATACATGTTGAACAAGAACAGTTTTCATGGCTTACTTTGTAGGATGTGGAGACCAATAGATGTGCAATGCTCTGAACAGCTCCATGGTTAAATAAGATTGTCTGGTGATCTGGACCCTTCAAAGGAAACACAACACAGCTGATTTGTAAGAGAACCTGGAAGAGGTTTCCATTACCTGTAACTCATTGTCAAGACAGATTTACTAAATTTAAGACAGATGTGCTACCATTTACTTACTAATCAGCTGGCATAACAACATTTTTAATTTTGTTTAAAATAAACAAGTCCAAGTCATTTCTATAGCATTTGCCCTTTTTTTGGCAATCATTCCCACTCTTTCCTTCAACAGGCAATGATATCAGTTCTCATAAATGAAGAAACATGAATAGAGCACTTCTGTTTCTACTCTTCCTGCTGGAAACAACTGAAAGCTCCTGATTTTCTCTACAAATCATGCAAAAGATCCCCAGTCACTAATGTCTTCTTCACAGGTAATATTAAGTAATTCTAACTTCAGAAGGGAAGGAATTTCACCTGCAATCCCAGACAGAGTGACAGAGCTTTGAGGCCAGACTCACATGTTCCTCCAACTTACTATTTCAGTTTCAAACATGTTTAGCCACAAATCCAGCCAGCCAACACCTATTTACTGACTCCAAGGTCTAAGTCAGCAATGGCTGATACGCCAATACCTTTTCCAAAAGAGCATTTGGAATTCAACACTAATACTGACTTTTGCAGGAGAAAGGTCTCAGGACTTGTGTGGCACGAGAAGGCTCAGTGAGGCTGAGAAAAGACCCCCAGCAGGCTCTGGCCATGCTGAGCTGTGGCTGCAAACCCCTCCTTACAGGTGTGTCTGTGGCTGCTCACTCTGCACTCAGCACGGGCTGGGCACAGTCCACGTTCAGCTTTTGGGCTGTCACAGCATTTCTGAGCCCTCCCTGCTCTGCCCTGGCTGATCTGCAGGGGCAGGAAGTCTCCTGACTCCCTGATCTCCTGCCCAGCTCATGGCAGGCACTGCTGCACACCCTGGGAGGCAGCAGGGACACCTCATTCTCATGGGAGATTCAGCTGAAATCAGATTCCTCTGACACCCAAAAGGAAACCTGGAGAGGATCTCTATGAAAAAAGCACAAAATTACTTTTAGATGTAACAGATCTGGTGCTTTAAGAGATGCTTCAGCTGCTACTGCCACCAAGAGCTTTCTACCAAAAAATGCAATGCAAACACAGGGTTGAAGAGGAAAACCACTTACATTGGCACACAGAAGTGGCTGAGGCAATGACTTAAAGCCGCAGCTATGCCAGTGTGGGAGCTGCAGAACAGACATTGAAATAGGTGAAAAAAATGAATGAAATTCAAGTCAAAGAAATCATATTGCCCAGACTTAGCACTTCCCAAGCACCAGTGACTCTTCCATGAGAGGCAGGCGCTGGGTTCTGCCCAGGGGAGTCTGAGCTGCACAGGGGCTGCCCCTCACACCCCTCACCTGCCCTGTGTGTGCACACCCCCAGGGCCAGGGCCAGAGGCAGCTCTGCTCCTCTTCTTCTCCAAAGAACACTGAGCAATGTGTTTCAGGAAGAGACATCACTTCCTGCATCATTTCCCATCTTAAAATGCCAGTTTTCAGGAAACCATTAGGATTGCACAGTGTCACAGTTCATTCCATAATGAAATTTGGAAGGCAGGTACCTAAATGCAGCTGCATTTTGCATCAGGGATCCAGTCCAGGCCTGAGGTCACACAGGGGAATGGGACTGGGAGGGAGCTGCCTTCATGACAGGCTTTATCCTGGACCCTTCCCAGACACATTTCAATTTTCAACTGGCAGTGAAGTTGTTACTTATGCAGGGACATCACCTCTGTCAAATATAAGTTCCAGAAGTATTTTTTGCAATTATTTGTACAACCCCATGTTTCCAAACACACACCTCCTCTCTTTAAATTGAGCATTAGAACAGCAGAGTTTACCTACTCACACTTGCTCTGAAAACAAATGAACTGACTCTTGAGAAGTAAATTTTGACTTGCATTTTTGCAGACCATGTACATGAGCCTCACTCCAGTTTACTGATTTGCTTCTCTGCTGAGAGAACCCTGGCCTGGATGTTCAGAACTGCACCTGCTCCCCTGTAAATCAGCTCTTTCCCTTGCTCAGCATGGCTCTTCTGCAGGGGCAGTGCCTCCCACCTGCTAACCTGAGCTCCAAAAGGGCAGGGAGAAGCAGCCAAAGGGAAAGCAGAGACCAGCAGCAAAATGCCAGGAGCCCAAACTGTGGATCTCCCAGCTCCAGAGAACTGGGGTGAGCTTCCCCAGGCCAGTTGGACAGGAGAAGCCAAACAAACAAGGAGGAGGCAAAAAGGGATGCACCAGATGGGAGCAGAGAACAGGGTGCAGGAACAAGGGGGAGGAGCTGGGATATGTCACTGTGAGTTCAATCAATAAACCCACTGAGAGCAAAGAGACATAAAAGCATCAATACCTCTTACAACCTAAACTAAGCCCTACCTAAATATTTGTATAGTAACTTATTGCTTCAGGTAAAAACCCCTGAGAAATAAAGGTTCTCTCCCTCACTTCCCTTTTGGGGCAAGATGGAGTCTTCATTTCAAATGCAGTGAACACAGACACTTTTCAGTTATAAGAATGTACTTTGCCTAGCCACAAAAATCAGGAAATGCCCTGCAAATTCTGCTTCACTATATTGGAAGTATTTTCTTCTGTCTGAAAACCCTAGAATCCTGAAACCCAAAAACTACACAAAAAAAAGAAGGGGGCATTTTAGATTTTTGTTGAACAGCTCCATTTGCCTTGGCAAGAGAAAAAGGAGTCCTTGATCAGTTTAACATTTGTGATGATCTGTTTGTCAGCCTCAAATACTTTCCTCTGTTATGCAGCTGTTTATTATTCTGTAAATGCAGCTATTTCCCAACACTCACTCCCAGCACCATGGCCCTTCTTGTGCAGTTCATGTCTCTCTCTGCTCACACAACCACCAAGTTCTTCCCAGAAACTTGATTTTTTTCCAAAGATTCACTGTAACATTTGTTTGGGAGAGGTGTGGGGGAGTCATTAAGCACAGAGCGGTGAGTGCAGGAGCCCCTCCTTACCCACTGCCTGTGCTCTGGTAACACATTTGATGTGCAAGTGCCCAGGTGTTGATGGAGCCACAAGGAAATAACTCACTTGGGAGGAGATGGGCAGAAGAGTTTTCCTGCTGGATGAGTTCCTCAGCATTCCCTCACAGCCAGCAGGGCTTGTACTGCCCCAGACCAAGCCCTGACTGTACAAAGGGCCTCCTCTGCCTCCTCTAATGAGCCCTGGCTCACTTTTCCTGTAAGCCAACATGGTCTGGGGCTTCACCTCCTCAAGCTCCTCAGCCTATCAAGGAGACTTTCAAGGGCCACTTACACAGGAAATGCCTCACTGGTGAATTCTCCTTCTTAAGATACCAATTTTTTCCCACTATTAGCTACAGATCTGACCTTCCACAGTCCAGTGTAGGATTTTGTCTTAATGTTCTATTTAAGCAATTCTAGAACTATTAGCAGCTGAGTTTCAATCACTAACTCAGCTTTCAGTCCTCTGATTTCTGTCTCAATAAATAAATACAATGTGGTGAGTGAACACAAATAACAGTCAAAGAAGAGAGAATATTTAACAAAGGAATGATTCAGAGTTCCAGAGGACTCATTGCAAGTGATAAGGTAGAAAGATACTTCTCAAGGTAAATACTTACAAATTCATCAGCTTGGGAACTTTCTCATTTGTTAGACTGGGACATAAATACAATTTATCCTCCTTTAGTTTTAAATTGTTTCTAAGAGGGAAAGATGCTGTAAAAATCTCCTTCCCTACACGGAATTACTTTGATACAGTATAACCCACTGGCACAGTAACTACCAAAAAACTGCCACAATGATACAAAAATGAGTGTTGTGTGGAAACCTGGAAAGGGGGGAGGGAAAGACAAACCCCAGTGTTTGGGGTGGGGTTGCTGCTGGTTTAAAATGAGTTTTCCCCTATCAAGAGAATTGCATTACCCAGCAGGAGTGAACATGTCCCTGGATAAACCTGTAACTGAGAGCTCAGCTCAAGCATTTCCCCTCCTCTGAACCCACAGCACCTCTCAGAAAACACTCTCTGGGTTTGAAGCAGCTGCAGGACTCTGCAGAGCTGCTCACAGCCTTGAGACCTCCAGAGGGAAAACAGGAGTCTTCCAAGAATTACAGTGCCAACAGAGAACACTGACATTTGCCCAGACTGTTGGCTGGGCTTAGTGGCCAAAGCCTACAAAAGCCCCACTTATCTCCATGTTCTCTTGTACTGTAGAGAAGCCCCCATTGCCCCCAGCAAATCTGCAGCAAGCCCAGAGCAGGAACAGTCCAGGCACTGCTGCCCCAGTGCTCCTGCCACAGCAGCCCCCCAAGCACTGGTTGTTACACAAGGAACACGTGTCTCTTCCTTACCTTGCAGCAGTGGGAGAAGATCTGACAGATGTACTCCTGCGTGTACCGAGACCTGCCGAGCAGGGCCATGAGGTGGGAGATCACTGTGGCATCCTGCAAACAAGGGACACAGAAAACAGGTTGACACTCCCATTCAGCAGTTTCTTCAGTCTGTTACTTCAAGGAGCACTCCAGATTCTGACCTCAGTGTCCTCCCCTCCACTGGAGCTTCACGGACACAGAACAAGACCATTAAAGTAGTTCAGGAGAGACTCAAAGGCAGCAGTAACAGTTCTGAGCCAAATCCTCATGGGAATAATAAAAGGTCATGCAAGTGATGTATAAAACTTCTGTGATTAGTCTCCAGAATCTTTGTGACAAACAATGACAGAAGGGGGGAAAACACACCCACTGCACACACAGGCACTGAGAGCACAACTCCAGGAGAGGTGTGAGTTGCCTCACTGAGATGTGACTGCCTCACCCCTTCACTCCAGCTCTGAGCAGAAGGAGCAGGGAGGGGGCCAAGGTGCAGGCTGGACAGTGCCCAGTGCCCTGAACTCTGTGCCACTCACCTGTCACTGGTTCAGGGGGTAAGAGTGTCCTTGGTCTTTACAACACCACAGACACTGCTGGTGTGTGTGACACTAATGATGGAGAATCTAAGTAAATCAGCAAAAGAAAACCACTGGAGTCAAGTGGAAGGTTCCCTGCCCCATCAGGGGTCAGAATTGGATGCTCTCTGAGGTCCTTCCAACCCAGACCATTCCACGATCCAAGGTAAGTTCCCCTCCACAAACACACCCAGTTGCTTAAGCACTGTGGGAAGTACAAACTGTAACATTTGAGAGCTTTTGGTTACTTCTACCAGAACACTTTGGTGCAGGAACTGTGGTGATACTGAAAGAAACAATGGCCACTTAGCTTGCAAAGTGGTAAACTAAATTACCTCCATGAGATAGAGGTTGCTGAGCAGAGGGAAAGATGGAATGAGCCTTCCTTCCCAAAAACACATGCTACATTGGCCCTACTCACAAGCCAGGCCCTGATTTACCTGCAGGATGATGAGGTGGGTTAGAGCTGGAGTAAAACCTTCATGTTCCTCAGCTCCTCTGATAGCAATGAAAGCAGCCCCAGGCTGGAGCTTCAGACTCAGCTGGGTATGAGAAGTTTAATTTCCCAATTATTTGTGAAATTTCCAACCCTTCTTAATACTCTCAAAATAAACATGCATAACTCTCCTTTATTTGCACAGATATTTGAGATCAGGCACAGATTTGCAGCATTTATTTTTTTACCTTTAGTATTTTATTTCTGTATCTATCCAATCATCATACTTATTTTAGGAAGCTGCTGGAACAACCCATCCTTCTCATTCTCAGCAGAAAACAAGGGCACAGCAGAGCCAAGAGACACACTGAGAATAAAACCAACTTGTTTCTACTGCTTGTTTCACAGTAGCTGGGAAGGGCCAATGTGCAACAGCCTCACTGAGCACTCCAGCATCCTACAGAGAGAAGTCCCTCACTCAAACCCTTCCCCAGGCACAGCAGCCACACATCCCTGCTCAGCTCAGGCCCATAGGAAGAGCAAGGGACAAACTGTTTTGGGCAGTGTTCTCAGAGTTAGACCAACAGCAGCTCCATCTGACCTGCCCCTCCACAGGGCACACTGACAAACACGGGATTTCTTCCCAGCTCCAGGACCCAAGGCCAGGCAGGGACTGGTGTGGTGACCACCAAAGCCACGAGGGCGCTCTAACAGCACTGATGGGCAGGGCCACCAGAGTGTCTCCTGCTCTCCCTGGCAGAGGTGACCCTGCAGGGGGGTGTGAAACAAGGGGCATTTGCCAGGCAGAGCAGCACAGTTCCATGGAAAGCAAACAGAAGCAGCCAACAGGCCAACCCTGCTCTCAAGAAACACGTAATTACCACCTTACACAGCACAGCAGGTCCCCAAACCCCCCCAGGTGCCTCCCTGTTTGAGTTAAAGCCAAGCAAACTGACAATATACCCAAGATTCCTCTGTGGTTTCACACCCTTGACCCACAGAACAGGTTCCTGTCCTTTTCTGTACACCTGCAGGGGATTCTGGATACCAATTCTTACCTGTCACCATCCACTGAGATCCTTGGGGAGAAAAGGAGAGCCAGAAAAGTGGCACTAACTTATTTACCAGATCAAGGGTGACTCTGAAGTGCTCCTATAAAAGGCTGTATATCTCTCACTTAAGCTGGCAGAAAGGTTTTGCATCTTACTTTTTAAACCTGAGCTGGTGGAATTGCTTATCAAAACCAGATTTCAGTCAAAGTACACAAGAAAAACATTTAGATTATTCTTCACTAACTAAGAAAGCACCTGAAACATACAGAAAGTGCAAGAAGGAGAGCACTGTGCCAGGAGCCCCTGAAAATGAGCCTGAAGCAGAGAAGTGGAGAAGATTCCTGATTCTTTCACAGCTTTTACTGGAACACTCTTCCCATAGCCTAGTTTTGGTCTCCCAAACAAATAAAAACACATTGCTTCCATCTTTGTATAAAATAATTACTCAGTTACATTCCTGCAAAGTTGCAAGAGTGCTTGTGAGGAAACTCTGTTAATTTTGCTCCTTGGCTCTGCTAAAATATATCCAAGGTGTATAATAATATTGGTATGTGTGTTTATCAGAAAATGATCTAGGAAGAGTAAAGAGATGTGTGGACACTACTGGCTTCAGCTAAATGTGAAAAGGGATTATGTGCCAATATGAGGCTACATAACTCCCCTTTTATTCATATTAATACCTAAGCACAAAGGATCTGCCTGGCAACCCTGTGAGATTGTGTCTACCCTCATAATTAACTGCCACAACGCTGAGATCCACAAATCCATCAAAATATTGCCTACTAACAAAGTAGTTCCAGGCAACTTATGACATCTAACTCTACATCACATGTATTGTAACAAAATCATCCAAACAGAACTCAGAGGGAATTAACAGAGTTGCATTTACCTGCTTCAATCTCAATACCTCATTTCTTCATATTCCTCTTTAATACTAAAACAAAATTCATAAGATTATTAAGATGTTTTTTTAAGAGAGGACTGGTATTGTTTTCTCCAAGTCAGCACATTGAATGCTTCCATCCCCCCAGATAACTGAAATTCAAGCTCTGTAAGCCAGACCTGGCTGTTTCCAGGAGGCAGCTCAGCCTGGGGAACACAGCCCAGCCAGGACAGAGCAGGAGGAAGGAAGGGGAAGCATCAGCAGCTGACCCAGATCCTGCTCCAGGACCAGCAATCCCTGAGCAGTGTGGTGTCACTGCTCATTAAACACCTGGCAATTAATCACCATAACACATCCTGATCCTCTCACTTGTTCCTCCTCCCCTCACCCAGCCTGGTCCATGCCCAGCTGAGGTCAGGTTTTCCATCCCAGCTGCCCAGGAGGGAGCAGTGGATGCCTTTCACTTGTCATCACCACTCACCTAAGCTGGAGAAAGTGAGATTTCTCCCACTGATCCCTCATTGCCTCACCAGCCCAGACTCACTCTCCAAGCTCCCCGTGGGGACAGACCCACTCCCAGCAGGGCATGTGCCAGCTCTGCCAGGCCAGCACAGCAGCACAGACAGCCACTGCTCTCTGAAATTGTGTCTGGGTCCGCTGGGGAAGGAAAATGGGATCACAACTGAGAACACCTGTCAGGAAACAGGGCTGGAAATGTTTTCTGATACTGAATCCATTCTTTGGGCTTTAAATAAAATAGCAAGAGTGGTGGCAGTGACAGGGTATCACTCCAACTGGATTTGCCTCAGTGCTTCCCTCTGTTCAGCCAGCCCAAGCACAGCCAGGTGTGGGGAGCTGAGCTGGCTGCTCCGGCCCCTCCCAGCACCATCTCAGAACTCAAACATTTCCCTCCCCTCAGCAGTCCCCACTCCCCATGGCCCTCTGCAGGATGGTCCCTACATCACTCCCAGCTCCAAGCCTGGCCCTTCCCATGCAGGAGCCCCCCTAGGATGTGTTCACTGGCCCAGCAGGGCTGGGTACAACCTGCTGTCAGACCCAGCACCAGAACTAACCCCTGCCCTCTCAGAGCTCAGTGCCATCCAGCTCAGCACACGCACAGATGGGGCTGCACTTCTGCCCAGCACAGACCTGAGTTCCTGCAGGAAACAACCCAAATGTTTCCACCTCTGAAGAACTGCCTTGTCCTTGGAACTGAATATAACTGATGACACAAAACTGCCAATATTTTATCCTTCAAGTCCTCAAAGAAAGGTTCAAGAGGAAAGGTGCAGTTCTGACACACACAGCATTTCTGCTGGGAGGAACACTCAGGTTGCTGTGCATGATGTGCACTTGTTAGAAAAAATAAATGTTGTAAGCAGAGCTCTTTGAAGCACTTGCACATCCTGATTTTAGCTGAGAGGTGCTCTGAAACCTCTCCAGTGACTGTAACACCCTGGGAGACATGGAGCTAACTCAGAACACCTTGTGTTGGACACAGGCCTGGCCAAGGTCTGACAGAGTGTCCTCCTTGCAGTCAAACCACAGAGAAATTTTGGGAAAGTTTCTATCTTAGATACACTCAGGATCCAACTTCTCAGAAATTTTCTCCAGAACTGCTGGGCAGGAAAAAAAAGCCATTGACAAACTTGTGCTCCTCTCCTTCAAAATACACCTGAGAGAGGCAGAATGAGAGAACCTGAAGGTCTGAAGCTTCATGGCAGTGGTGACAGTCTCCCTGGAGCTGCTGGGTTTGGAGACAAAAAGGGAGCAGGGAGGCTAAATAGGAACTTGAAATTCTTCCTGTTATTCTCAGTGTGGCAGAGCAGAGTGTGTGCCATGAAGTGCTGATCAGGCCCATAATTACTCCTTCAAGTGCAAAGCCAGTGTCTCAAGTGCTGCCTGGTGAAACACAGCCTGCAGCAGTGTGGGCTGTGGCTGCACCTTCCAGGAGACAGCAAAACCAGCTCTCCTTTCCAAAGGAGCTGCATTCATTACTTTTCAAAGCATGGCTAGAAAAAAGCAGATTTTTAGAAATAGGACCTTAAGCACAGTCATAAAATAATTAACTTCCAGGTGTCCCACTGGAACAGGAGACGGGAAAATGGCTATTACAGTTGGAACTAAAGAGCAAGGACACCTCAGCAAACACTCCTTTCCTGTCGTTATGGTTAATTCCAGGACATGCCACTGGGCAGCAGTCCTGATGTCACTGCTGTGCAGCACAGAGAGCAGGGGATGAAACACAAAGCCCAGTGCCTTGGGCACACCGTTCCCTCAACATGACTGGTCATTTCTATGCTAATGCTGGTTCTGTCTCATTTCTGCCCACAACCTTCCCCTTGTTCTCCCCCCAGGATATCAAATCTCCCTTCCAAGAGGGAGCAATTAACAGTCTCTACTGAGCACTGACCCCAGGGAGAGGGATGGATGGCTCATGGCCAGAGCCATCTCTAGCCCTGCCGGTGCTGAGGGCAGGAAGCAGATGCCTCTGCAATTAGCAGCTCCCACAGACTGATGGGGGGCAATCTGGGAGCGTGGAGTGGAGCCAGAGGAAGAACAGACACACACAGAGGAAGCTCCTGGATCCCTCAGGAGAGGTGCCCTCAGTGATCACATATCCAATTGCATTGAGGGTTTCCTTGCTGAATAGTCAAAAAACAGCTGGAAAAAGGGCAGTGAGCAGGGGAGGTCAAAGCTGCTGATTGCCTACACACACTAAACATAACGTGTGAAAAGAGCTTTAGGAAGGTTTTACGAGACAGACTAACCAGCAGATGAAATTCAGGGTATGTGTGTGGTAAGACTGAGTCCACAGAAAACTGCAAGTTTACATACCTGTTTCTGGAATAAAAGCATAAATCATTGGAAAAGGAACAGAGAACAAAACAGACATTACAGCACTGCACAACAACTAGACAAAAACTCATGAGGAAATCTGTTGAGGACTAGTAACACATGGAAACTGCTTTTAGCCTTGACAGAGACACCTGAACTGTAGAGAATAGATGAAACCAGAGGCCAGCTGTGCCTCCTTCCAAACAAGAGGCAGTGCCTGAACTTGGGCAAGGCCAGGACACAGCGGTGCCTCCAGAGAGGGCTCTGCCCAGTGACCCCACCAGGGCCAGCACCAACAGCCCCACGGGCACTCCCAGCTGATCTCAGCTTCAGCAACAGAGCAGGGGCATTTTCTACCCTCCTGCCAGTTAAACACAGATCACACACATATGGCACTCCCAGCTGATCTCAGCTTCAGCAACAGAGCAGGGGCATTTTCTACCCTCCTGCCAGTTAAACACAGATCACACACATATTAATTGAGAGCAGAGAAATTCTGAGGTGAAGCTCTTCCACTGGGAGTGTAAAAACTAAGCAAGCACCTTCCCCTCCGGAGTGGGAGGACAGTGTCAGATAAAATTGAGCTTCAGAAACTAACACTGTCAATACAGCTGCGACAAAGTAATCACCATTTAGAGACACCTTTTCTTCCCTAAGACTGCACAGAGGCCTGAAAATGTTAGTTTTGTTCTTATCAGTGTGCTATTTGTCAACCATCTCCTGTCAAACATTGCTGCAGTGTTAGGGGAGACAGACACCCTCACAGCAGGCGAGAAACGATGCTGTTGGTCACACAAGTCCTTGTAACTATTGCAGACAAGATTGTTTCACTGCCACATCTCCATAGGCTTTAGGACAGAATAACCTGCTTACAACTTACTGTGTAGAGCAGATCCTCTGGAGTGACAGGGCTGATGAAGATGGTCCGGAGGCACCTCAGGCAAGCTTCGATGAACCTCAGATCCGGGGACAGCAACCCTGCAGGCACAGCAAGAGCCACCACTCAGTGCGTCCCTCTGCTCCCACCACTGCAGGGGCAGGGGCTGGCAGGGACCCTCAGGAGCAGTACCTTGCAGTAAGGCTGGGATAATATGGCAGTCCAGGAGGGATTTGACATTGTTCTCTGTGCCCATGGCAAGGCTGCCAAGCACCACTGCACACTCTGTCCTCAGCTCCGTGCTCGAGCTCTCCTGCTGAAGCAAATACAGCAACCTGCAAACAGAAGTATTTTCAGAGGAGAATTCAGAGAAGGAGAAAGTATAAATCTAAAACAAATAATCTGAATCCCGCTATGTAAAGAAGATGAAGTCCTCAATAAAAAGACCAAGACTGAACAGAAGAGCAGATGAAGACTTCATTCATAAGAACCTTTCGACACTGTTGACCCCACACAGGTGTCACTGTGCACAAAGACACCACAGTACTCTCTGCAAAGGCAGTGCCACAGTCCTGATCTCTGGGATGAGGTCTGACAGGATCCCAGGGAGATCCCAAACTACAGCTAAAGGGAATGAGACTGCAGGATGATATCAGTGGGAAAGGGAACCTCCTGCACTCCCCTGACACCCAGGGACACAATTCCTGCTGACACACTGGCAGGGATTTCTTCTGGGTCAGGACTGCAAAGTAACTCCACCATTAAGCACAGGCAGGGGGCTGAGAGCACTCTGAGCTCTGAGCCCCAAGCAATGATCGTACATGAACACAAGCCCGGGAAGTTCTGTGTGCAGGAAGGCAGCTGAACTGGGGCTGAACAGATCACTCAGCCTAAAACACATCTTTGCCAACTGTCTCCATGAATTTGGGTTCTTTCTGCAGTATCAAGACTCCCAGGAGTGTCTCTGGGTATTTGGACATATTTCAGGTTCCATCAGCAGCACCTGAATCACAGCAGAGATCACTAAGTTTGAGTCACACACAGAGCCCAGAGAGCAGCCAGATTCCTCCCTCCCAGGAGACAAACCCTGGGGCTCACACCAGCCTAAGTAAAGACAGTTTCACTCCAGGCTCCCACAACATGTATGAGCAAAACCCCCAGGTGAGATGAGCTGTAACTGAGACCCAGTTCCTCTGCACCTGTGACACAGACAGTCACTCTTTGGAGTCACTGAGCTCAGACAGGAATGTTGTCCCTTCAGTAACACACTGCTGTGTCTGCTTTGAAAAAGTCTCTCCCAAAATACACTGACACCCTCCCAAGGAGCCAAAAGCAGCCAAAGCCAGCACATCCCCCAGCTGCTCAGACAGACAGACCCCTGAGCAAAATGCCCCCAAAGCTGATTTCCTAAGCCAAGGCAAGGGAAAAACAACCAGAAGCACAGTAGCTAAATGCAATTGAGGTACAGGGGTCTAGAGAGGGCACCAAGGGGAGTGCAAGCCCCACGGAGACAGTGACACACAGAAGACCTTTAGCACATGCCCCAGATGTTTCCCACTTACTGAGGCAGAAACTGCCTCCTGATGTTCCCCACATTTAAAACCTATAGCAAAGTCCAGCAATCTCAGCCTGTCCCTGGGAGAAAGCTGAGACCTCTTCCCTCCCTACAAGCTGCACATTCACTGTGTAACATTCAGGCTATCCCAGGCAGCAGGTAACTCACCAAGCTCTTGGAGAAGAGCCAAGTAACCCCCCAGAATTCCCTAGCCCCTTATTTGGATGAAAGGTTTTCTGGTTGTGGAGCTGTGAGGAACCTGCTTTACTCTGCAGGCAGGTTTGCCAGCAGTGCTGGTGTCACAAGTGTCCTGTGGGATGGGGCCAACCTCATGGAGGGAACATCTCCAAAACACAAGCACATGCTAAAGAGATTAAATATAATTTCTCCCTGAACACAAACAAAACAGTCAAAATGTGGTACAAAATTAACATGTGTGATGCAAGAAACCCCAAAAGCACGGGTCTCTTTCCTCCATTCAGCTCCCTCTGGATTCCAAGGATCTGACTGGCATAAATTCAGAATAGCCAAGATTTCCTGACCCACTGCTGTTTTCTGTAACCCACTCCTTCCCCAGACTAATCAAAGGCATCCAAGTTCTTTGTCCATGCTTGTCTGGTTTACCTGAAAGGCCTTTTATTCCTGATGTTTAGAAACCTCTTCTAAGTCCTTGTATAAAATCCATTCTTGACTAATTCACACCAATTTGATATTTCATACATATTAATTTGTATTAACTCTTCCCAGTTCCCAGAGTGCCCAGCTGGTGGTCCTGAGACACTCTGGCCCAGACTGGCACACGGTCAGGGGGCTGATCTGCTCTTTGCTCTCCCTCTCACTGAGGGTCCTGCAACCCTGACAGGAGCCCCAAAGGCTCAGTGATCAGCTGTGAGAGCTGCCCCACAAAAGCAGCTCTCACACATCATTTGTGCAAAGACAAAATCAACTGCACCCATGTTATCTGGGAAAGGAACAAAAATGATACTTCAGGCAGGTAAGTTACAGGTTGCTACAGCTCCAAGTGCTGGTGCAAGTTTGAAGCATCAGCTGTGCCATGTCCAAGGTAAAGGCCAGTTCTGCTTTTGAAGGGGTGTAAAAGAAGCAAAACACAGAATCAGTGCTATGCAGAATCACCACACAGGAAAGACAGCCCTTCCCTTGCCATGCCAGGGGCACTGGGCAACGTTGCACTGCTCTTGCTTCACACAGACAGTGGGTTTGTGCCCTGCCTTGCACATCAGGCAAGGACAGACAGGAACACACAAGTGCTCCAGTGATCCTGGAAAAGATGTGAAGCTGTTTCTGGACACTGAGTTCCCACATGGAAAGTACAATCTCATCTACTGCTCTAACTCTGACTGACTCCTCTGCTATATGTGTTGGCAAGTATTGATCTAATTACTAATTAAAAATGTCAGGAGTGGTCATCTTTTTAATAGCTTTCAATAACCTGGAGGCAGATTTGGAAACCCCTTCCATTTTCCCTAGGAAGTGCTGAAAACCTGCTCTGATGTGTCCCTTCCCTGTACAGGTCACACCAAGGGCCTCTCTGATCACTGTACCCAGAAATGTCCAGGCACAGAGTCACTGAGGCTGAAAAGCCCTCTGAGCCCATCGAGTGCAGCTGCTCCCCCAGCACTGCCATGTCCCCAAGGGCCACATCCACAGGGCTTCTGAATCCCTCCAGGGCTGGGCACTCCAAACCTCCCTGAGCAGCAGTGCCAGCTTTCCAGGCAGAAATTCCTGCTGCTGTGCCCCCTGCCCCTGCCCTGGCCCAGCCTGAGGCCGTGCCCTCTCCTCCTGCCCCTGTTCCTGGGGCAGAGCCCGACCCCCTGTCCCGGCTCCCCCCTCCTGGCAGGGATTGCAGAGCCAGAAGGTCCCCCCTAAGCCTCCTTTTCTCCAGGCTGAGCCCCCCCAGCTCCCTCAGCCCCTGCCCAGCTCCATTCCCTGCCCTGTACACACTCCAGCACCTCAATATCATGTCCTAAATAGAATTTTTTTCCCCACAAAAGGATTTTTACAAAATTCAAAAGCATCCTAAATTCTAAAGGTTCTTCTCTTCCAAGGAAAGTAATTGCTATTTTCTTTCCCATTAACACTCTGCAGCTGGAACAGATGTTACAGCCTTGCTGCTGTGAAAGGCTGAAAATGAACCACATTCTACTCTCCCTATGTGCTTAAAATAGAAAGCCTTAACTAAGCTTTATAATTAGTGAAGACCACAATTTAAGTTCAGATTTTACATACAGTAAGTTTCTGAAATATTAATAATATCCTTTTCTACATCTTTTAAATAAGTTTGTGTTTCAGATCAGGTTTTCCACAGAGCTAGACATCCATATTATACTATTTTCTATTTCTGTCTTTAAAAGACAGAACTGACACCAAGTAACACTGAGAATTAGGTAGTTATGTGACAAACTATAAAATTTCAGAAAGTTTCAAGTGAGGAGAACCCATCCAATCACTAAAGATGAAACTGTGCATGAATAAACTACTGTCAAACATTTCAGGCAAAGACCACACTCTCCTCCTGTTCCTGGGCTGGTTTGCTGTTCCAAGGGTCCAGCCTGGACAATCCAGCCCAGATGGAATACAATCCTCCCATACATTAACAGGATACAAAGGTAGGGAAATGCCATACACATGCAGGGGATAAAAGGGAGGGTCATAGTTTGGATTTTGGAAATGTACAAAGCATTACTAAGGCCCTTGTTTGTGGCAGACATGCTTTAGGAACAGGCTGTCCCTGTGTGACCTGGATCCCTCATCTCCAGCCTCATCCCTGACCAGCCACCCCTCTGACCCCCAGACCTGCAGGAACACCAGACCAGGCTCTGCCTCCAACCACAACTCACTTCCACAGAGCCCGAGAGCTCCAGGAGAGACCAAAGGCACAAGATGGGAACTGTGGAGCAGCAAAAAGGGGCTCCTGTCCTTGGTGACACTGCCCAGTCTGTGACCCTGCAGTAAAGCTCTTCACACTGAGGCAGGAAAGGGAATAAAGCAGTGAAAACATCTCACACTATCTTCATGAATGTTAATCCAAGGTTTTCAAATGCAATACTTGGGCTTTTTTCAAACTTCTGTAAGGCCCCTTAAGATATTTTCCTGTAATGTTTATAGACAGCACAGGTTCTTTCATTTGTCCCTGCTCTTCTAAGGGCAATTAACTGATTACAGCCTCTTTCTCACATGTCAGGAATGGCATCCAGGCAATCTTACCCAAAGGAACAAATCCATCCAGAGACACTACAGTGAATTGGAGGAACCAAAACTGAGGCCTGATGTACTCCCAGCACCTGCTCAGGACTCAGCAGGGAAGGCCATGGACTATCCCAGAGCAGGAAAGGAAAGCACCTGCTGAACAAAAGGGAACTACCAGTGCAGTTTCCTGTCTCTTGAGGAGGACTGGGGTGGGTGTGGACCACCAGAGTTCCACTCTGTAAGACAGAGGTGTGTGATTCAGACCTCACCAATCAGCCTGAACACAGACCTCAGTCAGTCAGAAACAACAGACATTTCCTGACTCCATCCCACTCACAGGTTGTCACCAAACTCTCTGAAGTCCTTAAGACACCTGGGAAGGAGGTGACACAGCCCTCCATGGAGCCCCACAGGCAGGCAGTGGGGACAGAGCTCAGTGAGCCTGAGGGAGGCCTAAGGCACCTCTTATCAAGGTGTATGAATGAGTAAGAGCTTTAATTTACTAACGATTCTCTCTGTTTCCAGTTCCCTTGCAAAAGGGATGAAACATTATTTGCTGGAGTTACCAAAATTCTTATTAGATTTGATTCTGCCCTGGAAGGTTCTTGTCTCCCAGGCCACTGAAGCCCCAGACACCAGCCAGGGAAGCAGCTGTGAGGGAGCACCCTGAGGTGTGTTATTTACTGCTGGCTGACAGCACAGGCAATAAAAGTCACCCCAAGCACAGAGATTGCCCTCTGAGGGCACTGAAGTCCCAGTGAGAGCCATTCCCAAACTGTGGGCTGAATTAATGGATGAGAATAGCTCAAACCAGATAGGACAACACACTTTCTGCCAAAAAGCTCTTCTTTTTAATGCTGTGTAAGCACCACTTTTCAGACAAAGCAGGAAGGAATCACTGGCCACTATTTTCCAAAGCAAGAATCAAATATCATTTCAAAAGTACTAAGAATAATTTCTGTACAACAGTATCTGAAGTGACAAATTAAATAGTTATGGATTCTTACTCACAAGGACTCAAAAATGAGTGATTTTATGACTGTTAGTCAAAGAAATCCATCCTGAAGTGAGATGTGACAGTCTCACTTCTGGAACCAACCAGCCAGCTCCTCATCTCCAGAGGGTGGATCCAGGGCCTGGGCTGCCCCTGCTGCCTCAAACACCCTCCAGAGCAAAGAGAACTGCTGCTGAAATCTCATACACCACAGACAGTGCTGTCAGCTTTTCAGAAGAGCCAAGCTGAGCAGTATCTGCTGTGTCAGTAGGGAGTTGGGCTGCAAAGGAAGCTTCTCCTTTGGGAGTAACACAAGGAGTCTCAGCTTACAGCTCCAGTAATTTATCCTAATGCTTAGACATCCTCCCTTACATTAATGTTCTGTGAGTTGTCCTACACACACCACAGAACCTGCATCCAATCTGGCTCTTGTTCACTTAATCCAGTGCTGCAGAGCTCTAATATCTGAAGCTGGTCACACTTCTGGAGTGACCTGAAGGATATGGAAGTTGCTACAGAGTGGCCTTTCCTCTTGGTTCCCACACCAAAAATCCCCCATCCAGTGCACCAGCACTGTCAGATCTGCAGTCTCTGAGGGCTAAATTTATTCCAATCTTCCCCCCTAAGACCACTCCATGAATCATTTAGCAAAACATAAATACATCCTTTCTTTGCAGCCATTTCTACAAAGGATATGTGGGATCAACACACGGCCCTGAAGCCAAACAGATACATTGACACCGACAACACTCAAAGCTCTTTAACACACGCAGTGAATGACACTGCTTCAGTTTAAGACTGGTTTTCAGATGACTAAAGCTTTTTGCTTCACAGAAAACGTGTTAATAGGCTTTCTATAAAGCAACCTCTTCAGCCAGTCCTGCTGCAACCACCTCAGCACTTTGCTGATGCCTTGTAAGCTCCTCATAGAACTGTTCACCCCATTTACCTTTGCAAAGCACCAACATGCAAACTTGTTCTGTGTCTTCCAGGAATTCCTGCGTGGAAGCACCTCCTTGGTGTTAGAGCATCAGCCTGTGAGCACCATCTGGAAAACGACTGCTCACTCAGATAAATCAATTCTAAAAGGCTTTTGTCTGAGGGTGCCAAGCACCTTAAAACAAAACCCAAGCTGCTTTGGCTTCCCGTTCACCTGCAGCCTGAAATTCTCCATGGTTCACAAAAAGATTTCACTGCATTCCCACCGAGTCTGACACCACCATCCAACATGCAGCATCTGCACAACAAACAGGGTGTTCCTGAATATTTTTGCACAGATTTGACTCTTACAGCTCCTTAGGAACAAATAACACAACGTATCAGAAAGCTACTTTCTATGCAACATTTTTTAAACCCAACCCTTAAAATTCTAACAAAAATACACAACAGAAAGGGTGTCATTAGAAGCACAGGTTACATTAACAACTTTTGGTCTTAGAACAGGCACTGCAGAGACAGGGCCCTGCACAGCTTTTGAACAGCTCTCATGTAATTCTGCTCCCTGCAAACACCTGCCTTGACTCACACCAACTTCAGAGCTGGGGGAGGAGAATACCTTGCTCCTGTTACACACCACCCTGGTGAGAGGGTAACTCCTCACTAAGAGACATTAATTATGCAAACAGGCCCTGAACCCTGACTTGTTTAAGAGAAAAGCAAGGCCAAGCACAGGAGGCCCAGGAGGGCTCTGCCCTCCACCTCCTTCCTTCTCTCCAGAGCAAAGGGGGACTCTGGTGGCAGGTGGAGCTCCTTCCCCTGAGCATGAAACCCACATCTGGGCACAGAGCCCCTCCCTGAGCATGCAAATCACATCTGGGCACAGACCCCACCACATCTGGGCACAGATGCCCTCCCTGTGGAGTACCTGACACAGAGCACCCAATGCCAAGTGCAGACAGAACTGAAGACAAGTTGAGTCTTGGCCTCCTAAGGCGCTCCAGGAAGTGGGACCAAACTGCTCACTGCTGTGCCTGCCAGACAGAGCAGTGCTGTGCCAAAGGGCCTGAGCCCTGGAATGGGCTGGGAGCAGGGCAGGGATGCTGCTGCCCATCTCAGAGCATGGGCACAGCTGGGAGCAGGGCAGGGATGCTGCTGCCCCTCCCAGGGTATGGGCACAGCTGGGAGCAGGGCAGGGATGCTGCTGCCCCTCCCAGGGTACGGGCACAGCTGAGAGCAGGGCAGGGATGCTGCTGCCCCTCCCAGGGTATGGGCACAGCTGGGAGCAGGGCAGGGATGCTGCTGCCCCTCCCAGGGTATGGGCACGGCTGGGAGCAGGGCAGGGATGCTGCTGCCCATCTCAGTGCATGGGCACAGCTGGGAGCAGGGCAGGGATGCTGCTGCCCCTCCCAGAGCATGGGCACAGCTGGGAGCAGGGCAGGGATGCTGCTGCCCATCTCAGTGCATGGGCACAGCTGGGAGCAGGGCAGGGATGCTGCTGCCCCTCACAGGGTATGGGCACAGCTGGGAGCAGGGCAGGGATGCTGCTGCCCCTCCCGGGGTATGGGCACAGCTGGGAGCAGGGCAGGGATGGTGCTGCCCCTCCCAGGGTATGGGCACAGCTGAGAGCAGGGCAGGGATGCTGCTGCCCCTCCCAGGGTATGGGCACAGCTGGGAGCAGGGCAGGGATGCTGCTGCCCCTCCCAGGGCACGGGCATAGTTGGAGCAGTGCATTTGCCAGCAGCAGAGCTGCTCACACAGCTCCTGTGCCTCTGGCTGGCACAGAGGAGCCTGGGCAGGAGCTGGGACAGACCCTCTGGGCACTGCCCTTGCTCCAGGGCAGAGCAGCAAACACTGAACCACTGAAGGTGCTGTCCTGGCTGTTTTCCAGACTGGCACTGGTGGGCATTCCCACTGTGCCCCCAGCAGCCTCTCAGCACCACAGGGCACACTGGCACTGCAGGGACCCTGCTCCCCCCTGCCCTGTGCCCACCTGCACAGAACAAGCCCTGGTTTTTGTGAGGCAGTTTGCTGGGATTGCTGAGCTGAAGCAGAACTCTGTGCAGCCAAACCCCAGCACAAGAAGAAGTGGCAGCAGGATGTGATCAGAAGCACAGAGGGTGGTTCTGTGACAAGAGATCTGTCACACCAACCTGGCTCTTCACCTGCACCTTTCCCTTCCCTGCCTGGGGCAGAGCCACCAAAGGCATTTTGCTTCTCACCTTCTTTAGTAGGTTACAGTTAGCAAAGCAGCAGTAAAATTCAAACGATGGAATGGAAACCCATCAGCACTTGTGTATGTCGTTTGAAACACACTTCAAAGAACTTTAAAAAATTTAAACCATAACAGTTAAACAGAATCCCCAATAAATGACTTAGGGAAAGGTTAAAATTAACCATATAACGTTCTTTGAGGTGCAGCACCTACCTAGAGAAAGCCTTGGGAAGAAGTACACTACCACTTCACAGCTCCAAAGAACTGACTGTGGCAAGAGAACAATCAGCTGGAAGTCAGAAAATCATTTTTTGTAAGTGACAAGAATGATTTAGTGTTTTTTTCAAAAGCCTTGGGAGGTTGGGATTAAGAGTTGATTTAAAAACTCTGTATTCATTTTGGAGCAAAGGGTCAGCTGAGGCTCCTAATGAGAAACTCTGTGAAGTGGATTAGACTTTAAAAAATACTGAACTCCCAGCAATAACTGGATCTCCAGCAAACGGTCTCAGGTAACTGGGCCAGGCCAGAGCTTTAGGCCAGCACACAGAGCTGTGCTCTGCTGGCTGGGATTCTGTGCTGCCTTGTCCCTGCCCTGCCACCCCCAGCTGAAGGGAGGGGGCAAACACATGGCCAGGCTGCCTGGCTGGCAAAGCAGCCCCGCTGCACCTGCCCAGGGCCCCTCACACCTGCAGCACTGCCCTGCAGGGACCTGCTCCTGGGCCGGCTCATGGAGGGCTTGTCGCTCCCAGTTCCGCCTCCCAGCCAGCTACACTGGGAGGGCTGGGAGCAGCAGCACTGCAGGCCAGCAACTGCTGCTACAGGAACGTGGTCGGTCCCTTCAGAATCCCCACCCAGAGGGCAGAGAGGAACCAGCTACACTAGAACTGAGGGCTCAGTCATTTCCTCAGATTTAGGCTGGGAGAACAACTCACAGAAAGCATTAAAATCCTGACTGGGCTCTGAGGAGGTGTCTGACATGGAGACACACACAAAAGCTGCAGTATTTGCTGCTATAAAGCTGCTGAGTAAAGGAGCACACCAATAATTACTGTGGACTTCTTCAGTCTCTGCTGGCACTTACTGGGGGGACAGTGCAAGCAGCAACCCCTTCCAGGCAAGGCTGACCAAGTGGGCCTGCCAGGGAAAGAATGGGACCTTAAAATAACTCTCCCGCTCCAAACTGTAGCAATTCCGTTTTCTGGGATCGCTACTAAAAAGCAACAGTTTCAAACAGTAACATTTCTGCAGTCCTGACACAGGGGCCAAGGCCAGAATTCCCTGAGAACTGAAATCTGTGATTCTGGAAAGAGATACAGAAAATGTTTTGTTTAGAAACAAGATCCACACACCGGCTGGCTACATTTACATCTGAACATCCAGAGCCACCTCTGTGCACACATTTGTACAAACACCTCTTAGTTTTTAAATCCAGACATGCCAATTCTGAGAGCTTTTTTCAGTCAACTTTGTTTTTCTCAGCACCTTCTCCAGAACAAGGGGTCAAGAGTGTCACAGGTCAGACTGAACTTCAAAGGGCCTAAAAAAGTTCATTTAAGGCACAGGTACCTCTCCCTTTCCAAAGATGACACCACTGACCAGCTCATGGGCTCGGGAGGCCACAGGCCCAGAAATGAGAGGGATCAGCCACTTCTTCCTGCATGGAGATCTTCAAAGGACTTTGCATTTCTTGCCAAGCAGCAGTCTAGTATTTTAAAATACCAGGGCCATTTCATACATACCAGCAGTACTTGGGCACATGTCAAACACACAATACTTCCTAGATTTGTTTCCAAAGCTCATGAGAGTCTGTTCTAGTATTTGAACACACAGTTTTCTGTTCCACTCAGTGCCAGGTCTGAGGGGGTTCTCTGGCTCTAAAGGGTCTTTTCTGAAAGGCTGCTGGAGGAACCCTTGGGGAAGAGGAGGGAAGGAAGAAATGGGTAAACAAGAAGTTGAACCACAGGGCAAAGGAGCAGGAGCAGAACCCTAACAATCCCCAGGTCATCAGAGAAAAGAATTCACTTCCCCTGGGAGGCTGCACTCAAACTCTGGGAAAAGAAAACTGTTCTCCTGTTACCTTTGCAGAGGAGACCCCACACAAAGAGAGGCAGATGCCTCCTGCTCTTCTTATTGAAGGGGATGTGTGCCTTTGAGATGGGAACTCCCTGGTCCCACAGTGCTAACAAACAAAGCCAAGGGACTCCCACAACTAAGGGAGTTCTCTAATCCAAATGCTCCACAATGTGTTTGAGTTTGTCTGAGGAAATCCCCAAGCCTTCAGAAAGGCAGGTGGGCAGGTGAGGTCACTCAGGTTCCAGCCAGGGAGAAGCCTTTTCTCACAATTCCCCTAGTCTGAAAGCCCTGATACTGGACTGCCTGTCGCTGGAGACACAGGTGTCCTGAGGTGAGGACAAGTGTGAGTTCACCTGCTAACATTCTCCAAATCCACTCATTTATTTGCAGCTCTGGATTAACCACATCATTTACCTGGGTGGGCAGAAGGCACTAACAATAACCAAGAGAAAACCACCTGTGAGTGTTCATTCCTGGGCACAGAACAAGTAGCAGCAGAAAGCTGGGAAGCTGCAGGAACAGAAGTCCTACAAAGCAGAGTCAGGACCTGGAAGTTGGAGATCTTCTGTCACCTTTAAAACGGGAACCACAAGAATGAGCAGGAGCTGCAAAACTCCCTCAGGGCCTGTTGCTGAGAGAAATTCCTTACACTTCCCATCATCTTCAACAAATGTTTTTTGACTCTTTCCCTATCATGTGAAGGCTTCTCTTCACCTGTTTGTACCTGGTCAAACCCGAAGACAATCCAGCAGGTTGGGCAGAGGGGGTGTCCCCCCTGCTGAGCCCTAGAGAATGTCAAGGCTGGCCTTGACACAAACTGAGTCTGTCAGTGAGAAGACACTGCAAATAAAAAGCAGCTTTGACAAGCCAGCAGCAGCTCTCAAGCTCATCAGCTGAAGCAGCAAGGCAGCAATAAAGTGTGATCGATGGGTTTTAATCCTCTGAAGCAGGTGGAGAAGACAAGCACATTATCTCAGATGGTTTTAATATTTTTAAACAAAATCTTTAACATAGCCTTACACATTTTCAGTTATGAACTCACCAGGCAATTGGCTGAAGAACAGGATTAAGATACAAGCACTTTTCATCCATCATTGATAACAATGTCAAAAATTAGATCTGATACCTGAGCTGATAAGGTTTAATAAAAATCACCAGGACTACTTTAGAGAGCTCTATGAAATTCTACATTAAAAGCATTACTCAACAGCCTGTTCTGTAATACATGAGTTTAACAGATATTTCAAGTCTCTCTCAGTTATATTAAAAGAAAGTATTCAGTCAACTACAATCAAAGTTAAAACAAAAAAGTGCCTGTGATCTAAGGCTCATTATTCCAGACCTGTTGTCAATCAGTGAAAAGGAGAGTAGCAAAGGACATACCTTGGAACTGCTCCCAAAACAATCAAGTTGGCTTTTTGTTTGTTGTTTCCAATTACAGCATTTTTCATATCTCTGTAAATCCAGAAAGAAAAACAAACCCTGGTAAATTATGCTGAGGTACTGAGGACTTATCTACAGAATTTACTATTTCCATGAAGGCTTCTCAAGCAGCTTTGCAGGTCCATGCTGCAGGCACAGACTGAGCAGAGCTCCAGGGCACGGTGTCCTCAGCCCACAGGAACCCCCAGAGCTCTGGGACTGCTTCACATCCCAGCTCCTGCAAGGAAGCAGCATCCCAAACCAGCTCACATGCACAGCAGACACAGAGGAGGCTTGGGACTCAGCAGCACCAGGTGGATTTGTTCCCTGGGCCCATACAGCCACCAGACTTCCAAAATTATTTCAAACCCCACTACTGGTGGTTGGGAAGTCAAATGGTAATTTCAAGTATTAACTGAATATTCTGCTGGGTGCAAGAAAAGACAGGCTCAAAGATAAAAACAGGACAAGGAACTATGACCAGCCACCAGACTCGCTCTCCTCTGCACCCCACAGGCTTCCTTGCATGAATTCAGTAGGACACTGAAGATCTGTGTGTCACAGTCCTGGGAATGAAGGGGGAACAAGGGAGTCACTGCCAGGCTCAGCACAGTGAGGCACCCACACAGGAGCAGGAGAGCCCTTGGGAACAGGACACTGCTCCCCACACTGGGAATGCCCAGGAGCAGGAGAGCCCTTGGGAACAGGACACTGCTCCCCACACTGGGAATGCCCAGGAGCAGGAGAGCCCTTGGGAACAGGACACTGCTCCCCACACTGGGAATGCCCAGGAGCAGGAGAGCCCTTGGGAACAGGACACTGCTCCCCACACTGGGAATGCCCAGGAGCAGGAGAGCCCTTGGGAACAGGACACTGCTCCCCACACTGGGAATGCCCAGGAGCAGGAGTAGGAGAGCCCTTGGGAACAGGACACTGCTTCCCACACTGGGAATGCCCAGGAGCAGGAGAGCCCTTGGGAACAGGACACTGCTCCCCACACTGGGAATGCCCAGGAGCAGGAGTAGGAGAGCCCTTGGAAACAGGACACTGCTCCCCACACTGAGGATTCCTATGCAAATGTGTGGTTTGCAACCTTGCTCAGGAAATTGTTGCTGTACCTAAAAACCACCACCAACCTTTAATCTTTTTCCTTCATATGCACACACAGGACACACACACACATCAGAGTGAAGGCAAGCTGGCAAGTTAGGACCAGCCTCAGAAAATCAAGATAACACACTTGTAGGAAACTTTGCAGTAGTAGGGGCCTTTAAGAACAGAGAACAAAGAGAGACAAAACTCAGGTAATTTCTATCAATAACAAAAAATAACAAAACCAGATTATTGTGGTGTTAGTTGCAAAACTGATAAATTAATCACTGTTTAACCATGCCCATAATTCATTCAAATAATTTGGGAGCTTCAGTGGCTGCTTTAAGTCAGCCTATTTTCTTGCCACTAGACCACTCTCTCACCTGCCACCTGCACAGTCTGAGAGGTTTAGAGCAGCCCAGTTCTGTCAGCCCCACCCTGGCCAGCAGGAGCACCACACAGTCCTGGGGTGCCACTGAACATCCTCCACTGCAACAACCTGCTGCCCCAAGCTAACAACTCACTGCACCAGAGGGAGAAAAAACCTCCCAGCCAAGGCAGGTGACATGCACTGCCACAACAGAACCTTCACAGGCCTCAGTCAGCAAAAGGGAATTGCCAGCTCTTCCTAAATTTCCCCATGGGGCTTGTGCTCTTACCCAGCCACGAAAAAGCTTCAGGAACTTTAAGCAAGTGGAAGGGAACTCTCCAAGTTTTGGAGCTCCAGCACAGGAGCAGCACGAGAAGCAGCTGCCCTGCAATGAATGTGCCACCCTGAGTGCAGGCAGAGCCCTCACAATGAATGTGCCATCCCTGAGTGCAGGCAGAGCCCTCACAATGAATGTGCCACCCCTGAGTGCAGGCAGAGCCCTCACAATGAATGTGCCACCCCTGAGTGCAGGCAGAGCCCTCACAATGAATGTGCCACCCTGAGTGCAGGCAGAGCCCTCACAATGAATGTGCCACCCTGAGTGCAGGCAGAGCCCTCACAATGAACGTGCCACCCCTGAGTGCAGGCAGAGCCCTCACAATGTGCCACCCCTGAGTGCAGGCAGAGCCCTCACAATGTGCCACCCTGAGTGCAGGCAGAGCCCTCACAATGAATGTGCCACCCTGAGTGCAGGCAGAGCCCTCACAATGAATGTGCCACCCCTGAGTGCAGGCAGAGCCCTCACAATGAATGTGCCACCCTGAGTGCAGGCAGAGCCCTCACAATGAATGTGCCACCCTGAGTGCAGGCAGAGCCCTCACAATGAATGTGCCACCCCTGAGTGCAGGCAGAGCCCTCACAATGTGCCACCCTGAGTGCAGGCAGAGCCCTCACAATGTGCCACCCCTGAGTGCAGGCAGAGCCCTCACAATGAATGTGCCACCCTGAGTGCAGGCAGAGCCCTCACAATGAATGTGCCACCCCTGAGTGCAGGCAGAGCCCTCACAATGAATGTGCCACCCTGAGTGCAGGCAGAGCCCTCACAATGTGCCACCCTGAGTGCAGGCAGAGCCCTCACAATGAATGTGCCACCCTGAGTGCAGGCAGAGCCCTCACAATGAATGTGCCACCCTGAGTGCAGGCAGAGCCCTCACAATGAATGTGCCACCCTGAGTGCAGGCAGAGCCCTCACAATGAATGTGCCACCCTGAGTGCAGGCAGAGCCCTCACAATGAATGTGCCACCCCTGAGTGCAGGCAGAGCCCTCACAATGTGCCACCCTGAGTGCAGGCAGAGCCCTCACAATGTGCCACCCTGAGTGCAGGCAGAGCCCTCACAATGAATGTGCCACCCTGAGTGCAGGCAGAGCCCTCACAATGAATGTGCCACCCCTGAGTGCAGGCAGAGCCCTCACAATGAATGTGCCACCCCTGAGTGCAGGCAGAGCCCTCACAATGAATGTGCCACCCTGAGTGCAGGCAGAGCCCTCACAATGAATGTGCCACCCCAGCACAGCTTCCCATGCTTGGGCACCAGCAGAAACAGCTGCTGTTGGATCTCCTTAACTTTGGCATCTTCACCCCACAGGAGAGGGGGAATAGCAAGATCAGAAGACAGGCTAATAAGTTGGAGGTTCCAGAAAATTCAAGGAATAGACTTGAAGCTTTCCCTCAAAGCAGACACAGTCCTGCAGTGGTTTCTATGCTGAATGCCTAAAGACGAACTACCCCAGACATTTTCCAGGGTTTTCAAAACACAAGAGTCAGTCCAAAGCGGTGGCAGAAGCAACAATGAGCCATCTCCAGGGACCAGTGAAACCCCAGGGCCCTGTGGAGCAGCTCAGGAGCCCCAGGGTCACTGACCCAGCCCTGGGAAATGACCAGACAGATCTGGGTCACTCTATTGCTCTGCTCAGGTGATTTGACACCATGTTTTGTGTTCCAAAAAACCCACAAAACACCCAGCAGATTTTTGTGACTCCTGCCCCAACCCCACAACAGGATGGCTTGCTAACCTTGTAACATGTACCAGTCCTGCCCATCAGTGTGATTTTGAGAGCCTTTCCCAAGGGGCAGGAGCACGGTCAGGTTCCACAACACTCACACAGGCCTGGCTGTAAATGATTTGGATGAGTTTCTCCATCCTAGTTCAGAAAGTTCCTCACTAAAGTCATGGCAGATGGACATGAAAAATCACAATCTTCAGATTTCTGACAAATCCAACAGATGTACATTTGAACACTTCAACTTGCAGGCAAGTAAAACACCTTCAGCCTGGTGAAGTGCCCCAAACCTGCCAGAGACAGGCCTGTGCCAGGCCCATGTCTGTGTGCACCATGGCACTCTCAAGTTCTGTGCCACGTTTGTCTCTTCCAATCTGCCACTTACAGGAACAAACCTACCCAACACACTGGAAGGAGGTGGGTATGGAAAGCAAGAACACCCTTAAAATGCCATAATCCAGAGGTGAATAGTAGTACACGTTTTTTTGTGTACTATAAAAAATAATTATGTGATTCCATAGTACATTTTACGGAGATTTTTCTGATTGGGAAGCTAATTCCTTGAGAAGTAAAGAAGTGCCACATGCTGTCCTAGACTACCAGATCCTTAGTGAATCATGAACCTTGGAAAAACTGAGGGCAACTCCCTTCCCTGAGAACAAACATCACCTCCAACGAGTGCTGGCTTGACTGATTTCAGATCCAAGATGGCACAAGACTGATCCAGGGAAAAAAGCAGCAAAGATCACTATCTTGTACCAAAGGTGGCAGAGACAGCTCAGAACTGTCAGGCACAGTGTTCCCATTCCCCTGTGGAAAGGAGCCCTTGGCATGAGGGAGGAGGGAGCAGCAGCAAAGACACAGTCACAGAGAGACGGGAACTCAGAGCCCAGCCAGGCTGTGGGAACTCCAGGCCTGTGATCCAGAGGGATGTGGGCTTCCCAAATTCCAACAGGGTATCAACCCCTGCCAGGGCCCAGCACAGCCTGAGCAGCCTCAGAGAGAAGCAGCCCCTGCCCCTGGAACAATCAGCACTCCCGAGTTTCTCAGCCTTGTAACAACAGCCCTGCACAGACCAAACCCCTCCCCGAGTCAAGCCCTTAACGTGCACCACAGCTGGTTGTGTTGGCTGTGTTTGGGTTTTTCAATAGCCTGTGCATTAAAGCTTACAGTTTAGCTTTGAACTAAATTCCAAGTCATTTGACAGAATAACCTGAATTACAATCATTTTAATGCATAGATTTAAAATGTGATAGTTGGTATTTATGCCAACATTTTCTTTAATGCAGCAATTTATATGAAAAAACACTTTCAAGGAGGAATAATACAGGCTGCCAGCAATAAAATCCAGCAGAGAGAATATTGCTACCTGAAGGGCTAAGCCAGCTTTTGCCATCTCTTATTGCTTCTCAAAGAAATAGGAAGGTGGTTTCACCAGTTCGACCCTGGGGCCCCTCAGCTTTAATTCAGACACAAACTGGAGACTGGAAAAGCAGCAGGAACGATTTTCCTCCTACAAACTTGGGAATAATTATCAGGTGAGGTTTATCAGCTCTAACAATGTTTTGGAACATCACAACCCAGAAGCAATAAGTCCAATTTGTTAGCTATAAATAAAATGCAATATGTGCTAGTTTTTAAGTGTATTAGCATGGCCTGACTGTTTAAAATATTTTAGGAGTACATTAAACTCACCAAAAAAATCTAATTTCCATCCAAATACAGCCTGACATGAGTTACAAGAGGAACTGATGTGCCAGCTGTGTATGAAGTACTGTTCTTACTCTGATACTTCATGTGCAATGGGTTGAAGGTACCAGATAGAGCCACTTCAGACAAGCACAAGCAATATTAAATAAAACAATTTGTGAGTAAAATATGGCCTTTAAGTTTCAATGATTCCCAGTCAATAAAAAGTAGTATTATTAAATGTCTAATCCTGAGAAAATCAGCACTCTGGCCTGTCAATGAATATTATCATTGCAGAAGCAAGTTAAAAAAGTGCTGAACTTTGTCCTAAGCAGAAATCACTGAAGTTCAGCATCTTGGTGAAGTCAACTCCAGGTGTGGGACTCCTCCCACAGAATAAACGCCCAGCAAAGCGCAGAGTGAGCTCAGGCCCCAGCTGGGCAAGCCCTGAGCCCTGCAGGATCCCCAGGGAGCCTCCACCCCCGCCCCAGGAGCCCCCAGGGAAGCAGCAGGGACACCCCAGGGGGTTTGGTTCCACCTCTGCCTTCAAACACAGAAAATCAGGCACAAAGAGAAGAAATAGAACTGAGAGGAAGCCTCGGAGCCCTCCTAAGTCACCTCCCAGAAAGGCAACCCCAGAGATGTCCAACAAGGCAGAGGGCCCTGAGGAGCAGCCACAGGACGTGCCCGGGGAGGAGGCCACAAACAGCCCCCAGGGCAGTTCCTCACCTGTGGCCTCTGACCAGAGCAGGGGGATGTTTCAGGGCTCCTGCAGGGCAGTTCCTCACCTGTGGCCTCTGACCAGAGCAGGGGGATGTTTCAGGGCTCCTGCAGGGCAGTTCCTCACCTGTGGCCTCTGACCAGAGCAGGGGGATGTTTCAGGGCTCCTGCAGGGCAGTTCCTCACCCGTGGCCTCTGACCAGAGCAGGGGGATGTTTCAGGGCTCCTGCAGGGCAGTTCCTCACCTGTGGCCTCTGACCAGAGCAGGGGGATGTTTCAGGGCTCCTGCAGGGCAGTTCCTCACCTGTGGCCTCTGACCCCAGAGCTGTTTCAGGGTTCCTGCACAGGGCAGGGGGTTACACATGAGCTGACCAACCCCAGAAGGAAAGGCAGCCCTGGACACTCAGGCCAGAGCTTTCACTTTTTCTGTCAAACAGATTCTGAGCCGACTGGGCACCAGAGGAAGCTCCAACCCAAAGCACTGCCAGAGATTCATCCACCAGAGCCTGGCCAGTGCCACCAACAATGGGCTGGCACAGAGCAGCACTCCCAAAGCTTTCAGACACCCAAAATGCAGGCAGCCCAAAGGTGAGGCACTGCAGCTGGTACCAGGACACAGCCCAAGGGAAAACTGCCTGCCCAGGCTCGGGGGGAGCCTCTGATTTCAGGGTGACACAAGCACTGGCACCTGGGCTGGCTGGGCTCAGCCAGGAGCCCACTGTGCAGCCAAGGGTTGGACAGCCAGGCTTCCCACAGCCTTTCTCTCCTCTTCCTTCCGCTTTCCCATTTTTATGGGCAGATGCAAAGCAAGAGGAATTAATGACAAATGTTGCACACACCCATGGCTGTTGTGGCAGAATTCATGTCTCAGATGGACACGACTGTGGCTCGAAGCTGCTTTGGTAAGTGGGTTGGTGTTTGTGCTGACACGATCCCGGCCCAGCCAAGGGAATAAAATGTTAACAACTCCTGCCAACTCCAGCAAACCACAGAAGTCACACATCAGCTTGTTTTTAAGGGTAATCATCAAGTTGGGAAGAAAAGTTTCAAGATTTATAACCCCATTCAAAAGTATCAGTTGACGCAATGAAAAAGATGAGTTTACAGGAAGGAAAGTAGCACATGGAGACAGAGTTACCCAACTCATCTGAATTTTAACACCTCAACTGTGACACCATCAACATACAGTGCAAACTAAACACAGTATTTCATCAAAAACCCTCAACCCACAGTTTTCCTCAATCTTAATTCTGGAGTCTCAGTGCAGAAAACCAAAATGCTGCAGTAAAATAGCACCTGGCACTGCAGACAGTGGAATTTAACATACAAAATGCTAAAAGTGATGTTTTAATCCAACTCCTCCATATCACAAGGCCACAGAACTATCTGAAGTGCCCCCTCTGGAGAGGCAACTTACCTGGTCATAAGTTCTCTTGCCAAGGAAAGTCTATCAAACAGAAAGGTAAGAGTTTCAGTGACCCACACCTGTAGTTAGCAATATTTATAGCTCCCTGTCAGCCCGGATTTGTCCCAGCTCCCACTGTGTGACACACTGCAGACCCCACCAAACCCTTACTGCCCTGAGAGAGCTCACACCAGCCAGTTCACCTGCTGCCCTTCTGACCAAGCTGCACAACTTCAGCTCTCCATGTCTGGCTTCAGCTTCAGCTCAAGTTCCTTCCCAGTCTCTGTTCACTGACAAAGGGAGATGCTGCTTTCCCACCTCTCCCAAGCAGGGTTTATTGCCTGGTGCTCTCCACTGAGCCTGGAAATGCTGCTACAAGTTGCATGAGGTCACTAATGGATAGAAAATAACTCAGTCTCAAGAACATGGAATCAACTGGGTTGGAAAAGACCTCCGAGATCATCAAGTCCAACCCTTGGGCCAACTCCAGTCCCTTTACCAGATCATGGCACTCAGTGCCACGGCCAAGCTCAGTTGAAAAACCTCCAGGGATGGGGAATCCACCCCCTCTCTGGGCAGCCCATTCCAATGCCTGAGCACTCTCTCTGCAAAGAATTTTCTTCTGATCTCCAACTTCAATTTCCCCTGGCAGAGCTTGAGCCCATCGTGCCCCCTTGTCCTATTGCTGAGTGCCTGGGAGAAGAGACCAACCCCCAGCTGGCCAGAACTTCCCTTCAGGCAGTTCCAGACAGTGCTGAGGTCACCTCATGTAGCTCAAAGTTAGTGGAGGATGGGAGCTCAGCTACCTTTTACCCTGTAACCTTTATGAACTAAAACAACCCCCAAACCAACAAACCTGGGCTAGACCTCTGTATTATCCACATTTCAGTCTCTGCTATTCAACCAAGCGAGGTCCTGACAGGAAAGAACTATCCCACAAGAGGTGAGGTGAAAAGCGCAGCAGTTCAGAATTCAGACATTCTCGCTCAGAAAATGCCCTGCTCTGTGGCACCAGATAGTTAAACACTTCCTCACAACTCTCCCAGAACAGCCAAACCACATGAAAAGAACACCCTCCACCACAGCTGCCTCAGATGCATGACCCAAACCAGCAATACAACTGTGTTGCTTTTTTTCTTACTGTCTCTCTGCCTCCAAGGATGTTTCCCTTCCCAGGATGGCAGTGCCTCCAGCATTTAGAGCACAGCAAAGATTAACTGGTTGTCATGAAGCAGAGGGGCATCCTGTACCACACATGTTTATAGCACTGCTCTTCACTCACTGCCCCTTGATTCAAAGTTGCTTCTGTCCACAGTCCCATTTGAAGGCCACCACTCATAACCTACAGAATGTTGTCCACCACAAGCCATCCACACAGAGAACTCTAAAGTTTCACTCAATACAGGAACATACCTTAGAAAGGCCCTGCAGCCTCCACTTGGCTGCTCTAGGTGTGAGCTTGGAGTGTTGTCTGACCCTGCCCACTGCACCTCAGGCCAGCAAAGCAGGGCAGGGTCCCCAAACCTGCTAATCTGACACAGATTATGACAACCTGAAGCCCACCTGACACGAAGCAGAGCCTCTGATCCTGAGCTCCAAATAAACTAAGATGATGCACTGGCCTCCACAGGCTTTAGCCATGCCTAAGTCTCCTTTCCCAAATGGGTGTCACTAACTGTGCACTAGGACAGAAATCCCAGTGTATCCAAATAAACTCACTGAAATTCTGGACATTTCAGACCATGCATGTTTGACATATGTTTTAACAAGTAATTCTACCAGCCAACCTTCCTGCTACTTTGCCATTCCCAGAGAAAAGTCTCAACATATTCATATTATCAGTCCAGCACCTGCAATACAGGATACATAATAAAAGCAGCTTAATACCTGATAAGGAAATTAATTGCTAAACAGAATTCTGGCCTGTCCACGTTCCCAGAAATGTCAATCCTTTGCAACCAAGAAGTTCCACATTGCAAATGAAGAATTACCCTCTTTTGGAAAGAAAGTAAATTCAATGTTTTTGATGCTGATTCCAATCAATTCAAACTGGCAGCTTGGAACCAAAAAAATCAAACTCCCAACAGGATGAATCCCAAACTCGGTGGCACTGCTGATGTTGTGGCACACCCCCCTCAGGCTCAAGCCTTAAGAACACCCCACACAGCCTCAGGGGCACCACTATTGCTCCCTGGGTGCCACAGTGCCCTCCCTGCAGGCAGCATTTGTCTCACAGATCACAGAGGGAAGGCAGACTCCCTTCATTAGGCTCTTGGAGGGAACCTGCAGCACCCAGCTGTGCTCAGCTGTCACTGTGAACCCCTCAGGGCTCCTGTGACTGCCCAGCTCCACCAGCCAGACACACTGCTCCTCCTCCCTCATCCTACTCACAGCCTGAAAACACCACAGCAACAGCCTCACCACCCTGAGGGTGGCACCCAGAGAGGGATCTGGGAGAAAAGTGGCTTCCCATCCATCTGAAAGGCAGCACTGACCATCAGGCTTCTCTCACAGGCTCACAGCAGTAACTGCCAGGCTGGAGATACTCAGCAGCCCTGTCAGGCTGCAGATTGCTGGCCAAATGTCACAGGTGTTCCTGAAGCTTAGCCCAGCTCTAAACATCACACCAGGAGTTAAAATACACAGAATTTACTTGCAGAAGAAGCTATTATGCATTTGCACCTTTAGCTGCATTACAAAGAAATCACAAAAGTGAGAGTAGCTCATTCTGTGAGATGGACACACTTGCTCTGTAGTGCAGCTCCCTCTCCTCTCCCTGTCTGCACTCCCCTTCCACCTGACTACAGAACCCTTTCCATTGAAAACTCCTCTTGAGAGCACTGCTTAATTCTCCACTGAGTTTGAGCCTCTCCATGTCACCCTCCCTCCCTTGAAGAGCTTTCCTTCCCAGCTTACCTCCTGAAGGAGAAACCAGCAGTTGTACTCCCAGCACCACCCGAACCTGCTCAGATTTCTGCCCCGTCCTGCAGCCCTCAGAAGCCCCCAGAGCCAGGGGGGAGCCCACCCTGCAGCCCACCCTGCACCCACCCAGCACCAACATGGCACATTCAGGAGCCCCACCACTCCAATGGCTCTGCACAGAAACACCTCACTTGTTCTTGGCCAGTTACACCTCCAAGTTCTATGCAGAACATGCATTTACTGCAGTGCAGTGTCCAGGAGACAACAGAACTGACCCCACCTGTACAGGGGCAAAGTGTAACAGGGACAGCCCTCTGAGGGCTGCTCTGCTGCCACAGGGCCAAGGGATGTGCACAAAACCAGAGCTCCTGCAGAAACTTCAGACTCAGAAGTGCCCACAGACTGAGAGTGTCACTGCAGCTCCTGGGGACACACTGTGTGGAGACAGGGGCTGCTCACTCATGTTAAAGCAGGGCTGTTTAACAGACAGGAAGAACAAACAGCAAAGCAGCCTCTTCACAGCTGTCTGGAAGGGGCACCTGTTGCTCCACCAGAACTGAGATGGGCATTTCTTCTCTTCTCAATCCATCAGGCTGCCTCTTCCATTGCACACAGCTTTGGTGCAGACACTGCACTGCTGCTCCCTGAGCTGCCACGGCTGGGGCACAGGAACCACAGCACAGCCACCCAACACCTGCCTGGACACCCAGCCCAAACCAGGAGCACACAAATAACACAAGCTGGATGTAAAACACACATTGCTTCAGGTGGTTTATCACCACCAGGTGCCATTTCTAGAGGATGTTTCCCTCACTGTTCTGAGCAATAAAAGCACCCACAAGTTTGGAAAACCCTTGTCTAACTCCTGCTGGCCATAAAGGACAGGAACAGCCGCAGCATAAGGAATTCTCAGTGCTCCAGAGAGGATGATTTACAAGTGGTAAAAGATGACACCTCCTGACTGCTGAGGAACAGCCTGATGAGAAACAGCTGGGACCTTGAGCAGCCAGATTTGTCAGAAAGAATGGTCCTTTCAGACCCAGCCTTGAGCAGGGATCACACAGCTCCCAGGAAAATGACAGATTGCCACTTTGAAGGCACCAGGCTCAATGTAAGCATGACAAAATGTCTCTCAAAGAAGCCTCCAACCAGCAAACAAACTAAAGGACAAAACCAAGTATCAGTCTTCCATCTAAACAATGTGGTCCTGAGCTTAAGAGCAGGTGAAAAACAAACTATAACCTAAGGATTACAACCAAATTGTTTCTAAATGAATAAATAAAAACTGCCCCACTGCAAAGCACAGGATGAGAGTGCAGCAATCACCTTGGGACAAACAAAGCCCTCCTACCAACCATTTTCAGAGCCAGCTCTGTTCTGCAAAGCCACACCCCTGCACACCTGACACAAGTGCTGACCCTGCACGATGCCCTCGGAGCTCCCTGGGGGAAACCTGAGCTGTACAACACGATGAAAGGGTTGCAAGAGCTCCTCAGAACCCACAGAGCAAACCTGGACAGACCTCTCAAGCATAAGCATGGCCACAATGTAGAGTTCATGTTTCCAGAAGGAAACTACTCTATTAATCTTGCTCATCTACAAAGACAGTAAATAGAAGGTAGATACACACACTGCCATCCAGATGTGGGTGTGGAGATGGGCCCTGAACAATTTGGTTCCCCACCAGGTGCTGTAAAAGACAGAGGTCATCCTTGTAGGAATCTCAGCCTTTCACATCCTGAAGCCAAATTCAGGATTTACTGGCAGGCACTCACAGTTCTCCCCTTCCTACCCACTATCAAACACCCAAAGGAACAGGACAGAAGTGATGTGAGCAAAGTTCTGCAGGAAACTTGACATGTTGAGAGGAGATCAACAAAACCACAGGCAGCAGTACCAGACAAGGGGGTCCTGCTCTCCTCTTGGGAGCAAAAGGAAAAATCTCCCAGCCAAGTAAGGCTTCCCTGTCTGCACAGAGGAGGCTCTGAACAGCACCTCCCTGAAAGTTCATGGGAAAGGGAGGAAAAGAAGAGAGTTTGATCATTTAAATGCTTTCAGAATATGTAATTAAAGCTTTCTCAAGTTGCAAGATGGAAACTGGATTGGCATGATTTTCAAGTTCAAGAAGCATTTAGCTGCATCTTACCTTTATCAAAGCCCATTCAGAAGCTGAGTTTCATTAAAATTACAAGGATGCAATTAAAAAAAGGCCCCAAACCCAAGTTATTCATTCAAGCATATTAAAAACAGGACTATTGTAACTGAAGACAATCTGCAGAAACAAAGCCTCTTACAACAGCCTATTTTCTGATCCTTGATATTCATACAGTTCCATCAATCAAAATAAAAATCTAGGTCATCAGTATTTGCAGCCAGGATGCAGGAAAAAGCCCAGCACATCTTAGGAAACAAAGATTTTCTGCAAAGGATGCAGCATGTCTGGTAAAGCCTCTGACAGGCACTCTGCAAGAACTTAAATCCTTTTCTCCTCCACCCCAAGCATCACTCCCTTCCAACTTCAATACCTCTGCTGATCCCCTGAAGTCAAAGAAGGGCAAAGCCGTATTTTTGTGCCCAAAGAGAGCCCTGGAGTGACAGGAATTTTCAATACAGACACTCCTCTAAATTCTATGTGTATGTTTTGTACACTGGACTGCTCCATACCCATCCACCAAAGGCACCCCATCTGCCACACAGGGTGGGCTCAGTCAGCAGAGCTGCACTCCCACAAGGGACATTTTAACCAGAGCATCACAAACAGTTTGACCATCCAAATCTGCCCCTTCAAAGATATTATGAAATAAATTGGTATTGCCTTGTCTTTAAATGTAGGAAAAGCATCTCAGCATAGAATCCACTGACACCCACGGACAAGATGAAGAATTTCAGATGTTAACTGAGGCAAAGATGCTGCCTAAAACTCCTGTTTCTGGGAAATCAGTTATACTTCAAAGAATATGAATAACACATCAAAAGATAGGGAAGGGATTACCAAGGGTTGTGGGTTCCAGTCCTTTGAAAAGAAAGGAGAGCAGGGAGGGAGCGCCAGCCAGGGCTCAGAGCATCTGCCAAGGAGAAAAGAGGGGCTCAGTCACCCCACGGGACACTGGGTGAGACACATCCTTGCCCCAGGACCACCCCACCAGCCCCTACAGGAGTGGACTAGGAGGGCCAAGGGGTGGAATAAAACCAGGCTCTCCTCCAGCAGAGCCGTGAACCTGTACAGAGTTATGGTGGGGCATCAGAGGGTTTAATACAGGTCAGGGGGTATTGCAACCAAGAACGTTTCTAGGACCTTTTTGTGCCTGTTGTGGTTTTCACATCTTTTAAGGGGACATAAATTCTGATATGTTGCTCTGGGGCACATTTTTGAATAACTGTTTCCATCTGCTACTGGAAAACACCTCAGGTTGTGCTAAGCACACAACCAACATCCTTGGCTTTCTGATCCACTTGGTCCTTTGATGTTTCCTGGTGTCTTCCCAGACAGCCACAGCCAGCAAGTTACTGGCAAGGCCAAAAGGGTCCTGTCTCACCACAAAAGTCAGTCCTGGGCAAGGGCTCGTGTGGTTCTAATGGAAAGCTCATAGCCCAAGGAGAGCAGGGAAACAACCAGAGCTCTGCAGCAGGACAAGGCCTTCCCTCACTCTTCAGTCATTGCCCCTGACCACTGGCATGCAACAGAAGTACTGAATTATAATTTGCACCCAAACTTATTTCTCTGGGAGCCGTTTCTTCCAGTCTGCAGTTCCCACAGTGAGATAGAAGCCAAACATTAAAAAATAAAAGCCCTTCAGTCACAGCAGCAGGGGAAGAGTAAGAGGCAACCACACTGACTCAGCAGTGGAGTGAGAGAAAAGAACCTCCACAGACCTGGAAGAGGAGCAAAAGGTGCCAAAAAGAAGTGTATCCAAAAAAATCTGTCAGTGCTCACAGCATGTTTAACCTCCTGTCTGGCAACTGGGAAGCTGCACTATGGACCATGTGCACTGCAGAGTCTGTATCAGCACTGCACCTACAGCCACACTGTCTGCATTAAGGTTTGCCCACTGGATTTCTCAAAAGGACAGGCAGGAGGAGGTTCCTGCCCCTGCCCTGCAGCTCCAGTGGGATCAAGCACACCTGGCCCAGCACAGCCAAGAGCCCCAGGGGGTTCAGTGACTTACATGACACCCTGCAGCACCTTCTGGGGATCCAGGTCAAACAGTCTGTCCACATAGTGGCGGCTGCTGGCGGTGACCTCCTGCAGAGAGAGGACAGACAGCAGGGCAACAGTTATATCGGCTCCCAACCCTCTGTCGGCTCCCAGCCCTTCCTGTCAGCTCACAGAGGGCAGGCAGGCAGGCAGGGATGCCTCCTGCAGCAGCCAGGCTACAAGACCTCGCAGGCAAGAGGCAGCAGACCTACCCAAAGACATTTAAATGTGGGATGTGTTACCGCTGGGCAACATCCCCGGGGATTAACCCCGTGTTCAAGTGTGATTTAGGCAAGGTGAGGTGCTTAAGGTAGATAACAACAGGGTAGGTGTCAGAGCAAGTTAACAGAGGGCTATTTATGAACTGCAGTTATCAGCACTGCCTTCAATTGCAGTTTTATTACGTTTAATTACTATACAGAATAAACATGAATTCCTGAAAGAAAGTTTCTAAGAGCAGTTAAGGTTGCTCAAGACACGTACCCACAACCTCCAAAAGAAGGAAGCTGAAAAGAAGACTTTTCTCTGCAACTTACTTTATCCCAACATACCTACACGTTTCAGAGCCTGTCCCACACACCCTCAGCAGAGACAGCAGCACAATATTCCCCACAGCATTCCCACAGTGCTTCAGAAGACAAAGCAAATTCTCTTCCCAGCAACAGGACCATGCTTGTAGGCCACACACTTACGCACCAATGATTTCCTATTCCTTTTGAGAAGATCCAGGGTTGGAGATGGCAAACGTTCCAAAAAACAAGGGTGGGAAAGGGGAAGGGAATTTTCCCTCCAGGTTCTCATGAACACGTGCCAGGGTGTGCTTCCATTATCTCACCTCTTTTCCTTTTGCCAGTTCACTTTTTATTAAGCCTTTCCCAGCTTTTCCTTAGGGGTTTTCCTTGAGAGAAGCCACAAGAGCATTGAAAACTCTTCCTTGCTTTTGCAAGTGTCTGCTCAGGGGCTGCCTGTGCTCCTGCTTCCCACCCAGATCACAGAATCACAAAATCATAGAATGGATTGGGTTGGAAAAAGACCTCCCAGATCATCAAGTCCAGCCCTTGGTCCAACTCCAGTCCCTTCACCAGATCATGGCACTCAGTGCCACGGCCAAGCTCAGTTTAAAAACCTCCAGGGATGGGGAATCCACCCCCTCTCTGGGCAGCCCATTCCAATGCCTGAGCACTCTCTCTGCAAAGAATTTTCTTCTGATCTCCAATTTCCCCTGGCAGAGCTTGAGCCCATCGTGCCCCCTTGTCCTATTGCTGAGTGCCTGGGAGAAGAGACCAACCCCCACCTGGCCAGAACTTCCCTTCAGGCAGTTCCAGACAGTGCTGAGGTCACCTCTGAGCCTCCTCTTCTCCAGGCTGAACACCCCCAGCTCCCTCAGCCTCTCCCCACAGCACTTGTTCTCCAGTCCCTTCTCCAGCCTCGTTGCTCTTCTCTGGCCCCGCTCCAGCCCCTCAAGCTCTTGCCTCAACTGAGGGGCCCAGAACTGAACACAACACTCAAGGTGTGGCCTCCCCAAGGCCGAGTCCAGGGGAAGGGTCACTGCCCTGGGCCTGCTGGCCACGCTAGTTTGGATCCAGGCCAGGATCCCCTTGGCCTTCTTGCCCACCTGGGCACACTGGTGGCTCCTGTTGAGCTTCCTGTCCCTCAGTCCCCCCAGGTCCCTCTGCCTGGCTGCTCTCCAGCCACTCTGTGCCCAGCCTGGAGCGCTGCAGGGGTTGTTGATGTCAGAGGCTCCTTGCCTGTGGTCTCACCTAACACAGAGGAATCATCCAAAGGCAGCAGGGTCCCTTTGTCTCCAGGAATACTGTCACATAAACCCCTCAGATAAACTTCCACTATGTCACGAAAGACAGTATTTTTAAGAACAGCAGCTACCTATCCGCCCTGTGCATTTATATGGAGAACTTCGTGCACTTCTGTGTCTGAAACCCCCACGAGCTGCAACGTCTGCAGTGCAAAACCAAAACACGGAATTTATCCACACCACCAGTCTCAAGGCTCTTCCACCTCGCATGAGCTTTTCACGGAAAAAAACCGGAGAAGCCCCAGCGAGCGGTCTCGGATTCAAATACCGGACGAGCCCCAAAATTTCATGACTCTCCCGGGGCTGCGGCCGCTCGGGACAGCCGGGCCGCTCCGAGCACTCACTCGGGTCCCGCCGTGCTCGGGGCGGCACGGCTATGCCGAGCGGCCGCAGCCCCGGCCCCAGCCCCGGGGATAGCCCCGCTCCGCCCCAGGGCAGCTCCAGCCCCTCCGGGGCCTCCACAGGAGCCACCGAGCCCGGGCCGCGGCCCCGGGAGTGGCGGAGGGCAAGGCCCAGCTCGGGGTCCGGGGCTGCCGGGAAGGGCAGGCCGAGAGTGGAGGAGGCCCCGGCGGTCCCGGGGCAAGGTCAGAGCGGCACTCACCGACAGGACGCTCATGCGGAGCGGCGCCTCCAGCACACACGCCATCTTGGCGGGCGGGCGGCTCACGGCGCGCTCATGGCGGGCTCGGGGCGGGCTCGGGGAGCGCTCACGGCGCTGCGGCGGCGGCGGCGGGGCGGACTCGGGGCCCTGCGGCGGCGGCGGGTGGGGCGGGCTCGGGGAGGGCTCGGGAAGGGCTCGGGGCGGGCTCGGGGAGGGCTCGGGAAGGGATCGGGGCGGGCTCACGGAGCTCACAGCGGTCGGGGCCGGACCAGGTCGGGGCGGGCTCGGGGCGGGACCGGGGCGGAACCAGCGAGCCCGCCCCGCCGCAACCGCCGTTCTGCGCACGCGCCGCGCGTGGAGCAGGGCGCGGCCTCCGCCCGGCGCGGTCAGTGACGGAGCGAGCCGAGCGAGGCCGAGTGGAGCCGAGTGGGGCCGAGTGGGGCCGAGTGGGGCCGAGTGGGGCCGAGTGGGGCCGAGTGGGGCCGAATGGAGCCGAGTGGAGCCGAGTGGGGCCGAGTGAGGCCGAGCGGAGCCGAGTAGGGCCGAGTGGGGCCGAGTGGGGCCGAGTAGGGCCGAGTAGGGCCGAGTAGGGCCGAGTGGGGCCGAACAGAGACGAGTGGGGCCAAAAGAGGCCGAATAGAGACGAGTAGGGCCGAAAGAGGCCGAATAGAGACGAGTGGGGCCGAGTGGGGCCGAATGGAGACGAGTGGGGCCGAGTGGGGCCGAATGGAGACGAGTGGGCCGAAAGAGGCCGAACGGAGACGAGTGGGGCCAAAAGAGGCCGAATAGAGCCGAGTAGGGCCGAGTAGAGCCGAATAGAGCCGAACGGAGCCGAATAGAGCCGAGCGGAGCCGAGCGAAGCCGAACGGTGTCGGAGAGCCGCAGGGGACCGAGAGGCGTCGACGGAACCGAAAGGGGACGAATAGAGCCGAGCGGAGCCGAACGGGGTCGGAAGAGCCGAAAAGAGCCGAATGAAGCCGAGCGGAGCCGAAAGAGGCCAAATAGAGCCGAGTAGAGCCGAAAGAGACCGAATAGAGCCGGGTAGGGCCGAAAGAGACCGAATAGAGCCGGGTAGGGCCGAAAGAGACCGAATAGAGCCGGGTAGGGCCGAAAGAGGCCAAATAGAGCCGCGTAGGGCCGAAAGAGACCGAATAGAGCCGGGTAGGGCCGAAAGGGGCTGCCTAGAGCCGAGCAGGGCCGAATAGAGCCGAGTAGGGCCGAAAGAGACCGAATAGAGCCGAGCAGGGCCGAATAGAACCGAGTGAAGCCGAACGGGACGGGGGAGCCGGAAGAGGCCGAACGTGGTCGGCGGAACCGAAAGGGGCCGAAAAGAGCCGAGCGGAGCCGAAAGGGGTCGGGAGCCGAGTAGAGCCCGAGCAGAGCCGAGCCCTCCCCTTCCCACCCTCTGCTGCACACAAATGCTTTGGGTTCCCTTTTTCTGTCGTTGGGTTTGTTGCCGTCATTAATTTTTTTGGTTTTGAGTTGTTGGGTTTTTTTCCACAGAAACACCCCCAGGACACCACGGCTTCGCTCAGGGATGCTGTGCAGCTCTGCAGGGTGGGCTGGGTGTGTGTCAGCCCCTGTGCCCACTCAGGGATGCTGTGCAGCTCTGCAGGGTGGGCTGGGTGTGTGTCAGCCCCTGTGCTCACTCAGGGATGCTGTACAGCTCTATAGGGTGGGCTGGGTGTGTGTCAGCCCCTGTGCCCACTCAGGGATGCTGTACAGCTCTGCAGGGTGGGCTGGGTGTGTGTCAGCCCCTGTGCCCACTCAGGGTTGCTGTACAGCTCTATAGGGTGGGCTGGGTGTGTGTCAGCCCCTGTGCCCACTCAGGGTTGCTGTACAGCTCTGCAGGGTGGGCTGGGTGTGTGTCAGCCCCTGTGCCCACTCAGGGATGCTGTACAGCTCTGCAGGGTGGGCTGGGTGTGTGTCAGCCCCTGTGCTCACTCAGGGTTGTTGTACAGCTCTGCAGGGTGGGCTGGGTGTGTGTCAGCCCCTGTGCTCACTCAGGGATGCTGTGCAGCTCTGCAGGGTGGGCTGGGTGTGTGTCAGCCCCTGTGCCCACTCAGGGATGCTGTACAGCTCTATAGGGTGGGCTGGGTGTGTGTCAGCCCCTGTGCCCACTCAGGGATGCTGTACAGCTCTATAGGGTGGGCTGGGTGTGTGTCAGCCCCTGTGCCCACTAAGGGATGCTGTACAGGGCTCTAGAATGGGTGGGCTGGGTGTGTGTCAGCCCCTGTGCTCACTCAGGGTTGCTGTACAGGGCTCTAGGATGGGTGGGCTGGGTGTGTGTCAGCCCCTGTGCCCACTCAGGGATGCTGTACAGCTCTGCAGGGTGGGCTGGGTGTGTGTCAGCCCCTGTGCTCACTCAGGGTTGCTGTACAGCTCTGCAGGGTGGGCTAGGTGTGTGTCAGCCCCTGTGCCCACTCAGGGATGCTGTGCAGCTCTATAGGGTGGGCTGGGTGTGTGTCAGCCCCTGTGCCCACTCAGGGTTGCTGTACAGGGCTCTATAGGGTGGGCTGGGTGTGTGTCAGCCCCTGTATTTCCCCACCTGGACTGTGGAGATTGTCCCACCCCTAAAGGCAGAACTAAATGGGGGCAGGACAGTGAAAACACAAACAGTAAAAACATCACAGCTCCAGTTCATGAGCCTCAAGTTTTGCTCTCCAGCTGTTAGACTGCAGGGGATAACGGGAGCACAATGAACATACTTTGGGACACAGCCACAGGGTGACTTGAGTAGCTTTAATTTTATAAATATAAAAAAATACTCCACTTAGGAAAAAGGCTACACCTCTTTGTTTCCCTCCAAACAGATCAATGCCCTGCTTTGAAAATGCCTCTCTGCTGGCCTGGAATGGAACAGGGGAACATTTTTCTCAAGCACCAGTAACAGCAAAACCAGCTTTAGTCTAAGTTCAAAACTCATACACTGAAAATCTGCCACACAAGGGTTTCACAGAGAAACGTTTTTCAGGTTTCTCACCAAAATTTCAAAAGTCCCAACTTTTCAAAGATACTTTAAAGCTTCTTTCTGAAGAGAACTGGAGGCTTTGGGTCTTAAAAGTAAATCCATCATCCTTCCCTAGAGTTTTACATACTTTTTGAAGTATTTGGCCTTTCCTGGAGGAGCTCAGAGCCTCTGTGGAATTCCTCATGCAGCACAGGATCCTGCCGGCAGGGCAAATCCATAATGGATGAGAGCAAGGTAGGGGAGGACACTGCAGACTGCAGAGGGTGTGGGCAACTGGGAACTCCAGATAGGATTCATACTCCCAAAAAACTCACCTTAACTGTATTTACCAGCTGCAGTCTGCTCAATGGATGCTGAAATACCGCATAAAAAAACCTTAAAAGGTTCAAAACCCAGTATTGTATCTTGTCAAAGGCTCCTGCTTTCTAAAGAAAGCCTGAACACATTTCTCAGAAGGGACAACACACAGCAGAACAGCTTTAAACACGAGAGCTCAGACTGAGGAGTCCATTCCAGGTGAGACACACCTTCCACTCAGTGCAGAGAACCTGAGAGCTCAATACCACATTCAGGTTCCTTGGGAGGCTTCTCAAGTCCATAACACAATTTATACTTAAAATACTTTATTCCATTATAGTGTTCAGATCACGAGGCATGATTAAGATTTTAGCACTGCAGACCCAGGACCCTTAAGGAGACTCAACCACCTTCAGGAACTTCTCTGACAGTTCACAGCCACTTCACACACCCTGAGGGTCACCCCAAACAGTCCCAGGTTCTCCTCACACCTCCCCAGAGCTCTGTGCTGGCTGTTCTGACAGAGGAGCTGGCAACTGAACTGAGGAGGGCACTAACTTTGCCATTTTCTAGCCCTTGAATACTTACACATGTTCAGTTTTCAGAGTGGGCTGCTACAGGAGAAGAACCAAGGTGAATCCCAGACATGAAGTGATTTCAAAGTCTTGACCTAAGAGTGTTTCCCTGCTACACAACTCACACTCACCAGTGTTTCACTCACTGATTCCTGTCCCCCTCTTCCTGTCAGGACACTTTCTTCCCCATCCTACCCATGTCTTGGGTGGGGGGAAGCACAGGAGCTACTTCTGTTCCAAGGGCAGCAGTTGTGGAAAAGTCTGGGCTCCAAAAGCTCATCCCAGAGCACCAGCAGACAGGCAGGAAGACCCTGAGATCAGCTCAGTTGGTTAAAGCTTGGTTGTAATAATGCCAAGGTCATGGGTTCAATCCCCCGTGTGGGCCACTGACTTAAGAGTTGGACTCGATGATCCTCATGGGTCCCTTCCAACTCAGAATAGTCTGTGATTCTGTGAACTAATGACTCTAATGACAGCTACTTGAAAACACTGTCACTAACTCAGGAACTCCTGTTATCCTCACAGCCTTTCAGGCCAAAGGAGCCTAATTTGATTGCTAATAATTCAGGACAAAAAACTAAAAGTAAATCTTCCAAGATGGTCCCTATTCTGGCAGCTCCTGTTCTCCCTCAGCTGAAGATTATGAAGGTGCTGTGGAAGATTCCAAATCCAGTTTTAAGTTCTGCAGGTTACAGCTACTGAAAAGAAGTGGCAGGTGAAGAGGGAGGCTGATGATCAGGCAGGTGTCACTGTCTAGGGCAACTCACAGACATCCACCCTCCTGTATGAACAACAGCCTCAGCAGCAGAGCTGGGACAGTGGGGATGCCACATTAGGAAGCTGCTCTTCCTAATGCTCTACTTGTGGGTTAAGACACTGTTCTCAAGTTTTAGGAAACAACACAAATGAGGTTTTAGGAACAGAGATGCACTTTTCCATGGTCCCCATACAACTGTCATCCTCCAAATCAAGAGACTTGGTTCCCTATCCAAACTCTAATTAAAAGCCAATCCTAGACAATACACATTGTTTTCTTTATGACCATGAAGTTTTTCTATGGCATGACTATGACCAGAAACAAAAATCTTCATTCTTCTATTGCTGTTTAGTTATCATGGGATTCTATTTTCAATTTTAATTCATAGAGCCATTTTGTATGCTACTTTGTATTAAAAGTTTGGTATAAAACAAGACAAAAGGAATAAAATCAAATGGTTCAGTCTTGTCAGTCAGACTTCCTCTCACTTGGGCTTGGGCTACAGTCAGTTCTTGTTGGACAAGCACAGTGACTCTTGCAGAGCTGCTCAGCTGAAGATACAGAGTATGCACCAGTAAAGGAGGACTGAAGCAAAACTGAATGATAGAAGAGCTTTAAACCCTTTGACAAAGCACTTTGTTGGAAAAGTCTGACTTCCATGTTTAACCTGGATAAATCATCTTTCCAGTGAGAGGCACATCCAGCCCCTTGAGCTTAAGAAAATAATATGAATAAGATCATGTAACATTAAAAGCATGAGTAGTCCACCACAGTTCTCACCCCCTTCCCACAGAAAGGCTGGGAGACAACTTAGTTATCCATCCTATGAAGCACTAATCTGTTTTATCTTCATCCTCTGCAGCATAGATGGCTTGATTCCTCCTCTTAATCTTTTTAATGCCACTGCCCCCATTTTCATCCCCACCAATGCGCTTCAGGGGTCTCTCAGTGGAGCTCTTCTCTTCCCCCTGCTTACTCACTCCAGACTTCTCCAGCTCCTCGTTGTTGGAGTCCATGGCATCATCAGAGGACACCGCCATGGAGTCTGGCATGATCCGGATGTCGGAGAAGCTTGTGGAGAACTCGGGGGGGTGATCAGGGGAAGGATCTACAGAACATGTACTCAAGTCTTCGTCGCCACCTTCTTCATCCAGCATTATCTCATCGGGATTGATGGACGAAAGGCCAGAGTTATCTGTGTTGTATTCACTGGGCTCCTCTGCTGATCCTGTGCTGTCCATCTCCTCTTCCTCCTCCTCCTCTTCGTACTCTCCTCGTCCTGAGCTCTCTTCCTTCGCTTGCTGGATCCTGTCGTTGATGTCCGTGAGGCCAAACTGGGCACAGAACTCAGTGGTCTGGGGATTGATGGTATGAACTGGCTCCATGTTTTTTTGGGGCTTGCTGGGATCATAACACGCAGCTGTCAATGTGAAGTTACGGGGAATTGTGAGGTTATGATTCAGCTCTTCTAACACCTCTTTGATGGCTTCTTCTGTCGCACTGTAATCCCACCTAAACATGAGCAGAGAGTTTAAACAGGTGCAGCTGGTCAGAAGGCACTGCCCATTCCCACTGCAAAGGAGGGGTTAAAATTCATCTCATAGCACACACCTAATTCTCTGAAGACTCTTTCAGGGAAGTTTTCCATGTCCTTGGGTCAGGACTGAGATCCCTCTCTCCCCACCATTATGTCAGCCCAGCCCACAACCCAGCCTGGTTTCCAGCCTCACATTTTCACTGGCCGGACCAGCAGCCACAGTGAATATTCTGTCCCTCGAGTGCTGGGATCTGAGTTTGTCACACAGAGCTCCCTGCCCAGGCAGAGCAGTAAGGAGGCTCTCTAGGGTACAGCCCTTGTCAACACTCCCTTTGCTTTCCCAGGCCTTGAGCAGGTCCCACAGGCACCACAGGCTGCAGGACAAACACAGCTCTAACACAACTTCCAGTGCAGCAACTTTCCACTCTGCAGGAACGTACCTGGCATGGAGGCCATTCTTCTCAGGCATATTCCAGGAGCTCTGAGTCACATTAACAAGGCTGTTGGTGGCCTTGAGGACTGCAATCCACTCGGCATCGTACTCCAGAGAGTCACCTGCATTAGGATCATGCTCCACCTCTATTATCTGGGGACAAACCATGGACACAGATGAGGTGAGTTACTTCTCTTGACACAAGAAACTGATTAAAGGTTTGCTCCTTTCAATCTATAGAGTTTTAACAAAGTTTAAAGTACACAGAGCTAGTGGTCTCCACCAAACAAGTCCTCTCAAGCTCCACCTGCAGGTTTAGAGCCGTAAGGAGCTGAAAAAGGACAATCAACAGCAGCAGAAAAGGCACTTATGAATTTTATGTTACAGCAAATAAAAAGCAGAACAACCCTCCCTCCCTCCTGCCAGCTACTCAGAAATGGAATTTCCCCTCTCTTGAATTCATACACACATCAAGAATTGATAGCAAGAGCCATCCTGCTGTATGAACACACACCCTTAGCACAGCAGTGACTGACACTCAAATCACTTTGTCTTCACTGACATTAACCCACATCAAACAGTTTGGTTTAGTCAAAGCACTAGTCAGACTCTGATTTTAAATGATTCATCAAGTAATTCCACCTTTTAAGGCAGTTTTAGGGGGGAAAAAGGAGATATATTTTAAACCAGAGTTACACACAGCTAAAACACCTCACTGATAGAGGTGGTACTAATCCAGACCAGTTTTGCTACAGGATTTTAAGCCTGGACTGTCTCCCCAATGCCCCTTTGCATAGCAAAAGCCCATCCTCAGACTCTCTTCCATCCCCAAAGATGGCAGATGGATCCCACCACACACCCAAAGGACAGACAATGAACCCCCTCCCCTCTAAGCTGACAAATAAAGGCTACTTTAAGACTAAAACACTTGACTGCATTTGAAGAACAGCTGTCAGGGGCTCCCTCCCACAGCAAAGGATTTTAGACTCACCCATGTAAGTCAAGTTCCTGTTCTAAGGTGAAAGGAAAGGGTAGGGATAAGCAAACACTGCACCTGCATGACAAGACCCAAGGTCTGCTTATTTCAAGACAAAATCATACAAAGACCATTCCACACATCCAGCACTCCTACTCTTTCCAGTTTCTCCATTTATCGGCCCTGATCTTCAGCTTCTATCTCAGCACAGCACTAGCAGTCCAGACAAGTGAGATACTGAATGGGAAAACCCACTGCACACGTTCATCACCTGCAGAAAGTCTCTGTGTGGCAGGCACTTGTCCAGAGCCAGAAACTTGGTTGCTTTTGGCAGCTCTTCTTTGGAGTTTGTCTAGGAAACAAATGGTGGTAACACAGTCATTAGCAGCTCTGTGAAATTTGACCATTCTAAAGAAGGTTTAAAGGTATCATTTCTGCAGGAAAAATACTTCCTGAAATAGAAAATTAGCTTGGGTTTATAAGAAAGGGATGGAAGGAAAAAAAGAAGGATGGGCTTCCCAGGGAGTCTAACACAAAGCTGGATGCAGATGACAGAAAAATAAAACACAAGCCACATTTCATCCCTAATCATGAGCACATCCAGCCTTGAACAAAAAGGAAAACTGCAAAGAAACTGAAACACACTTGTTGAGCCTGCAACATCTGGAATTACATTTTTACCCTTAAATAACTTGAAAATAGAACAGGATTTTGGCTTAACCCAGGCCAACAGACAACTACACCTGCCAAGCTTTACTTTACAGTGGCTCCTCTATCACCTTGTTTTGAAGTTGTCTTGTGTCCCAAAAGAGCTGGAGAGTCCTCTCCTATAGGTTAAATGAACACATTTCAAGAGCAGTAACAGGAGCTATTTCATGCTGTCCTTGAAGAGGATTAGGGAGCTACACCCCTGATTTATAACATCATAAACTAGTATTCTTACCACCACTGAGTATTTTGTGGCTTAAGCCGAGTTTTAACAATAAAAACCATTAAGAAGTTGCTTTTCTGGCCATGATTACCTGCACTGGAATTCTAACATGTGCCTGGGACATACATTCTTCATTTTCTTTCCCCCTTTACCTCATGTTGCATGAAAGCTGCAAATTTGACATGGAGGTGTGCTGAGAACCAGTAGGTGGGTTTCAGGTGCTGCAGGAGCTCTGAAGCAGCAGGGCTCCCCAACGTGTTGCTCTCCACTTCTTGGCGGAAGAAGGATTTCATTTTAAGGAGCTGTTTCTTGTTGCCATAGTGGTAGATGCTCCTAGGCCAGTCATGGGACATGAATATATCCATGGGATGCTTCAGCTGCAGTGTGGAAGCACAACATGTGATAAAGGAGCTCAGGAACTGCACAGTACAAGATGAACATGTGTGACCTGTGACCAACAGAGCCTGCTGTGACCAACAGAGCCCCCTGTGACCAACAGAGCCCACTGAGACCAACAGAGCCCCCTGTGACCAACAGAGCCCACTGAGACCAACAGAGCCCACTGAGACCAACAGAGCCCCCTGTGACCAACAGAGCCCCCTGTGACCAACAGAGCCCCCTGTGACCAACAGAGCCCCCTGTGACCAACAGAGCCCACTGAGACCAACAGAGCCCCCTATGACCAACAGAGCCCCCTATGACCAACAGAGCCCACTGAGACCAACAGAGCCCACTGAGACCAACAGAGCCCACTGAGACCAACAGAGCCAGCTGAGACCAACAGAGCCCGCTGTGACCAACAGAGCCAGCTGTGACCAACAGAGCCCCCTGTGACCAACAGAGCCCGCTGAGACCAACAGAGCCCCCTATGACCAACAGAGCCAGCTGTGACCAACAGAGCCCGCTGTGACCAACAGAGCCCCCTGTGACCAACAGAGCCCCCTGTGACCAACAGAGCCCCCTGTGACCAACAGAGCCCGCTGGGACAACAGAGCCCGCTGGGACAACAGAGCCAGCTGTGGCCAACAGAGCCAGCTGTGACAACAGAGCCAGCTGTGGCCAACAGAGCCCCCTATGACCAACAGAGCCCCCTGTGACCAACAGAGCCCCCTATGACCAACAGAGCCAGCTGTGGCAAACACAGCCAGCTGTGACCAACAGAGCCCCCTGTGACCAACAGAGCCAGCTGTGACCAACAGAGCCCCCTATGACCAACAGAGCCAGCTGTGGCAAACACAGCCAGCTGTGGCCAACAGAGCCCCCTGTGACCAACAGAGCCAGCTGTGACCAACAGAGCCCACTGAGACCAACAGAGCCAGCTGTGACCAACAGAGCCCACTGAGACCAACAGAGCCCCGTGTGACCAACAGAGCCCGCTGTGACCAACAGAGCCCCGTGTGACCAACAGAGCCCGCTGTGACCAACAGAGCCCACTGAGACCAACAGAGCCCCCTGTGACCAACAGAGCCCGCTGTGACCAACAGAGCCAGCTGTGACCAACAGAGCCCCCTATGACCAACAGAGCCAGCTGTGGCAAACACAGCCAGCTGTGGCCAACAGAGCCCCCTGTGACCAACAGAGCCCGCTGAGACCAACAGAGCCCCCTGTGACCAACAGAGCCCACTGAGACCAACAGAGCCAGCTGTGACCAACAGAGCCCCCTGTGACCAACATAGCCAGCTGTGACCAACAGAGCCAGCTGTGGCAAACAGAGCCCCCTATGACCAACAGAGCCCCCTATGACCAACAGAGCCCCCTATCACCAACAGAGCCAGCTGTGGCAAACACAGCCAGCTGTGGCCAACAGAGCCCACTGAGACCAACAGAGCCCCCTGTGACCACCAGAGCCCCCTGTGACCAACAGAGCCCCCTGTGACCAACAGCCTCACTGCCAAAGCAACCCAATGTACTGCCCAGCCCCACCTTCCAGGTGTCCTCTGCAGCTGCAAAGGGACTCTGATGTCCATGGCTTGTCCTATACTCAGCATATTTGCCTCAGCTCTATCAGAACCCACTTTTAGGTGCAACCTGAGTCCAAATAACAAGGAACTTACAGAGAAGTGCATTAAGCTCCTTACAAAGAGGCAAACCTTCACTGTGTGTTCAGCACCCCTGTATCATGTACCACTGCAGCTGCAACCTGGGCAATGGTTCACAGGGTGTTTACAAGGACAGGTACTTACACCACAACCTCAGCCAAACGGAGGGGCCCTTGTGACACAGCAGGGAGTGGGCAAGAGCTCAAAAACACACAAACTGTCCATTGAATTTCTCACCCTGAAGTCTAAAAAACTTAAACCATGGGAATTTGGGATCAGCTTGTTTAGCTGGCTCCATTTTGATTAGTTAGCTGTACCAACCCATAATGTTACATAAGGTATCACCCACCTTCCCAAAGCTCGGATAAAGCTGGAACAGAGGGGTGTCACTGCAGTACCTTCCATTCCCTGAGCTTTATCCAATTTAAAACCACACAAAAAAACCACTCCTGCCTATGCCTGATTCAGATAAATATGGCACTGGTACACAAAGCCCCAGGGAGATACTCAGCAGGCACAGCAGTGGAACAACACCCAGCATAAAGTGCTCTGTTCAGGTTAGCTGAGAGTAGTGGGCAATATTTGCTATCCAGCAGCATATTTGATTAGAGCAGCTTTAACTTCCTGCTCCTAAACTAATGAGAACTACTGACCACTGTGTAGAAAAACAGTAGGAAAACTTCACTAACCTGTTTGAGTTTGAAGACTTCGATGTTCCTCACGTGGTAAGCACTTCTAATTGTTTGCTGGTTGTATGGGGGGCACTCAAAGTGGCCTGAAACATTGAAAACAACAAGAGTTGCCTGTATCAGTAGTTCCCTCCTACACTGTTGGCAAGGCAGCTTTTGGGGTCACACAGACACCTGGGGCACCCCCAAATACAAGGCTGGCAGTAATCAAGGCAGATACTGTATCTCCTTTGCTCAGAGCTTACACCAACAGGCTGCCAATCCTTTATGTGTGAAGCAAATATGTGTAAAACTGTGTCTACAACAATGAGCACTTCTTCCATTGTGTGTCTTATTTTCACAAATTCAGAAAACACAGGAATTCAGCTGAGGAAACAAAAACAGGAGTTTGACTCCAATACTCAAAATCCAGGACCCATCAGAAACAAGTAAGTTTTGGCAGAAAGATTTAGGAGGTTTTGTACCTCTGGGGTGAGAGAACACCCCTCAGTGTCCCCCCTCCCCAATCACCTGCACAGTTACACTGCACTGCCACGTGCAGTTCCAGGTGTGGAGAGCTGTTTGCTGCACAGCCATGAACCTGCTGTATCCAGGAATATTGTGGGTGCACAGGCAAAGATGCTGGCACAGCAAAGGAACACCAGGGAGATGGGAAAAGCTGAAGTTGGGCACAGACACAGTGAGAGCACAGAGCAAGCCTCTGTGTGTGCTCAGTGGTCAGAACGTAAATTAGGACACTACACTCAGAAAGAGATACAAACTCAAAGATCACAAAGCACCACATGAGAACTGACTCGTGCCTCAGGCCAATGAGGCTGTGATTTCTTTCTGTTTGTTCAAGAGTGTTGCCACCCACCACCAAACCACAACTTAGCAGGTTCAGCAGCAGCTTAAACATTCCTATCACTGCCCACAGGCACCACAGGCTCTGGAAGCATAAATGTGGACCCTGGAAAAAGGCATCAGTTTCCACTTTGCCTTGGAACACGAGACCTGAAAGCCCAGCATAGCTCCTACATACTCTAAAGAATGAACAGAAACAATGATTTCCTAGTGGTCATGAGTATTGCCAAAAGAGCCTCAGCTCACCTCCCACATGCAGCAGTCAGGAATACAAAGTGTAATAACAAACCTAATGAGCATTGACAGGTATTAGACACAATCAGATGTTCCAGAAAACCAAAAAGTCAGAGAGCCACCTGCAAAGCTTCTCTGAAGCCTGGTGTTACCAAAGATGGTGCTGTACAGTAACCACAAGGACCACTCCTCATGTGCTGAGATCAGAAAGAGTAAACTCTTCTACTCCCTGACTAGATTTTTTCTACCCTTCCCAGGAAGAACTGTTGAATGCACACACAAAACCAGGAGGAACCAGAGGTATGGACACTGAGACCCGGGGCAGGGCAGTGCATTCCTGCAGGGTCACACTGTTTCACACAAGGAAACCACAGATTCTTGCACTGCACACTACGAGGACACTGCCATGGAACCATGACTGTTCCAACAACACTCAGAAGGTGCCTGACTTGCTGCTGCAGTTGCCAGGCAGCTACAGACTCATCCAGCAGCACCAAAACACCGTCTACTGAGCCTGGAGAGGTGTCACCCCAGAGCTGCGCCGGGGGCGAGGACAGCCAGGCCTCCCACCCAGTGGGGCTGGGGCTCCCTCTTCTCCCTTTCCTTTCCCTCCCCTCCCATCCCCTCCCTGCCCTGCCCCTCCCTGCCCTGGCACCTTTCCGGTAGTCGTGGGACTTGAAGATGCCCGAGATGCCGCCGATCCTCACGCCACGGAACCGCACCACGCCCGCGTAACCTGCGCGAGAAGGGAGGGCGGCCGGTCACCGGCCCGGCGGGGCTGCAGGGGACATGGCTGGACAGGGACATGGCTGGGGCTGCAGGGGACACAGCCAGGGCTGCAGGGGACATGGCTGGGGCTGCAGGGGACAAGGCTGGACAGGGACATGGCTGGGGCTGCAGGGGACACGGCTGGACAGGGACATGGCTGGGGGTGCAGGGGACACGGCTGGACAGGGACATGGCTGCAGGGGACACGGCTGGGGCTGCAGGGGACACGGCTGGGGCTGCAGGGGACACAGCTGGGCAGGGACATGGCTGGGGCTGCAGGGGACATGGCTGGGGCTGCAGGGGACACAGCTGGACAGGGACATGGCTGCAGGGGACACAGCTGGGGCTGCAGGGGACACAGCTGGGGCTGCAGGGGACATGGCTGGACAGGGACACGGCTGGGGCTGCAGGGGACATGGCTGGACAGGGACATGGCTGGACAAGGACATGGCTGGAGAGGGGCATGGCTGGAGAGGGGCATGGCTGGAGGGGACACGGCTGGGGCTGCAGGGGACACGGCTGGGCAGGGACACGGCTGGTGCTGCAGGGGACACGGCTGGGGCTGCAGGGGACACGGCTGGGGCTGCAGGGGACACGGCCGGGGCTGCAGGGGACACGGCCGGGGCTGCAGGGGACATGGCTGGACAGGGACATGGCTGGGGCTGCAGGGGACACGGCTGGACAGGGACATGGCTGGACAAGGACATGGCTGGAGAGGGGCATGGCTGCAGGGGACACGGCTGGGGCTGCAGGGGACATGGCTGGACAAGGACATGGCTGCAGGGGACACGGCTGGGGCTGCAGGGGACACGGCTGGGCAGGGACACGGCTGGGGCTGCAGGGGACACGGCTGGGGCTGCAGGGCACACGGCTGGACCGGGACATGGCTGCAGGGGACACGGCTGGGGCTGCAGGGGACACGGCTGGACAGGGACATGGCTGGGGCTGCAGGGGACACGGCTGGGGCTGCAGGGGACACGGCTGGACCGGGACATGGCTGCAAGGGACACAGCCAGGGCTGCAGGGCACACGGCTGCATGGGGACATGGCTGGGGCAGGATGAGGACACAGCTGGGGGGACACGGCTGGATGGGGACATGGCTGGATAGGGACAGCGGGGCCATGGCCGGAGCTGGAGGGCCGGGCCTTACCCAGGTAGTAGATGTTGGGGGCCACCCACCCGCCGTAGGGCAGCTCCTGCAGGTGGTTGGAAGCCTCGTGGTTGCCGCCGATGAACACGGTGAGCACCGGGGCCTTCTTCTCTCCCGAGTAGTACCTGCAGATACACACACGGCAGCTGGAGCAGCCGCCCGGGCCCGGGGCGGGGCAGGGCAGGGGCGGGGGCAGGAGCAGGGAAAGGGGCAGGAGCAGGGAAAGGAGCAGGGCCGGGTAGAGCCGGGACAGGGCCCGGGGCAGAGCAAGGGCAGGGAAAGGGGCAGGGCCGGGTAGAGCCGGGACAGGGCCCGGGGCAGAGCAAGGGCAGGGAAAGGGGCAGGGCCGGGTAGAGCCGGGACAGGGCCCGGGGCAGAGCAAGGGCAGGGAAAGGGGCAGGGCCGGGTAGAGCCGGGACAGGGCCCGGGGCAGGAGCAGGGCAGGGCCGGGCCGGACAGAGGCAGGGACAGGGCAGGGCAGAGGCAGGATCCGGGGCAGGGCAGGGGCAGGGCCCGGGGCAGGGCAGGGGCAGGGCCCGGGGCAGGGCCCGGGGCAGGGCAGGGGCAGGGCCCGGGGCAGGGCCCGGGGCAGGGCAGGGGCAGGGCCCGGGGCAGGGCAGGGCAGGGCAGGGGCAGCCCGGGCAGGGCAGGGGCAGGGCAGGGGCAGCCCGGGCAGGGCAGGGGCCGGGCCGGGCGGGACAGGGCAGGGGCAGGAGAGGCAGGGCAGGGCCGGGCGGGGGCAGGGGCACGGCAGAGCCGAGCCGAGCCGGGCGGGCCTTGCTCACCGGTAGAAGGTCTGCATGTGGCGATACTTGGCCGGCACGGCCATACAGCGCAGGTCCGCCTCGTTCCGCACCGCCTGGAAGTCCCCGCAGCACAGCAGCAGGTCGGGCCGCACGTTGTGGCGCCGCTCCAGCAGCTCCAGCGTCTCGTACATCTTGTCCAGAGCGCCATGGCAGCATCCTGCCACCGCCACCTTCATCGCGACAGCGTCACCGCCCGCGACAGCGCGTCACGGCCCGCGACAGCGCCGCACCAGTGCGCATGCGCGGGGCACACCGCGCCGGACACGGGAGGGAAACTGATGGGGGACACACGGACGGAACACACGGACAGGGGAGGGGACACAGGGACAGGGGAGGACACACGGACCGGACACACGGACAGGGGAGGGACACAGACAGGGGAGACACACGGACAGGGGAGGGACACAGGGACAGGGGAGGACACACGGACCGGACACACGGACAGGGGAGGGGACACAGGGACAGGGGAGGACACACGGACCGGACACACGGACAGGGGAGGGACACAGACAGGGGAGACACACGGACAGGGGAGGGACACAGGGACAGGGGAGGACACACGGACCGGACACACGGACAGGGGAGGGGACACAGGGACAGGGGAGGACACACGGACCGGACACACGGACAGGGGAGGGACACAGACAGGCAGGGACACACGGACAGAGGACACACAGATGAGGGGGGGACACATGGACAGAGAGGGCACACGAGCGGGGGATACACGGACAGGGGACACAGGGACCGGACACACGGACTGAAGGGGACACACAGACCAGGGGAACACACTGATGGGGGACACATGGACTGGACACATGGAAAGGGGGAACACATGGACGGGGGGGACACGCGGACGGGGAGAGACACACGGACCGGACACACGGACTGGGGAGACACACACGGACCCGAGGGGGTCACAGGGACAAGGGAGGGGACACACGGATCGGGGGGACACACCACCCCCGGTAGACACAACGGGCTTGGGGAACACCGCCCAGGGGATCCCAGGGCCCGGCAACAGGGCCATGGGAGCCTGGACCTGCCCCATCATCACCAGCTGCCCCAGGACCGGCTCTGGAGGACCTGCCCGGGGACCCCCGGCGGGCCCCCCAGCCTTACCCGGGATGTTGGGCTCAGGGACCCCCGGCAGGGCCCCCAGCCTTACCTGGGCAGAGATGTTTGGCTCGGGACCCCCGGCAGCCCCCCAGCCTTACCCGTTCTGTGTGATATCTCCCCAGCACTCTCACACCCAAGGGATGGTTACAATCGGAAGGCGCTGCCCAGGGAGGTGGTGAAGTCCCATCCCTGCAGGTGTGCAAGGAAAGCCTGGACGTGGCTCTCAGTGCCCTCGGCCAGGTGACAAGGTGGTGTTTGGACACAGGTTGGACTCGATGGTCTCAGAGGCCTTTTCCAGCCTCAGTGATTCTGTGACTGGCAGTGGGACCTTCCCCCAGGGCTCGGTGCTGAGCCCCGCGGTCCATAACCGGTCAGACAGGCCCGTCTCGCACACACGGGGGCTGCACAGCCCTCTGGTGCCCCTCTCAGTGGGCAGGAGCCCTGTGGAGATACATGGGCTGCACAGGGAGAGCTGTCCGGCCCGGCAGCACCTCGGGCACTGCCCTGCAGGGAGCAGCAGCACCTGCACCTTCTCTTTGCGGGGCTCAGACCGCGGGCAGTGCTGGTGCCGCAGCAGCACCTACACCTTCTCTTTGCGGGGCTCAGACCGTGGGCAGTGCTGCCGCAGCAGCACCTGCACCTTCTCTTTGCGGGGCTCAGACCGCGGGCAGTGCTGGTGCCGCAGCAGCACCTGCACCTTCTCTTTGCGGGGCTCAGACCGCGGGCAGTGCTGGTGCCGCAGCAGCACCTTCTCTTTGCGGGGCTCAGACCGCGGGCAGTGCTGGTGCCGCAGCAGGAGCTGCACCATCTCTTTGCGGGGCTCAGAGGCCGCGGGTAGCGCCGGTGCAGCAGCAGAGACCGCGGGCAGTGGCTGTGCCAGCGCCCACCTGGCACTCGTGCTGATCAAAGCCTGCCCTGGGGGACACACCATCCCCGCAGCGCTCGGCCCTGCCAGCTCAGCATCAGGCAGGCCTGGCTTTGGCGTAGCCCAGCACTGGCTTCTTGGAACTTTGTAGCACCCAAGCACGGGAACAGTCAGGAACTTTATCAGGGCAAGGGCGTGGGAGGCAGGCTGAGAAATCGGGCTTCTCCCCTCTTCCTCACAGGCTGACAGGCTCCCTCTTTGGAGAGCAGTGATTTCCTCCTTGGGAAGGGCAGTGGGTCGGATCATAGGGTGGTATCTGTGTGTCATGTAGTAAAACCACTCCAGACTTTTTCCACTTCAAGATTCCACTTCAGGAATAGTTTTTTTTGGGATTTTTTTAGTCTTTGAGGGATTGAACAAAATCGCAAGAACACAGTTAAGCATTAACTTGCTATTGCCTGCCCTGTAATCATGGAACCAAGCAGACATTCCTGTTCCCCACAGCAGCAAGTATTACATAACGGCCTCTCTTTTGATACTAAGGAAATGGGAGTGTTGTCTCCTACATTTCATAATTTCACAATGGTGGGTTACTCTGTGTTCTTTGGGGCTCATCCAAGCTCAGCCAAAGTGAGGGGGAAAGTTCCTCTGGCTTTCAAACCCCACAAGTCTCCAAAGGAGAAGCACACACGGGAGTGTTCCAGGTGCATGTGGCTCTTCCACTAACCTTGCTGAGACCTACCTGGGTGTAGTGTAAGAACTCAGTCAGTCCAGTGCATGTCCTGGGAAAGCTTTCCAGCTCCCTGGGGAAGAACAGCAGCCTCTCATATTTGCCATGTCTCAGACTTCCTAAAAGGAAGTGGCGAAAGACCGAAAAGGCCTGTGAGTCTCTGGAAGATACCAACCTAATGAAGATACAGCAGCTCCAGGGGCTTCTTGAGACTCCTGCCTGCCCAAATTCATTCCTAACCAGGCAAGGTAAGCTGACACTGTACTTGTAATTCCTGAGTTTGTTGGCTCAGTCTAATTTCTCATACTCGATGTGCCGCTTATCCCAGGTGAACTGGAGCACAACAAAGCCTATAAGGTTTTATGTTGTAGAATTTTCTTGTGTTTTTACACTATTCATGTCACAACATCCTTAATTTAGCTCGGAGTGTTCACTGAACAAAACTGCTCTGACCTTTCCAGAGCACAAAGGGAATCAGCCGTGCTACTGTTTACAGGGTAAGTAGCAGCAAGTTAATGCTTAACTATGTTATTGTGATTTTGTTCAGCCCTTCAAGACTGTTTAGAAACCCATGTGACTGAAGCACAGCTCTTCCACCGCATGACTGACGCATTTGGCTTTGCAGCCACAGTCCCTCGCCCTGATGTCCAGTCCAGCAGCAGGGGACCTGCACTGCTCCAAAGTGACCAAGGGCACATCCTGCCCTGCCTGGCAGGCCAAGAAAAGAGCAGTCCCAAGAAACAGGCTCAGGTCAGTGGATTGCTTGGGGAGGAGGTATTTGCCCTTTTGTCTGTTGTCTGCCTGCTCTGACCAGGGAGTATTTTTTATTTTTCCTGAGCTGACTATGGTCATTTAGTACCATGGAAGTAGTTCAGTTTTCCTCTCCAGGGAAATGTGGAAGAATGAAAAGCATCTTAAGGGGCTGTCCATGACAGGGTTGCTTCTCTCGTCTCTGAGAATGGAATAAGCTTTTGAAAACTTTTCTGTCAAGTGCTTTGTAAAGTTTTTACAATGTAGTAAAAGATTTCTAGCACATTTAGATGATACTAAAATGAAGAAAAACAGCAATTGGGAGGCATCTATAATTAACTTTTGGGGAGGCTGACAAGAGAGGTCCAAGGAGAAGTGCTGGGAGACAGTGTTTGTGAAGGAGAGGGAGGTATAATGGAGGTGCAAGGGCAAAACATGATGTGTTCTGGCTGAGATTTTGAGCTGCCTCTGTAAGCCCTGAGGGCCTGTGGGGTGACAGGAGGGTCAGGCTGCTGCAGCCAGGCAAGCTGGAAGCTCCCTTGGGAAAAGGTCCCCCGAGGCTGGCTTGAACATCAACACAGCTTACCTGCAGCAGCGTTCTGGTGTCTTTGGGTGCCTCCTCCTCAGATTGTGCCTCACAATTGCAACAGGATCGGGGTTGGAGTGCAGGAACACCGACAGCCAGCGCAGGGCCCCTTCAGCTGCACTAACAGGGCTCTTCTCCTCTTGACCTGCACCTCTTCCTGGAGGGCACTGCTCTGCCGGAGGGCACTGCTGGTGGCCAGCAGAGTACTGATGATGATGGTCTGCAGAAGCACTGCTGCTGCTGGTCTGCAGACACAGTACTGATGATGGTCTGCAGACACAGTACTGATGATGTTCTGCAGCCAACAGAGGCTGCAAACCCGCTGGAGCAAAAGAGGTGCAGCGACCCGCGGTGACTGCACCACGAGTCCTGCGTGCAGTGCTGGGCCCCTCACTTGGGACAGGACCCTGAGGTGCTGGAGTTTGTGCAGGGAAGGGCGACAAGGTCGATGAAAGGTTTAGAAAACATGTCTTATGAGGAGTGGCTCCAAGGAGGAGGTTCAAGGGGGACCTCACTGCTACAGTTCCCTGACAGGAGGGCATGAGCAGTTGGGGTCGGTCTGTTCTGGAAAGAGAGGACCAGGGACATGGACTCAGGATGAGACAGGAGAGGTTCAGGTAAGGTGTTAGACACAATTTTCCCTGCGAGGGTGGCAGGCATAGGAAGGGGCTGCTCGGGGGGCGGCGGAGTCACCTCCCGGCGGCAGGAGCTCGGGAGGTGCCCGGGTCTGGTGATGCGGTTCAGTGCCACAGGGGGACGGTGGCAGTGCCGGGGTGCCGGTTGGACTGGATGGCCATAAAGGTCTCTTCCAACCCTGGCGAGTCTACGATTCTGTAATCGGTGGCTTTCACGAGGGGAGAACAACACGGCCGGTGAGCGGCAGGGAGGGTGCGGGGGCTCGCTGCGGCGGGACCCGCCTCCTCCTCCTCCTCCTTCTCCTCCTTCTCCCCCTGCTCCCCCTGCCTCTGCTCCTCCTTCTCCCGCTCCTCCCGCTCCCTCCGCTCCCGCTCCGCCGCTCTGGGCGGGCCCGGCCGTGCGGAAGGGGTGGCCGGCGGAGCGCCGGGCGGCGGGAGGGGCGGCTAGACTGGACTCGGCTCGGCTCGGCTCGGCATGGCACGGCACGGCACAGGGCGCTGCCCCCGCGGGTGCGTGAGCGAGGCAGGGGTCGCGGGGATCGGGGTCAGGGTCCCCTCGGGGCCGCGCGGGGCGGTGTCGGTCGGGGGGGAACCGGCGCGGGAGTCGCGGTGTCGGCGCTGGCGGGGCCGGGAGGATCTGTCGGGGTGTCCCCGCAGGGTCTGGGAGGTGTCCCGGGAGGGTCTGTCGGGCTGTCCCCGCAGGGTCTGGGAGGTGTCCCGGGAGGGTCTGTCGGGCTGTCCCCGCAGGGTCTGGGAGGTGTCCCGGGAGGGTCTGTCGGGCTGTCCCCGCAGGGTCTGGGAGGTGTCCCGGGAGGGTCTGTCGGGCTGTCCCCGCAGGGTCTGGGGGGTGTCCCGGGAGGGTCTGTGGGATGTCCCCGCAGGATCTGGGGGGGTGTCCCGGGAGGATCTGGGGGGGTGTCCCCGCAGGGTCTTATGTGGGTGTCCCGGGAGGATCTGTCGGGGTGTCCCGGGGGACGGTTTTGGGGGTGTACCGGGTGTCCCGAGAGGGCTGCCTATTCCCGCAGCGCTGGAGCCCCGGGCGCTCCTCCATGCCGGGGTCTGTGAGCGGTGCCCCGGGGGGGCTGTGAGCTGTCCGGGGGGGGCTGTGAGCTGTCCGGGGGGGGCTGTGAGCTGTCCCGGGGGGGCTGTGAACTGTCCCGGGGGGGCTGTGAGCTGTCCCGGGCGATCTGGGAGCGGGGCCGGGCGATCTGTGAGCGGGGCTGGGGGTGCTGTGAGCGGTCCCGGGGGCTGTGTCTGGTCCCGGGGTGCTGCGAGCGGGGCTGTGAGCGGGGCCAGGGTGGCTATGTCTGGTCCCAGGGGTTCCCCAGGCCGGAGTCGCAGCCGCCCCGAGCACGGTCCATGCCCGGCCCGGCTGTCCCGTCGCTGGCGGCGGTTGCAGCGCTGGAGGTGACACGGGCGCAGGATCGTCACCTCTCCTCGGGCTGTGCCGCTCTTGTCACCGCCTGCCCCAGCGCCCTGAGCAGCTGGACCTTTGGTCGTCCTCAGTGCCGCTGTGAATGAATATGTGGCCACGAAAGTAGGATTTAATTATTTCCCCGAAGTATTTCTTCCTGAGCAAGGAAGAGAACAGCTTTGGCTACAAGAGTCCTTGGTTCATGGGCAGATGGATTCAAGATTAATTTGAGCGTCAACTTGTAAAACTGAGATTGAGTAACAAATGGAATGATTTATGAAGGAGGTGTTCCTGCTGGAGTAATTCTCTCTGCAGGTCATCCGACTGCACTGGTCTTGAGTAATGTAAATATTTTTAAGCTTCGGAGTAATTATATGACCTCTGTTTTTCATGCTGAGGAAGGAAGCCCTGGGAGATGTGCTGTTCTGTGCTCCCATCTTCCCAGTAAGCAAAGGCTAGGGAGGGATCCAAGAGGCAGGTAGTGCTGCCTGCAGGGCTGGGTATGTCTTTCTTGGTGGGATCTCATGCCTTCACCTCACATATGATACCTGTTTTGGGACACAGATCTTCCAAACACTTACTGAAAACAGCCACCTCCTCTCTTGATTATTCCTTCTGATCTCCCAGACTTGGTAGATCTGCTCTCACAGGCTGTGTGTGGGGAAGCCATTTTCCTAAGAACTTTGAGGAGATGGTCAATACTGTCAGACTTCTCTCAGTTCTCTTAAATTATGTATTTAATGTCTGCTTAGGCATTGAAGTTGAAGCAAGGGACAATGGTGGGCTGTTTGGTTTTTTCCCAGTATTTATAGATCTGGAAATAGTAACACTGTGTATCAGTGGCAATTGATTTATATTTGCCTTAATATAAAATGAAAGAGAGAAGTCGAAGTTGCCTTGTGGCACAAGGCCAGTTTCCATTACCCAGACTTTGCAACCACTGTCGTGTGGCATATTTTGTACTCATAATTTGCACCCAGGTGCAATGTAAGGGTGGCTGCAGGCAAAGTGCCTCAGATTGCTGCTGACTGACCTGTGGCTGCCAGACACTGCCAAGATTCACTGGAAAAACATCCCTTTCATTTCCTTGAGCTGCAACCTGTGGAGCAGGTGATGAATAGCGTGGCCCAGGCAGCCAGCAGGCTCTGTGGTCTGACACTCACTGCTGGCAGCCCTGCAGGGATAACTGATGCTGCACAGTGGAATTTGTTTTCCCTTTCTTTGGAGGGGTGGGGTGAATATTTGTTGGTGGTTTGTTTTTTGGTTTAGTAAGGACAGTTCTCCATGAGGGAACTTCTCCCCCCTTGAAAACCTGACTTCAGGTAACTCTGAGCTTGGCACAGCCTGGTGCAGGACAGAGGTTGCTTTGCCTTTGCTGTGTAAATGTTTTCCAACACTGATTTGACTTAAATGACTGTGTGCTGTTCTTCCACCATAAGACCAGGCTCTCTCCTGTTACACTGAGCTTTCTGGAAGGCTAAGGTAGAGCTCAGGTCCTGTGCTCCAATTCTGTCACAAACTGGACAGCAAAGTAGAAGTGTAGGAGGAAGGGGATTTTCTCATCCATAATTAAGGTCGTTCAGTGCTGTCATAAAGAACTGTTTTCATGTCTTTAAGGGACAAGATTGTTCCACCAGGCTTCACTGCTGTGTTGCCTCTGCTGCTTGTGTTCCTGGGCTTGGTTTGTGGGATTTCTGTTCTCTGGCTGTCAGGACAGGTGTGAGCAAGCAGGTGCTTTGCTTTGGCCATATGATACACTCTGTAATGTCACATACTTTAGAAAATCAGGCCTTGAGCACCAAAACCTGATGAATTCTCTTTGCACAGTAAAATTAGGTTAATGCTGGAAAATAAGTCAGCTTTCAGTCAAATGCTGATGCAGAAAATAATAATTCTGAATGCAGAATAGTGTATGGACAGGATGCAGGAGGCAATACCTGAGGTCACACAAGCAAAGCACAAGCTAGTTAAAAATTATTTAATTTAGTGAGTATGCAGCTTCATGAATGTGAACTCAGCTGCTCTTTTAAAATAAGGGAATCTTTACATTTATCTGGTTTTCTGATTGGTTTTATTTTTTTTCCTGTGTGTATTGCTTGTCTTTTTAATCTGGTTCTGTTTAAATACAGAGGGAAAAGAGAGAAATGAATGGAAGTTTTTTGTTTGTTTTGCAAAGCTCCCTGGGTTAGTTAAGATACAGGGGTAGTCACTTCCTCTGTCTCACTGGCACGACAGACCAAAACACCCTTATTTTTCCTTGGTAAAGGGCACAGAAAAGTAAGGGCTGTGTTGCTTTGGTCTCACCAATCTGTGCCTCTTGTGCAGCTCATGGGCGGCACGGGCAGAAACAGCTGTGGCAGTGCCAGAGTCGTTGGGTGCCAGGACCGTTGGATGCCAGGACATGCTGCACCGTTTGGTGTGATTGGTTGCATCTCTGGCTGGCAGGAACGGGCTTGTGGAAGGTGTGACTGCAGGGAATGAGCACTGCCTGCTCCTTGGACTGCCTGCTCTTGCTCCCAGGGCTGGCTCCGAGGAGGGGATGGGATGGAGTGCAGCAGAGCCCACCCAGGGGAGAGCTGCAGTGCCCCAGCTGGGAACATCCCTGCAGAATGGCCTGTCACCTCAGACAGAGAGAACCTTGCCCAAAATCCAGAGTGCCTGAGCACTTAAGAGAGCAAAGAGCACTGTGATTCATATACAACACAACGAAGTTGGATAGGACAGCACCGAGAAATGTGTGAGCTCTGAATAGATGGGCAGTGAAGGAAAACAATTTTTTATTTTACCTATTATTAATTTTAAAAAAGTATTTTAGTTTTCAGATCACTGGCATGTGTCTAGTCTGATACAGGAGAAATGGAACTTCCAAGTAAGTTTCCAAAGATGGTTTAATGGAATCTGTAGATCGTAACCTCAGCATCAGCAAAGGTTAATGACCGAGGGAATGCTCTCTTGGACACAACTTTTCCTTTGTTGTTTTAACACTCAAGTAAAATCACTTTAATTTGTGTAAAGTAATTGGATACTGCTAATACTAAATTAACATTCCAGGGAAAATAAATTTATCTTGCTAATATGAAATTATCCCTTTCCATATAAGGTTACAAACAGCCAGGAGACACATTACTTAATCAAGCAGGCTTTCTGACCTCTGCTCTGAGCCTTGCTAATTATGTGCTTTTGAAGCTTGTTCACCTCCAGTGTTACTGGTTGGTCACCTTATTTTCTGTCAGAGCTCAGGCTCTAACATTTTTTCACTTGTGCCTTGCTAAACTTCAGCATGTTTGATGTGTTGGGGGCCTGCTAAGTGAGCAAGGTCCCTGTGGTTCCATACAGACATGGGGCTGGAACAATAATTGGTTGGCAAAGCATTTATACATGATGGGTTGGCATGATGTGGAAAAATTGTGTGAGCTTTTACTCTCTTGCTGTCTCGTCTGTATAACTGGAAACCAGTCTCATGGGGCACAGATTCCTGTCTGGTCAGTTTTGTTCCAGGACTGTGCAAAAGGCAAGTTGAAGAAAGGTACTTCAGAAGAGCTGAAGAGGGTGACATCTTTCTTGACATTATTAGCCTCCCTCCTCTGGAACGACAGGCTTTGCTCAGCCCATCCCTCTGTGCTGCACAGCAGTTTCTGGGGAGCTCGTGCTCCAGGGCCCTGTGTGCTGGTGTTTGTGGAAGGGATAGAGGCACTGGAATGTTGGATTACCCTGTGACTTAACCTGGAGGAATTACACTGAATAATGCTGCATTCACTGACTGCTAGTCCATATTCTAGAGCAATAGTTTAGGGTCTAGAGCCAGTGCAGACTATTATTATTGATACTAGCCCAAATCTTTCTGACTGCTGGGCCTGCCTTACATTGCTGCAGGAATTGTGGAGAGGCTGTGTTTAAGTTAGCATTGGGGGGTATTTTTTTAGAAATACAGATTTCCTACTGTAAAACTGGGCTTCTCCAAGTGCACAGGGACTGCAGAGCAGTGTCAGTGCCCTGTCAGGGCTGGTGATCCTCAAGGTCAGTCAGCCTGGGAACCTGCCTTGAGCAGTGCTCCCCTTGCACCGACCCCCACAGCCCACTGAGAGAACACTCAAGTCCAGCTGCAGCTGGCACAGTTCGATGGCCTGAAGCTCTGACAAGAAGGCACAAGAGACAAACAAGCAGGAATTCTGCTCTCTCTGGACTTTGAGAGATTCACGATGGACCATTAACAACAGACTTTGTTAGTGCTTCTCACAGGAAACGAACTGCCCTGGAACAGGAGCGTGGCTTTGTCAGTGATTAATACCTGGTAAGGTGAGGGAAGGACTGTCAGCTTGTCTGGTGAGGAGTGATCCCTGGTGCAGTCCCAGGGGATCTGTGTCCAAGCTGGTGTTGTGCAACACAGGTGTAAGTGGCCTGGAGGAGAGCTGAGCAATGAGGTGACAGTGTGTGCTGAAGATCCCAGAACTGGGGGAGCAGAAACAAGAGCTGGCTGGAGTTACAGAAAGTTCTTGCAGTTCTTGCTTGTAGGCACGTGGTACTTGGTACCAGTAGATGTAAAATAATGTGCACAGGGATAAACAACTAATTGTCTGTGCAGTGATGAGCTCATGGGAATCTGTGTCATTCAGGAAAGGGATCTTTTAAGTAATGCAGATAAAGCTTTGTGAAACTAAGCAGCAGCCAAAATAAAAGGCAAATAGAAATGACAGATCTCTAGGAAAAGGAGGGGGAGCAAACCAGAATGCTGTGCTGTAAATCCGTGGTGGGTTTGTGCAATGAGTAACCCCCCTCTGAATTTGGGGGTACACGTTGTCCCATCTCCAAAGGGTCGTAGGTAAGATGAGACAAAAACACGTGACTGGAGAGCTTTTGTAAAAAAGGGAACCGAATAAACTGGAGCTTAGCCTGGAAAATACGTGGTTGGAAGTAGGATGGCTGAAAGGAGGGACTGTGACAGCAATCTGCAACTGTGGGAATATCCAGAAATTGTTCCCTGTTCATTCTGTCACCCCAACACGGCAAGAGTTAAAGGACACCCAGTGGTGCCCATGCAAAAGGTTTAGCTTTCGACATAGGAGGTGTTAAAACCTGGCCCTTGGTTTCCCAGAACCTTTCTGTGTCCATGGCATCCACAAGACGTTTCACAGGTTTGCTGCCCGTGTGTGCTTGTTTTAACCTGTTTCTGGTGGCACTGACCCCCAGGTGGTTGTGCCAGAGGAGAAGGTGAGCAGGCTGACCCACCTCTTCCTTTTCCATGCCGCTCCAGATTTTGTGGGTTGTCATATTCTTCTAAAGCCACCTCTTTTCCAGTCTGAAATGCCTGGTCCTGCTCCCCCTTTCCTCACAGACAACACCTCTGGATTGCCCATCTCTGAATCTTCCTCCTGAGGCTGCGTGAAAATTTTGGTCTCTAGGAGTGAGCACCTCCTTCTTGCAGAGTGATCTCTCAGTAGGTTTACCCAGTTTACAAGGACAATAGTAGCTTTGTTTCCTCTTGGAAGACAGGTAGGAAGAGGGACAGAATGTATGAATTAACCCAGGTGGTTATGAGAGCAGACATTTGAGCATGTGTTATCTGAAAACAGCGAGGTCTGGAAGGGGACAGCACTGTGCAGGGATAATGTGAACTTCTGAAAGGCAGTTCAGAAATTAATTTCTGTCTGTGGTTCTCATCTGATCTGGATGTTGTGCCCAGTTTGGGTTCCTGTGTCTGACTTAAAGTGTATATTTGAACCAGGAAATGAAATGATCAAAGGTGCAAAGTGGCTCCTGCACAAGAACAGCTGAGTAGGCAAGGGCCAGTAATGCCAGGAAGAGAAGGCAGAGGGGTGGCCTGGAATGGCACACATTGAGGAATGCTGTGGGCAGTGTGCACTCAGGTCTGTCTCAGTACAAGGTCCTGACATACTGGGGCTTGTGAGCAACACCACTGGAAGGGGCAGAAGGTGGTGGAACAGTCCCTCAAAAGACGCTCTGGATGCAAAAAGTTTCTCTTCAATCTGGAGGTGCTCAAGTACATGGAGGGGAACCCTCTGCAGGTTGCTGAGTGCAGAAAGCACATCCAGCTGCACAGTTCTCATGAACTGCAAACAGTTGGAGGCCAGGAGAACACTCCGAGGAAATATCCTGTGTCTTTCCAATACCATTCCTTGAGCACTGGCATTTAGACAGATACAGTTTTTCCTGCATTCTGTGTAATCCTGAAGCGTGGGATTCATCTGTTGTAACTGGTCATCTCAAAATGAGATTGCTCTTCAAGCTCAGTGGGGTGATTTTTCTCTCTGAGCTTCCTGTCTCTGCATTGCACAGACAGCACCTCACCTTTGTTGCTGTGCAGGTGAGGGGTGAATCCCACCTCTCCTGTTCTTGTAAGAACAGGAGCAAATTACACACAGAACTCAGGAAAGGACTTACAGCAGTGACTCTGGAGGCATCTCTCTTCCACTCTCTCTCTCTGGCAGTTCTGTAGGGGGCTCAGAGGTGATTTGTTTATATTGTGTCAGTACGTGTAGGTGAGGAAATTTGTCTTCCTGAAAGCTCTTCTAATTCAGCATAAGGAAGTGGGATAGCTTTTTGCTGGAGCTGAACATACTCAAATGGGAAACAATGACCCCTTTTCTAGAGTGCATGTAAGTAAATAATGAAGCACTTGAGGATATGAAGGAGTGTCCTCTGGTTCAAAGAGGAGTACTCAGTTTGATCCTCTGACCTGGGTTAGGAGCCAAGCCAGGGTTTGTAGCCATCAGACTGTTCCAGCCTCTGAAGCATGAAATAGATTGGAGCTAAACTCTCTTAGAACTAAACTGGCTGTCCTGCCAGTGTCAGTGTCAGTGGTATAAAAACCTCTAATCCCAAAACTGGGCTGGTGCAATTGGGAATGGTTTATTTTACTGTACCTGAAATACAGGCATGTGCATCAAGTTCCCACCAGTCATGGGGAGGGAAAAGTTACCACAGCTGCAGTTCCCACCCAAGTCCTATGTACAAAAAGTTCTGCTGCCATTGAGGACATCACAGGATGTAAATCTACAAGAAATACAGGGCAGGGGAGCAACTCAGAGGGTTAGATTTTTTTTTCTTATTGTTCAATATAGGAAGAAAAGTTATTTTTTAGTCTCCTGTTCATTTTCAAAGGTAATTAATTGTGGTAGTGATTGCAAATTGTAAATGACTTCAAAATAATTTATGAAATGTCTGATTGCAAAAGTTCTACTTCATTCAGCAGAAATGGATTTGTTGTAAAAATCTACTTGAAAGGAAGCATTGCTTTGTTATTTGCCCACTTTTGTCTTCTATAATCAATGTAATTTACTCCCAAATCTGCTTTGTTCAGTAAACTCTAAACAAAAATCAAACATTTATAAATAAGAGGATGCTCTTATAGTTTGCTTTTTGGCACCCTGAGCAACTCTGGGAGGGTCAGACCTGGCACCTGACACACAGGTAGGGTGATATTGGTGACACTGTGCTGGGGACTGTCCAAATGGCAAAGCTGTTGTTGTGTCTGTGTTTCCTTTTGCAAGAGGGCCCAGCTGGAGGGCTGATCCTGCCACCTCTCCCACGGGAGCCCTTGCACTGTGATGTCCCTGCTGTGCCCGGGGCAGGAAGGGCTGGTTTGCTCTGTGCTCTGGGTTATGGTGTGTCTAACTTTGGTGGCTGCTGCTGCAGAGAAGGGTTCAAGAAGAGTTTTGCCGAATTTGAGACTCTCAGGGCACCAGAGCCCTGTCCTGCAGCTTTCTAGACTGCAGCTTGGGAGTTGGTCCATGCTGGCTGACAGTCACAATCCCAACAGATTGTCATTGTTCACTTACTGAACTCCTGCATACTCTTTGCATGAATAGGATTTCTTGTGTGCCTTATAGAATAACCTTTTATATCATCAGTATCTGCAACAATTTTTTCCTTTGGGGAGTGATTCATGTCATCTTGCAGATAGGACAGGCATAAAGCATTATTCTGCAGTCACACAAGAAGCCCCATTCATTCACAGTTTGTGTTGGGAAGCCAGTCCTGCACCCTCAGGGCTGGGGTTGGTTTCATGGCAGCAATCCTAATTCCAGAACTTCTCTGCAGTGTTTCGGAACTGGGGGCTGTTCTGGAGTCAAACTGGAGTGAAGTGGCTGCCCAGAAAGAACCAAGTAGGAAAGTTTATTGATGCATTTGATCTTTTCATTCTACTCATAAATAGCAGGTTTTAGCCACGCACCAAAAGTCCCAACCAAAGCCTGCTCAAGCTCAGCTCGAGGCCAGGTCTGGTATCGGGTGCACTCTTGGCTTTTGCCCTGGTAGGTTTACATGGGGGATCATGTTCAATGGATCCCTCTCAAACAAGCTGGACTTGTGCTGCCTGGGTCAAGGCGGTGGGAAAACAAGCAGAGTGGTTTCACCTCTGCATCTGTGAGGATGTGTGGCTGCTGCAGCCCTTGAATAACCTGAGCCTGTTCCTGCAGACAGGGATAATAAAGCAATTAGTAAATAACCGCTGAAGAGGCATTAGTTGAGCTGGCTGAAAAGAGGATATTGGGGTTTTGCTATTGATTGCTTGATGATTCTCTGGCACAGCAGTAAAAGGTGCCGACAGGCAGGAGGGAGCGATCCCGTGCTGGCCTTGGCAAGTTGGTGTTTGCATTGTGTTGGTTTGTGATGGTACCAGAGGAATATGGGCCAGGTGGAAAGGGATTAGGGAGGGCAGCAAGCATTGCATAAACACCTCACATTATCTGGGAAGTACAAAGTGGAGATGGTGGGAAGAGCAGTGTTATTGGGCATGGCTGGGAGTACAAAGCTGAACTAAAATAAGAGTCAGTTTAGGCTGGCAATCTGGGACAACTTTTTATTGAGGGACTCGTGGAATAATTCTGCAGATGCAAAATGCTTCATTGTTGGAAGGTGACCTAAAGGACTGGAGAAACTGGCTTAGTCCCAGTGGAAAGGGTTCGTGTGTAGGGGGAAAATCACACTTGGAGTGATAGAGGAGAGGGAGACAGCAAGTCTAATACACTGTTACTCTAATTAAGGAATAACTTAATCAAGGTGCAATCGTTTCCCAAATTATTATAAACTCAAACTCTTCTTTGCTGGTAGAAGACAGACCAGTCTCTCTGTGTGACAGAGGGGGAAGGAGCCCTGAGGCAGTCCCAGGCTTTTTCAGAAGCAATGTTAATTCTTCATCAAACCTGCTGTCCTGAAGGCCTCTACTTTCTCTAAATATTATATTTCAGGAAATGCAGAAGGCTGGTTTGTAGCTGATGGATGCTCAGGAAAGGACAAGCAGGAGACCTCCAGCCCTGGGTGTGTTGAAGGGAGTCTGTGGATCGTTGGACTCTCTGGAGGCCTCAGGGATGGGTTTTCCTGTCTGAACAGAGCCCAGGAAGACACTGGGGAGCCAACAGGGCTTTTGAAAACTGCGGCTCTGCCTCAGCAGAGGATTCAGCACACGTGGTGGTGAAGCCTGAGAGGAGTGACTGGAGGGTGTGGAGGCTGCCCTGGGTTGGTGTGGGGTGCTGTGAGCACCCTGAGGGCTGAGAACGGCTGTGCTGACGCCCTTTATCCACTGGCACCTGAGTCAGGGCTGTGCTGGGGCACACCTGGCACACCTCATACCTCTGCTCATCCCGGGAAGGCCCTCCCGTGCCGGGGGCTCTGGGGCAGTGCCAGTGGGTGGAGAGGGAGCAGGACAGGACAGGAGGGGCCGAGGAGCAGCAGGGGGGCAGGTGCCAGCCTGTTCCACATCCCAGCGTGGCACTGGGAGCCGTTACTTCATCCTGAATCAACCCTTTCAGTGCTTTATATAATGCAAAGAACAAAGCAGGGAGGGTTCCTCACGTTGGCCTGTGCCATCTGACATAGGTGCAGGGAGCAGACATGACACGAGTTCCATCAAACACTCCCGAATTTGTGCCTCTCAGTTTCAAATTAAGGCTTTTAAATATGTAAAATATGAGTGTTTAGACTTGTGCTATTGCCAGTTGTTGATTACAGCAGCCCCAAGCTCTTCAGGCACTTCCCCTCTGTGTGATGTGTTTGCACAGGCTCACAGCTAATGCAGGTGGGATGGAGCTGCAGGGAGGGCAGTGCTCCATCAGCTGCAGGGCTGGCCTTTCACACAGTGCAGTATTTACCTTTGAAAAAGACAAAATAAACACATCCTGGGATATAGTCATAGTTTATGAAAGAGGTTTCTGTTTTTACGGTAACAAAGGGTGCTCAGAATTTCATTGGGGTGTTTTAATTTGAAGCATTAAAGATGAAGCCATGTCTAAAATTCAGAAGTCTTAAATCTGACATTTGCTCTTTTCATAGCAGAGTTAAACAGCCTTTTCTTTCTGGTGCAGTTCTGATTGTGATGATAGGAAATGCAGCTGGAAATGGCTGTGCTAAGCATAAAGCACTCAATTCCTTATTTTCATAGACTCAACTGTAGTACAAGTGTTACTATCCCTGTTGTCTACTCCAGTGGACTTACTGTATTAAATGTGCTGCTATTTATGGGTTGTAAGAGGAAGAGAAACAGTTATTCCTCCTTAAAATATTTTGTCACGGTCCCAGAGACCTTGGTGAAAGGCTAATGGAAGCCAGTGTGGCCTTTACTAAAGGCTGAGCATTCTTAGAGCCATTCAGCTACTTTGCTGCAGGCTGTTTGCAGCTTTTTATAGTCCAGAGAGCTTGGAAATCCTGCAAATGCTTTTCTCTACTGCCCTTTCCCTTATCTCTAGAGCCTTGGAAAATGAGAGTCAGAAACTCACAACGTGATCAAAATGTTTTGCTATATTAGAATTAAAGATAGTGTTTTGCTCTGTCTGGGGGGGGAAAAAAGCAAGCCTGAATATAATTAATGAGTGGCTAAAACAGAGCTGTTAGAATGGCAGCACACAGGCAGGCTGTGTGTAAATACAGGCCAGCTCCTCAGCACTGCTCTTACATGGCAGATCTGAGGGAGGAAGAGTGTCCTCCTGCCCTGGTTCTGGGGGTTGGTGTGCTCTGGTGGCACGGGGTCGGGAGTGCACAAGGCTGTGTAACTCGTGCAGGTGATAATGACTCTCACCTCTGTTTCCTTGCAGGGACCTGCACGGCCAGTGTGAGGGGGGAGCCTCACAGGCACCTGGGGAGTTTTGGTCTGTACAAACTCCTTGATTGTCTGTCTTTTACTGACACCTGCCTGAAAAGAGAGGAGAGAGGTCAAACACAAATCATTGACTTGTCACTTGTGCCTAAGGACTGGCTGGATTTGGTGGCACCTGCTGGAGAAGACGCCTGGACCCTTGGAAATGCAGCAGCACCTCTGCTGAGCCAGGCTTTCTGCATGGAGCACAAGTTGCCTTAAGTTAAACCATATGCAAGTTGCACTAATTGTTGTACTGTACCTCCAAAACCACTCCCGGCTTCTCCAGGGCTTTCCAAGGCTCTCACATGGTTTGGATCTTTCCAATTGACTTTTGAATGTTTTCTTTCAGCCTGGTGTGGCTGTGAGAACTGAGGGTGGGCTTTTCCCTGGGAGGTTCATGGTGAGTTTTGAAGCCCCACTTCCAAGTGTGGTGTGTGCTATGGCAGCAACCTACAGGCTCATGGTGACCTCTGTGAACTGCTACAGCAGTGTGGTGATAGACCAGCACTCCCAGCACACTGTGCACCACTGCACAGGCACTTGCCAGGTGTTTAAGCATGGCCTGACCTGCATAGTTGCCCACCACAGTGTCTGTGCCGAGCTCAGTGTCCAAGATGCCAACCTAGACCATAAAATTCCTGTCCCTGAAAATGGACTTGCCTTGTCTGGAAATGAGGACTATCACCAAATCCTCCCAAATAACCCAAGAATCAAAAAGGGCTCTTCACTGCCAGCCTCCAGCAGTTTGAAAGACATTACTGGTGAGGCAATAAACCTTGCCAGTGGTAAAATAAAGGAATTCTCCTTTGAAAAGCTTAGAACCTCCTCTAGTCATGTGGCCTACAGAAAGGGAAGGAAAGTTCGGTCAGAAACTTTCAGCAGACGATCCTTTGACTTTGACTTGATTTATGGGCACTTCAACAATGATGAGAACTGCCCTCCCTGTGGCTTTTTGCAGAGTCCCTCCCCTGTGGAGAAGTGGCAGGAGGGCAGTGATGCTCCAGAAGTCACTGTGAGCCCCATGGCTCCCTTCTCCCCTCATGCCTTCTCCGAAGAGAACTTCATTACCCAGATTTTGGAAAAGCACAAGCTAGATGGCTCTTCTGGTGGGGATATCAAGGTGTGCTTGGACATCTTGCTCAAGTGCTCAGAGGATCTGAAGAAGTGCACGGACATCATAAAGCATTGCATCAAAAGGAAGTCTGCGGACAGCGGCGGCGGGGGGAACAGCAGCGACCCCCTGGCTAATTCAGAAATGATATACATGAACCTGATGACCAGATTTTCTTCCTACCTGAAAAAGCTGCCCCTGGAGCTGAAGGCCCCGGGGCAGAAGGAGACGAGTGACTGGGCAGAGCTGGTGAGCTGCTTCCATGGCCTGCAGCAAAGCCCCTTTTCGGTGTTTGGGGACGAGCAGCCGCCGCGGTACGAGGACATCATCCGGCTGCCGGCTCCAGGGGCAGCTCCTCTGGCTCTGCCAGCAGGGCAGTGTGAGCTGACAAGCCCCTCTCGGGCCTTGCAAACAGGTTCTGTGAGCTGTCCCTCCATCCCCCCTGGCAGTGCCCCCCAGAATGGTGTGGCAACGGGGCAGGACGCCCCACCTCAGGCACCAGCCATGAGCCCCCCTGGCTGCACGTCCCCCACCGAGGCGCTGTACATCGAGGAGGAGTCTGATGGGGACAGAGCACCAGGGCAAGGGAGGCAGGCAGAGCAGAAGGGGGGCAGGGGGACTTTGGAGCACAGTTCCCAGCGAGCTGGCTGGTCAGAGGCACCTGCTGATGCTAAAGCAGAGCGAGCCAGGCTGGGAGATGCTGAGCCCTGCCACGCTCCTGACAAAGTGACTCCTGTAACACCACCTTTGGAGTCTGTGCTGCATGGAGCCCAGGCTGGAGGCTCCAGAGGAGCCCAGACGTGCAGTAAGGTGGACAAGGAGGAGATAGACAAACTGCTGCTGGACTTGGAGTGCTTCTCCCAGAAAATGGAGAGTACTTTGAGGGAGCCCCCTCGGAAGGAGGGAGAACCTGCCTGTGTGCAGGTGTCTGGCAGGCAGGGGACGCAGGTTCTGCCTCTGGCTCTTGAGCCCAAAAGTAAACCTGCTGAGCCCCCTTCTTCTTTGTCCAAAATCATGGAAACCAATGGTCATAAAATGGAAGACGATGACAAAGCCCTTTTACTGCGGATCCTGGAAAGCATCGAGGACTTTGCCCAGGAGCTGGTGGAATACCAGACAGGCAAGGGAAGCTTGTCCAAGGAGAGAGAAGTGATGCAGATTCTTCAGGAAACTTTAGCAACTCCTTCACAGCCCCTCCTTGCAGGTCAGAAGAGCCACACTGGGGCTGCCTCTCGAGACTCGGTTCCAGCTTCGATCCAGCAGCCCCCAGAAGTGATCAAGGTAGGAGAACCAAACTTCTGCTGGGATAGTGAGTAAAGCAACGTGGGGAAATGTGGGTGGAAAAAACAGTCACAGCTACTGAGTGATTCATTGTGTGGAATAATGTGTTCAACCTGGCAGAAATGCAGCATTTATTTAAATACAAATGAAAAAAGGAAACTAAAACCCCTAAACAGACAAAGTAGACCTTGATGTGCAGTTTCACCTTTGAGCTTGATCCTTTCCTGCTGGTGCTCCTGTAGACTGGCTGTGGTTTAAGTGAGTCCTGTATAACACAGGATAGTAATAATTACTTTAACAAATACTTCTGGAATCAGTTGTTGGTCTGCCTCTCACAAGTTCAGTGAGAATGGAATGTTCCATCTCTCTCTCTTGCCCATCTTGGAGCAGCCTTGTCCTCCTCAGCACCAGTTCCTAAACAGAGTGATCTTCCATGGTACACAGGGTAAATCTGGGAAGATTAGTGTTCTTTTCCCTGTCCCCAATGTGTGGAGTCATGGTGGAGTCTGTATCTCTCAGGTGAGGAGTAGGTTTTCCCAGGACAGTCTTGGTGGGAGCTTTAGAGGGCAGCCAAGGCTGTCTGTCCTGCACTCGGTGCTTTTCATTCGGTAACAGCTGCCGAATTTCAAGCCATCATTCCAACTGTGCATTAAGTGTGGAGAGGACTTCTCAAAGTTTCCAAAATTCACTTTCCACACAGGCCCTGCAAAAGTGCCCAGGTTATCAGTGAACTTGCACAGCTCCTTCCAGTGGGAGTATGATGGGCTTGTCTTCAGAACTGTCCACTTTCCCCCAAACACAGGTATTGGGTACCCTTCTGAGAGGGGGTGGGCAGGGGGAGTCTGACCCTGAATGACAGTGCTGAGACCTTTTAAACGAGGCTAAACAAGTGTTTCTGTTGTTGCTCTGGGCAACTTTGCTTACAGAAAATGGTGGGTATAACCTTGTCTGGTATTTCCAGCAAGGGAAAGAGTTTTTTTCCTTGGAGACTGTAGAACTAAACAGCTCTGAAAACTCTAAAGTGATCTCCTGTAACAGCTATTTTTGCTTTATATATTAATTTACAAAATCTTCCAAGCTGTGAAGTTCAAAGGAAAATGTGTTTGGTAAAGCATGGCTGTGCCTGTGGCAGATTCTGTGTAATACTGAGCGCTGGATGCTCTCACACTGCCAGAGGGCTGGCCACTGGCCAGTCCTGTTCCCTGCTCCCACCTGGGGGTGTGTCACTTCCCTCCCAGTTCTACACCTGCTCTGAGGTTTGCTGTTGTTTGTGGCTCAGAGGTGGCCACCAGGCCCTATCCAGGTGTAGCCCCCAGGGAATGCATCCATGCTCCTGGATAACCCTGCATGTGGCTGGAGCTCCGTGTGGAGTTTCTCTCAGGATTGCTTGAATGAAGAACATGCAAAGTATTTGTTGTGTTTTCTTAAGGCTCATAAAACTGTTATCAAATATCTGTGCACAGGCAGAAGCCCCACAGCTCTAATGCCATGAAAACACAGTACAGGTTTTCTTTATGAAGGCTGTGACAGATTTAATATCCCTCAAGTCCTAAGCAATGAAAAAGGAGTGGGCTGTGGTCTGGCTCAGCTGGCCCAGCTGTGTTAGGTCTGGCCTGACTTACAGCAGCAACACTGTCCCCTTATCATAAACCCAATTATGATTCTCCACAGAGAACAATAGGATTAGTTGCCTCTTTATCTTCAAACCCCAAATATTTAGAAAGTAGGAAATGAATAGTGCAGGAGTCCATCAGTTTTACAGAGCACACAAGGAGAGCATCGTGCTGCCCTGGGGCAGGCCAGGAAGCATTGCATACTCTGAGCCTGTCCAACATTTCCCATGCTGAGATCCAGTTTTCCGCTGCTTGTCTCTAAACCTCTCAACTATTTGCTTTGAAATTTCCTGTTCTGTGTGCCTGTCTTAAGCTGATTTTTAATGTGCTTGTTTAGAAACACATTGTTTGATGAGAGCAGTGCAGTTGTGCATTAGAGGGTAGCAAACCCCCAAATATTTATCTGTATTTTTGTCTGTAGCTAAGAGGCAATAAGGATCCTGGGTGCACTGGGAGGTGTGAGGGAAATGGGGGAAACTGCAACCAGTGAGGAGTGAAGAAAGTGGAGTTTGGGCTGTTGGGATGCTCTGACTTGATGTGCACAAATGCCGAGCCTTGGGGGTTTGGAAGGTAAAGGTGCTGCCTTTGAGTAAAAACGTTGTCTTGTGTACAGTCCTTGGAGAAGTCAGTGGTGTGTGTTGTGACCTTCCCTCTCTGTGCCCTTGGTCTGCCACCTGTCAAGGAGGGCTCACTTGACACAGTAAATTTAGTCAGTGCTTGCAGGATTTGTGGTGCTCTGGTGAAAGTACCCTGGAAATGTCTGTAGGAAACTTGGTCCTGCTGTTTTTCAGAACCAAATCTGAGCAGTGCAGGGCTCTGCTCCAAGTTCTGCTCATGTGCTGTATTTTAAGAGCTGATGGATAAAGTTTAAGAAGAATTTTGGGAGCAGAGATCAGGGTTTGATACAAAGAGACCTCTTGTCTTTTGTCCCTCCTCTGTTGGGTGTCCCTTCTCCAAAGGATTACTTGGTATAACGTAAGCAGGAAAAGAAAGAGCAGTCCTGCTTCCCAGTTCTCTCCTCCACGCCCCTATTCCCACTGCACAGTTCCAGATCTCTGTGTTCTGGCTGTGGTGCTTGTGGACAAGGCATAAAATGGTTGGGTTTGTTTTCTGCCACATGGATGTGTGGAATGGCTCACGCTGAGGGCAGAGGGCAGTGCCAACACTGGCTCTGGGAGCAGAGGGTTGGCACTTGGCAGGGTTGGTAGGTGGGTTTGGACCCACCCTGTTGTGTCTGGGGTGGTGGAGCCTTGAGTTGGACTATTCCCTGATTCCATATTTCCCCGTGCTGGCTCCAGGGAGCATCTCTCTAGCCCTGCCTGTGCTGCGTGACTGATGGGGTGGGTGTTGCTGTGACCCTCAGGAGTGTTCCTGACCCCCTGTGCCCTAAAATATCATCCTGCTATTTTTTGGTATCCAAATGTCTATGTTGGGGGCTTAAAAAAGGGGCCTCAGGAAGGTTCTGAGCGGAATTAACTGTTTCTTAACTATATAAAGTTAAGGTTGACATGGCAACTTTGTAATTCTGCCCCTTCATAAGTCTGTGTGCTGCTTTTTTGCAAATTTAGTGCTATGCTCATGAAGGATCTTGTGTGGGGTGACTAATTGTGAAAAGTGGCTTCTATAATGTCATAGTAACTCTAACTTTGTCCTCATGTATTCTCAAAATGCATCCAACACAATGTGAAACTTTTTGGAAGATCAGCTTTCATCATCTCACATGTTACAAATTGCTTTGACCTGATATTGATTATATCTGTCATTTAAACTATACACACAATCTGCACTCTTTCCAAATGTTAATTATTCATTACTTCTAAATACAAATATTGAAAAATTTTGCCTTTTTCTGTTTGGTAATAGTTATTGAAATAAATGCAGATGTTAAGAGAATTGTAAGGTATCTCAGAATGAAAGATGACAAATGAATGGAAAATTAAATCAGATTATATTAAAAGTAAAAGACCTGGGGCCAAGCACTTGGGAACATGTTCATGTCATCTGGGCACCTTCTGTAATCAGGGCAGGTCCAACCTCTGCTTGTGTGAAGTCAGTTTATCTTGCAGTGGGTAAGAAGAGCCTGGAGATACATCCTGAGTTTTTCAGCCTCATTGACTCTAACCCCAAGACAAAGTCACGCTGTTGCTGCAGAGTTTCAGTGTGTTTTGAACCCAGTCTCAGCTGATGTCCTGCTGAGCTGTGCAGGGACACTGGATTGTTGGAGCCAGGCTTTGGGAACAGCCCAGGCCTGGGACAGTAACTCACCCACAGCTCTCAGGCACAGGCACAGGTGAGATCCTCTCTCTGTGCTGGTGGCCTGTGAGGGTGATCTGACATCTCTCACCTTCATCCTTTAAACTGGGATCCCTCCCAGCAGGGTTGGATTTGAGTTTGTGGTTCAGTTGGTCTGGCTGTTGAGATCAGATTTTTCTGCTGTGGGTTTTGCCCTGTTGATAAAACATTCTTTTCCTGTCCATTTCTCATAGTACTGTGCATTTATGGCTTTATTTGTACTCACCTTGTGTGCCTTGAGGATAGGAGGTACTGTGCTGGAAACCTGCTATCCCAGAACACTGGAATTCAGGCTCAGCAAGCCTTGCCTCTGATGACTTGTATTTTCCAGGTTATCAGTGCAAAACCCCCAAGCTTCCAGGATCCTTTGTGGCTGGTTAATTTGTGAATGAAAAGTAACACATCTGCCAAAGGCCACTGGAGCTGGAGGGGAGAGAGGTTCATCTCCTTCTGCAGTGTAAGCAGGGTGGGAGTTCAACTGAAGATGAAGTAATTCATTGCTTGCCACAGATGATTTATGATAAATCCCCTCCTGACATGCTGCTCTATGAGATGTGCAGCACTCCCAGCACATGGACCCTCCTGGGCTCTTTAGGCCTTGCCCTGATGTTTAGAAAAAAGTTGTCAGAGTGAGAAAAAACAAATTTTTTCCAAATATGTTGCATATGGATCTGTGTATCTTTCACTCAGTGGCAGTTTCAGTTAAAACATTCCTTCCTGTCTTTTTGGAGCTCCCCTTGTCATTCCCATCCTCATCCTACTACTCTGTTAGGCTTCTATTCGTTGGGCTTCATGTTAACCTTGGCCTTCCTACAGGGACCCAGGAAAAGGACATCAGAGGCACATGTCCAAGGCAAGCTCTCTGTTTGTGAGACTCAGCCAGACCTGTCCATTCCTAATGCAGCATCCTGATAAGAGCAAGCCCTGCTAGCTAGAAATGAGCCATGTTGTGGAACTTGGCTGCTTTGCCAGGTTGCTTTCTAAGGTTTTAAAGTCAGGGAGGGAAAGCAGGGCATGGCACTCTGTTCATTTGGTGTGGTAAGACCTGGATTTAGGCCTTTGTTCAGCACCATCCTCGTGGTGGGGGAGAGGGAGAACACACTCCTAACAAGCCTGGACAAAGCAGGGCTTTGAAGTCTGTTTGCTCCAAGTTGTGCAGAGAAGGGGTAGACTCTTGTCCACTGAGAATTGCTTTGCCTTTGCCTCATGAGAGTTATGGGGAAAGTGAATAAAACAGTGGTGCATTTTGGTGTCTTCATGAAAACGTTGACTTATGAACCACTTTGGAATGCCTGAGTGTATTATCCAAGATTGTCCATAATTATGTGCTTGTTTGGCAGCAGGGAACTAGATGATTTGCTTTTTCCAAGCAAGAGGGAAAAATTGATGTTTTTTGAAAATTACAGCCTTTGGTCAAGAGTGGGAACTGATGTTTCTCCTTTGCCTCATCACCCCACCAGCAGCCCCTCCAGCCACGGCCATCCCTCAGGCAGGGGCCATGGCTGAGCTTGGTGAACTCTGCTCAGGAGTGCCCTTGGGTCTCAGCACTGGAACACAGAGCAGGAACTGCTGGGGGAGATGGTATATTTAGCCACTTCTGCAGTGCAGCTAATTTTAGTGCCCCTGGTAGTGGTGGTGGGAGCTTCCTTTCCCGTGTTACCCCTGGCCTATTACAGGCCAAGGACAGATTGTCTGTCATGTAGCCAGCAGGGAAATAGATTCAGTTGTAGATCATGTTTCTCAATTAAAGTATTACAAGAAGGCAGAAGATCCTGGTGGTACTGAAAGATACTTTGAATATTGGTCAAAATAGGGAGCTTTGGCTTCAGGAGTGAGATAAAATCTCTAGATGTTGTCCTTGTGAAGAGAGAGAAGACACAGTATGTTGAAGCCATTTGCCATTTTTTGCCTGTAAAAAATCCAAACCAAGAGTGCAACGTGCTGGTCTTGCCGTGGTCTCCTCCAGAGTCCCTGTGCCCTCCTGGAAAGGGCAACATCTGCTTGGGAGCTGCCCAGGATGATGATCAAGGAGAGTTCTCTGCGGAGGGACCCAGACCTGGGAGGGGAACTAGCTTTCCTTGCCAAGGGCTGTGACTTTGTGCTTCCATCTCGGTTCAAGAGGCGGCTGAAGTCCTTCCAGCAGGCCCAGGTTTGGACGCTTGGCATTTCTTTTTCTTTGTAATTTTTTATTGGGTCAGAGAATCAATCTGTGTCCCCTCTAGGCGTGTCTATTTGCAGAAAGTTATTTGCAGCTAGATACCAGCAGGTTTAAAAATAAACCTTCCAGGCTTACATTGCAGAGTTAAAATGTCTTTGTAAACAAGGGGAAGAACTAACAGCAAGGGCAGTGATTTAATAATGGGAAGAGGTGTGTAAGAGTCAATTATTCTCTGTGGGTTTCTTTGTAAAAAACATCAGTGTATGTGATTGCTCTGTGTGTTGTGTGTGGGAGATCCACAGTGTGCCTCTGTCTGTCGTGGGCTGTGCTCTCAGCTGTACAAATCTGTGCACAGCCCATCCTACCTGGCTGTGGGTTTTGTGATTTTATCATCACAAGGTGGTTCTTTGTGCTGTTCTGCTCTCTCTGTGCAGTGGCTGAAGGAGGCCATAGAACCATTTAGGCTGGAAAAGACTAAAGATCGCAGAGTTGTAGCCAAAGAAACGGCTGTATGTCTTTGGTGAATCCCAGCTGCTGTTCTTGCTTTCCGGGACAACTGGCAAAAGATTGCAGTAATTTATGCCAGCACATCAAATGGACACACAGTCTCTCCAGATTTGCAGGGGGTCACAGGATGCTGAATCAGCCCATGCTGAGCTCCATCTACACGTAAATAATCAGTGACCCAGGGAGGAAGTTAAAAAGTTGCAGTGAGGAGCAGTGCAGCTGTTTCCTAAGAAGAGCCATCAAAGTTGCTGCACGGCACATCGTGGCGAGTGTTTTCACGCTCTCTGGTGACAGGTTAGGGGATGTGTCGGGGTTAATCTCTGGAACGTGTGTTTTTCCTTCCCTGGGGGGAATCGCATGAGGTAATATGTGCGGTAACAGCCTGGGCGGGACGGGAGCGGGTCGGGAGAGGCTGAGCAGGGCCAGGCAGAGCTCCCTGTGCAGACCTGACCGAGCACAGCCCGGGGACTCTGCGGGCAGGGCTGGGACCTCCTGGGGGACCAGCCGGAAAACTGACCCAACCTTGGGCACACGAGCAGGACTGGAATGCACCGGGAATCGCTGCCCTGGGGCTGCAGATCCGAGCCCAGACCTGCTCCAGCTGAGAAGAGACTGTCTCGCTCTTGTTCCTTGCAGTCGCTGTTCCTCTTGCTGCCTCCTCACTGTGCCACCCTGGGCTCCACGGGCCTTCCGCAATAGGACAAGGGGGCACGGGCTGAGCTCTGCCAGGGGAAATTTAAGTTGGAGATCAGAATAAACCTTTCCAGAGAGAGTAATCAGGCATTAGAATGGCCTGCCCGGAGAGGGGGTGGATTCACCATCCCTGGAGGTTTTTAAACTGAGATAGGATGTGGCACTGAGTGCCATGATCTGGTGAAGGGACTGGAGTTGGACCAAGGGTTGGACTTGATGATCTCAGAGGTCTTTTCCAACCCAATCGATTCTATGATTGTATTCTATGATTCCTGGGAGCTGCCTTAACTCAGAACACAGCAGAATGTCATCCAGCAATAAAGCCAAAGTCTGTGTTCTGCCTTTCCAAGCGGGTTCAGTGGGTTCCCTGAGGAGTCTGGTGAGCTCTGGGCTGGCACTGAGGGCACAGAGATGATGCACACCCAGGAGTGGGGGGCAGGGGGGAGGTGTCCCACTTGGCAGCAGTGAGATGTTGAATACTGTGCCTTGTGGGGCTGCACCTGTGGTTGAGCTGACCTGAGAGGGGAGGTCCTGGGGCTCAGACACAGAGGTGCTCACAGGTGAACACAGTGGTGAGAGGGAGGAGAGTGAGTGAGGGGCCAGGAGGGAATGGAGGAGAAGGGTTTTGGTAAACCCCTGTCTCAAGAGCTGTACACTTCAGTTCTTGTGCTTGTCCTTTGCAGGACTATTTATGGCAGGATCAGAGAGCCTCCCATAGCAGTGCTGGGAGGAAGGGAGGTCTCTGATCCAACATCTCACGTGTAAGATGAGTATTTGAAACACTGAATCACATCAGCACTGGCTTTTCCAAGTCTTGGGAACTCCCCACTCCCTTCCAGTGACCTCTTGCAGGCTGTACTACCCTCAGTGTCCTCCAGCCCAACCCTCCCAAGCTGCAGTTTATGGCCATTGCCCCTCTTATACTATGTTCCACTGCAGAGTTTGGTGTCACTGCCCTTCCCAGAGCTGCAGGCTGTGCCTGGCCCATCCCTTGTTCCCCCTGCCTGTCCAGAGACAGGCCCAGCCCCTCAGCCTGTCCTGATCCTGAGTTGCTTAGGTAGAGTTTGTTTTAATGTTTGTTTTTCCGTGATTGAACTTTGTTTCTGCTGGTGAGTTTGTCTCCTAACAGAAAATGCTCTATCCAGAAATCATTTTCTCATAGCTCTGTGATGTTTGGAACCATGTGCAGATGAGCCTTTGTTGTTCTTGCTGTCCTTAGAAATGGGTAAGAAAGAGGCATCAGGAAGGATATGGGAAAGGAAGAGAAGGTCTGGGTGAGAGAGACAAACCAGCTCTGGAGAAGTGATGAGCCTTGGGGATGGCTTGTGTCCAGTTACCATCACACTCCAGTGAGGCAGGAACTATGAAAAATGCAGGGAGACATGAAGTCAGCTCTGTGGACTGCGAGAACCCAGTCTGAGTCACTGCACCCTAGAAAAGAGGATTACAGAGTCCATGTGGAAAAAAGGCAAGAAACTGGCAAATGTATTATCTGTGACCCTGCTGGGCAGTGGGAGGAAGGAGTAGAAAGCATTGGAGCACTTGCTGTGGCTCTGCTTCCTTCCATGGAGTGCTCTGCTGGGGTTGGCACATCCCTGGGAGGCAGGCCAGGGTGGCAGAGGTTTAGTCTGTGCTTTGTTTGTGTAGCTACAATGAGGCTGTAGTTCTGTCTGGTTTATTTATAGCACAGAGGTCACTGTTTTGGTCTGTCCATAAATAAATTGTATGACTGGCAAAAGGTGATACAGTGGATGGACAGATTTTAGTTAAGGTAAATACACAGTTCTATAACAAAGTGTTTAAAATGGGCTTTGATTTCATCTTCCTCTTGAACAAGAAAAGGAAAAAAGGTCTATTTATTGTTAACAAAGCTAAAAGATTTATTAAGGTTTTTGTAGTCTCTTTCTTACTTGTCCTTTCTGACAATGCACATCCCTTGGAGAAGTGTTCCACTAAGCAAACAATGGTTAAGGCTAATCTTTTTGCAGTAAGAAGCTGTTTGTTTCCAAGGAATTCCCACAGAATTGCCCTTTATACCACATTCTTAATTTTTTTTCACAAAAAGTTGTAATGAACTTCCAGTTGTCCCCACAGTGGTGCACATCAGGTTATCCCCAGCCCAGAGCATTGACTTGCAAGATTGGTCTGGGGCTCAGGATCCTCAGGGGGTGGTTGCTGCTTCTTGTTTTCAATTTGGGTCGTAGACAGCTCATTTCTTACATGAGAAGGAAGAGGACAACATTCACAAACTGTATTTCTGTTCCTGAGGTAGAACCTGAAAAGAAGCCATCCATGAGCAGAGCCTCCACCTCATTTGGCTGGGGCAGAGCAGGAGTCAGTGAGTCAGTCTGACTGGGAAGGCCAGCTGCAAACTCCTTGCTCTGAACCTTAGCAGAGCTCCCTGTGTTTCTCCTATACATCTCTGACCTTCTGGATTGTGTGTTGGTTGTGGATCAGGAAATTAATGTCCCTTCTGAAGCTGTGACTTGTGGTTTGTGAGAGTTGTGCTGGCTGGTTCCTGGCTGTGGGAATACCTGGAGGAAAAGGAATTGCTCTGGTTTTTTGGGAGGTGGAGGCCTGGGCAGAGTGATGAGCTGTGCTGCAGAATGATCAGCTGCTGTGCCATGTCGGGGGGTATGTGATGTGCAGGAGAGAGGACAATGGCACAGTGCTGCTCTGGCCTGCTGTGGGGGTGTGTCTTCACCTTCCAAGAAAAGAAAAATCTAATTTTATAGTTGCCTTGTACTGCAAGAGAAGGGGATATGTTGTTAAAGTGAGGAGTCGGTGTCCTTTGAAAGAGTGTCTTGTGGAAGTTGGTGTTAAATTTGAGTCATTTCTCAGTTCCTGCCCGTGCTGGCAGCCAGCAGTGCCTGCGTGGCCTGCAGAGATCAGGGAGCAATAAACCTGTTTGTGAGAAGGGCCTCCAAGCAAACTGATGTCAAGTCCTATTATAGAAGTCAAGTGGCTGCAGTCGGCACCTCGATGTCTGTTCCAGCCTCGCATTGTTTGTATGAATATGGTGCTGTGAGAGGCAGGCAGGGATTTCCCTCTGCTGCCATCCAGAGAGGGAGAACCACTTGGAGTGGGGTCCTGGCAGGGCAGGGCAGGGCAGGGCAGGGCAGGATGAGGGCAGAAGTGGTGCTGGGGAGAGTTCCCCAAGGCAGATCCCTGGCCTGGGGCTCGGCTCCCTCCCCAGACACATCCAGCCTGGGTGGGCTTTGCCTCTGTTACTCCACTGAGGAAAGGGCAGAAGGAAGCCAGGAGAGGAGTTGTCTCCTGTGACAACTTCTGTGAGCTGTGCTCCCAAAGCTTAACCCCTGCCACTGCCCTGGGTCACCTGCATTGCCCTGCTGTGGGACAGAGTACCCAGGGCTGGTGCTTCCCCTGCCCTACAGCTCTCTGGAGCCCCAGGAATGCTTTGGGAGTCAAAGCTGGCCCACTCTGGGCTCTGATAGCACTCAGGATCAGACCCAGAGGTGTGCAGTGTGTGAGAGAGCAGCAAAAGTCAAGGAAGATGGGAGGGAGAACAGAGGGTGATGATCACACTTGTTCTCCAGTGGCTGAGCTGCACTGAGGGCTGTCCAGACTCTGAGTGCTGGTATTGATAGAAAATATGGAAGGCTGGAAGTGACCTTCAGCTTTTCCTGTGTTTCAAGGCTCAGGAGAGGAAGATGTAGAGTCCCAAAGCCCAGGTTAGGATGTTCTGCATAAGCAGGGACGGAACAAAATGTGCTTCAGCTGGCAGTGCCAGTGTTCCTGCTCCTGAAAGGGCACAGCTCTGGGGACAGGAGAGGTCCTCCTCATTAAAGAAAGAGCAATGAAGCAGGGGAGTGAAGAGGAGGAAAAGCCTTCCTCGTGGTCTCTGATGACTGTGTTATAAAGTATTACAAACTGCAGGTAAAGACAGGCTTAAGGAAGCTTTTACAATTCTCACTTCTTCACCTTCCTGACAGCAAACCCACGGTAAGCTGTGGGGTTTGGTATGTGGTAAGAAAAAAGCTCCAAGTTTATGGAAAATAATAAGGCAAAGAGTTTAGTCTGTTCATCATATACATTCTTCTGCATTTAGTGAACTCAGACTTGGCTGCTTTATCCTCAAACCATTTTGTTTGGAAACATTTAGAATAAACAAACTGGAAGTCACAGCTGTATTTACTTGACTGTTGCCTTATGAGCCTTATCACATATGTTGTTACATTAATAATAACTCTTGCATTGGAACCATTGTGCAGTGGGAAAGCCTGTTCCCAGGAAAGATTGTCTTCCTGGGGGAGCAGGGAATTCGTCATCCCTTGGCATTCCAGCAGCTGAATTCTGCTGCTTATACTGTAACTACTTGTCAAAGCTGAAAAAATGTTCCCTCCCATGTCAGAAAAATTTGCTGGGTTAGGACCTCATTATGGACTTAAATACAAATTCCTCCTGTGATGAAAAGCATTGATGTAGAGCTGGAACTAGAGATCCAGTGGGGAGGTGATCCAGTGGGGACCACCCTTATCTACAGAGCCACTGGAGAGATGATCCAGTAGGGATCACCTTTATCTAGAGATCCATTGGAAGGTGATCCAGTGGGGACCACCCTTATCTAGAGATCCATTGGAGAGGTGATCCAGTGGGGATCACCATATCTAGAGATCCATTGGAAGGTGATCCAGTGGGGACCACCCTTATCTAGAGATCCATTGGAGAGGTGATCCAGTAGGGATCACCATATCTAGAGATCCATCAGTGAAGTGATCCAGTGGGATCACCATACCAGCCATGTGTTTATTACAGACAGGAGAGGGCTGATAGGAGAAGCCATCCTGTGGGTGCCTGATGGTGCTGTGCTGGCTGCTCCTGAGCCCTGATAGGAAAATTGGCTTACCAGTGCTGAGTACTTTGAACAAAATTAGGCCTTGGACTGCTGAAGTTGGGCACAGAATAAAGGGCTTCCTGAAACTGAGAAGGCAAATCTTTTCTTAATTTATCCATGAAGCAGTGCTTTGTCACAGCTAATTATGTTCCCAAGGGATAGAAAATGCCCTTGTTATGAATGTAAGTTTGGTCATACTTGAGGCAACATGTTTGTGTGGGTGGGTGCTCTGTTTCTAAGGGGAAATACTAAACAGATTTTGGTACTTTGCTGTTTATGGGTCAAAATGAATTGCCTGCTTGAAGTTCATTTTTATCTCTGTGCTATAATTTCTTTGTTGGTGGGTTTCAATTTTCTCCTAATCACTGGGAGCACAAACTGTGTTTTCCTGCTCCGTGTGCTGTGCTGTTAAAAAGTGTTTATTTGTTCTATTTCCAGGTTCAAAGCAAACCAGAGAAGAAGGCTGGAGCCCCAGCCCCAGCCCCCCTGAAACCCTCAGCCAGCCCTTGCACCCTTCTGCCTGGGAATAAAGCCACCAGCAGCACCCCCTTGTCCATAAACATTCCACGTTTCTACTTCCCTAAAGGGCTTCCCAATGTCTGCACTAATCATGAAGAAATCATTGCCAGGATTGAAGAAGCCTTTAAAGAGTTTGAGGATGAGAAGGCAAACATCTGTGAAATGGGGAAAATTGCTAAGGTAACTTGGTGGACTTGGAGGTCTCCTCCAGCCTCAGTGGTTCTGTTCTCTAGGTTTTCAATTTTTGGGAGAGAGAGAATGAAACTAAAGCAAAGAATCGTGCAGCTGTTTTAGGGAAAAAAGAACTATTATCTTATTGTGCTGAAGTTTTTTGTTTAGGTTAAGATAATAGTAACCAAAGCTGAGCTCAGTTTGCTGTTTGTCACGTCAGACCTGTGTGTTTGTCCTTGCTGTGATTTACAAAATGGTTCTCTCAGAATTGTATTTCTAACAAATACAAATGGCATTTTGTTTTTCTGTTCCCCCATAGTTGTGCTCAGGAGATGGCAGAAGCTTGTCTGCCTCTGCCTTCAGGAGTGCCAGCTGCCTTTTTTGGGGGGTTTTGTGGCTGCCCCTCTGGGCTGGGCCTGAGCTGTGGGTGCTGCTGTGCTGTGCTGTGAGAGGGCTGTTTCCAGCCTGCTCCTCCCTGGCCATGGAAGTGCTCAGGGAGCCCTCAGTGAGTTCAGTGTCCCCCACACAGGTGTTCCAGGCTGGGCTTCTGGCTCCAGGGAGCAGCACCAGCACCTGTGTGGAGCCCAGTGCAGATGGTGCCTGTTTCCCTCTCTCAGGCACAGTTTGCAGTGCTGTTGATCTAAAAGGACCAGTTGTCAGACACGTCTCATCTGCTCAGTTTGCCCTGAATGCATCCCTGGCACTGCAAACTGAGCAATGGTGCTCCTTCCAGGAGCAGTACTTGTTTTCCAAGGAGGAGGGTTTTCTGAAAGGAGGAACTAGGTTGGTTTGTTTGTTTTTCAGGGAATCTGGGCATGTTATTTGTAAACCTGCTCTGAAAACATAAATAGAAAACCTTCTTTGCTTGACCATAAAGGGTTTGAAACTGGTTTTATGACAAGACAGGCAACTGTGTGTGGCCTGTCATGTTCAAACAGGGAAAAGCAGGAGGGTGGTGCAGAGGAGACCTGTGCCTTTTCTGGTCCATACACAGGAGTGGCTCCATGCCATTTACCTCCTGTAAGGCTCCTTCTGGGCAGGGGATTGCTGACAGTGGTCCAGTCTGGGGGCTCTGAGATCAATGTTTCAGAGCTACACAAAGGAAACAGCAAAAAGTTCTCTCAGAGGGGCAGAAGCACAGTTGCCTCACACAGGCATGGCTGAATCCAAACCAGTTCCTGGGCTGATAGAGGTTCCCACAGAAACATGCAGGCCTGGATGAGAAGCTGACAGTGGATTTGGAGGATAGTCCTGCCTAACAGGAGAGGTGGAAGAGACTTTGTGGGGAAGGCAGGGATGATGCCTGAGCTGCTGCTTCAGAGCACTCCTCCTTCCATTTGCTGTGATGTCCTCCCTGCCTGTGCCTGGCTTGCACTCCCTGCCAGGCCAGTGCTTTGGGAAGTTCTGGAGCCGTATCTGGAGTTGGGGCAGTGCTGGGAAGGTCTTTATGGTGAAGAGGGGGACCCTCACAGTGTGAGCAGCTGCGTGTTGACCACCAGTGTCAAGCCTGCTCTGCTGAGGCACTGGAGAGCCCAGAATGCCTGACTTTCCCTGGAGAGCCTCTGCAGAGGCTGGTTCCACAGTGCTGTCCTGGGAGTCCTTTTCTGGAATCCACCTCTTCCCATTTGTTCACTTCTGTTTGTGAAACCTGCTGAGCTCTAGCAGTGCTGGGAAGCTGGGCTGGGTGGAAGGTACTGCCCCGAAAACTGGGGTGGGAATTACTTCACCTCCAGGTCTTTCACCATGAATTGCTGTAATTAGCACTGAGGTTCCCTGGCTGCCCGTGGGCACTGAGCCCGTGCAGGGGATGGGTCAGGCAAGTGGGTGAGGGAGCAGAGGGAGGTGCTTGTCTCCCTGCACTGCCCTTCCTAGGGAATTTTGCTAAACAGCTCAGTCTAAGACAGAACTTAAGAGCTTGACAGTCCCAGATCCTTTTCCCAGCCTGACAGGATGTGTTTCTCAGCCACCTAAAAAAGGCATGAAGTAGGAAGTTATTGGTGAATGCTTGGCCTTGGCATAGAGCACAGGTCAGTCAGAAAGCCATTACCACTTTATTTCCCTCCTGGTAAGTCTCAATGGTGAATTTGGTGCAAAGAGGCTCCTCTTGGGACTGCTCTGTATTCCCCTCTATTCTGCTGTTTCCCCACAGGTCTGTGGCTGCCCACTGTACTGGAAAGCTGCTCTGTTCAATGCATCAGGAGGGGAGAGGACAGGAGGGGTATCTGTGCACTCCTTCGTGTCCATGTGGAGAAAGTGAGTACAGCAATGCCAAATTCTCTTTCTGGAGAAAGGGATCAGCCTGCCATAGAAGTATTTTTTTTCTTACTTCTTTTCCACCAGAGCTCTCAAATTGTTGTCTCTTCTTTAAATGTCTTATAATCTCCATCAGCTTAGGTTTTGTTCACCAAAACTTTCTAAAGTTTCCATATGGTATCAAACAATTTGGAAGCAGTTGTACAGATGATAAGTTGTTTTGGTCTAGTTGGCATATAAAATGTATTAACACCCTCCCCAGGAATATGTCAGCTATTCTGAGAGAGCTGATGGATGTCAGTGGGTTTTGGGTGTGTTCACCATGGGCCTTATTGCTGCTGCACTGGGGAGCACTGAGGGCAGTTTGGGACTTGGGAGAGGGGCAGGGGATGGTGAGACAGGACAGGAGGAATGTGAAATAAAGCATCATCACACAAGTGGGCACTTTGGGAGCTTTAACAGTTACCACCTTCCTCAAGCACAAAAGTCTGTGGGGCTTGAGAATCCTTTCCACATCCCCCTGTCAGGGCTGCCCTGGGAATGAGAGCTCTGGAGGTGCTCAGACTGGAGGTGTGACAGGGAACACACTTGCTGTCTTGCCTCATCTTTTTCCCTCCAGGGCAGTTCAGGCTTTAGTCGGCTTTGGGAAACCTGAGCAACGTCTCCACCTCCTCTCCAGAGGGAGTTCTAATTTTTTACTTAATGGTTGCTCTTCAGGTTCTTGAAGTAGCCTTTAGCCCTGAATTCCCAAAGTATTTCCTGTGATGATGTTGTCAAGACAGCTTCTAGTTACCCTGGCAAAACTGCAAAAATGTGAGGGGTGACTGCAATCACTAAGTTTGTCTTGACACAGGCAATGTATTTACCTTCTTTAGGTTCCTCCAGTTACTCCTAATTAATCCCTCATGTGTAGTACCACATATTTTCACTCCTCTGATTTTCACATCCTTCAGACATTTGCATGCTGTGGTCATGTCCCACTTGTGCATCCTTTTAGCCACCCCATTTCCAAGCCAATCTTTGTGTGCTTTTCTCACTTTAATTGCTCTTTTCAGAAAAACTTTTGTCCCCTTCCTCTTCCCTTTTACACTTACAAAACCTTTGCTGGAAACACCAAAGGCAGAAGAAATGCAGTGTTCTGGCACAGTCAGACTGCAGCTCTGTGAACACGGGTGTGACTTCCCAACAGGTGTATCTTCAGCTGCTGGAGCCTGTTTTGAAGCACCTCAGTAGGTGACCTGGCTTTCCAAATGCCACATGCTCATTGATCTTGTCAAGTCTATGGGTATTGCTGAATATAAAGTGCTCCTGAATGTCACATCTTTTAGTTTGTAGCTAAAACATGGCCTTGGGATTCTTCTCTGTGTGCCAGATTTTTTAAGCTAAAACATTAGCACATCTTTCTGTGGCTGATTTAGGGTGTATCTATTAATTGACATTTACCATGATATGAATGTGCAGCCAAGGGATGGCTAAATCTAATCTTTTTTACTTATTTAAAAAAAGCCTTGTTCTTTTTTGTAAAGACTGCTTTTCATAGAGTGAGGAGGCCAGAATTAGCAGGAAAGGAGTCCCAGTGTGATCTCTGCAGAACTATTGTCAGTTCAGTGCTATGTTCATACACTTGGCAGGAGAGGAAGGTGGTGAATAATTACTCATAGTAGGTAATTAACAGTGCAGTGAATTTTCACAGGTATTAAAGAAAACAGGGTAACTTTCTGAATACTTTATTGTTTCCCATCTACTATGTGAACAACTTAATTGTCAAGTCATCTTCTATATCAAACAACTGTTTGATATATCCAAATGTTCTGCTCTGTTACTGGTGTTTGGTGAATGTCATGGAATTGTTCTTTTCATGAGTTTTTCTGTTTGGAGTGAATTGAGTGGCTATGATGCCTTTGACCAGCATGGTATGTTGTGTTAGAAGAAATCAGAGTCAAGAGTTGGCGTGTCAGGTGCAAACTGCCAGCCCAGGGCATGAGCCCACAGGCTCCCAGGGTGCTGAGTGCTGCTCGTGCAGTTACCCTGCTCCCCGTGCTCCTGAGCACAGCAGCCAGGTGGGACAAACTCCCAGGGCTGCTCCTTAGCCTCTAAGCACTGATCTTTCTGGGGGAATATTGATCTGCTGCAGTTTGGCAATATCCTCAAATACTGAACTCTGGTAAAGGGTTGTGTTGGAGAGGGTTCTTGTGGCATCCCCCAGGCTGGTCCTGTTGGCTCCAAGTGAGAGCAGTGAGTGTGCAGCACTTGGAAAAGGGAGGTTACTCACTCAGTAGCCGTGGAATCAAAGAACAGCCTTCAGTAAGAAACCTGGTTTACCACAGCAATGTTAACGTGGGAGAAACCTCCCCTGGGTGCCTTGGTGCTGCTGACAGAGGTGCAGGTGGTGTGGGCTCAGCTGCTGGGTGACCCCAAGGGGAGGCACTGCCAAGCACTGAGACACTTCCTGACCCCACGGGAGCTGCAGGGCCTCGGGTGACCCCTCGGGTGACCCCTCGGGTGACTCCTCTCCTCTCTCGCAGGGTCCTGCGGGGCTGCCACGATGACGCTGCCCGGTTCACAGCCCTGCTGGCCAAGCCTGGCTGTGACTACCTCCAGCAGGAGGATTTCATCCCGCTGCTCCAGGTACGGGACACAGCCGCGTGTGGTTTGCAGCTTCCTCATTTGCGTGTCTTTGGTTATCAGGGACAAGCAGACCTTTGGTTTGAACAGCACCTGGTGGGGTTTATTTTGGAGTGAAAAAGAAATAAGCATTTCAAGTGGGCTGTTCTGCTTCAGGACCAACCAGCTGCAAATCTTGCTGAGGGATTGTCAAAGTTTTGTGTAGTTTCTTGTCTCTGATTAGGATTCATATTCATCAGTGCCTGGTAACCAGGCTGAAATCTGCCCCACTTCTCTGTGTGGGTCTTGGGGAAAATGCCAGGTGCTGTTGGTACTCAAGCACAACATAAAAGTGTATTAGAAAAGTTGTAAAAGTTGCTTGGCAAGACAGTTATAACTGAATTTGTCTAGCAAGGCAACCAGATGCAGTATCATATACAAATCTTGGCAAAATTCCTGCAGTTCCAATTGCTCTGCATGTCCCTCTGATCTTGCTGGTGCACAAGTCTCCCTGCTTATTTTTTTCTAATGTTCAGGTTAAATCTGCGCATCGTGATTTAATTTCTTTCTTTTCCTTTCATTCACGTGATATTCTTGACAGTATCATTTATTAATTATTTGTGGCCACTTAGGCAGGCTCTGGATAGCTTTAGGGCTTCTTTGTAGTCTCCCTGTAGATCAAATCCATCTGCTGCCCTGATCATCTGTTGCTGCCTTTTCTGACCTTTGCACATATCCATACATTCCTCACACTGTGTTGCCCTCTGTGGAGATGCTGCTCTGGGGAATGATTCTGTGTCTGCTCTGCATGTTTCTGTCTCTCAGACAAAACTGGGGGTGTGATGGATAAATTCTGTCCTGTTCCTCTTCATCCCTTCCCCACTGGGCACACCACCTTTCCTGATGGATTGCAGCTCTGCTTTAGCTCCTGGTGCAATCCAAGGCGTGTCCAATCCTGTTTGTCAGTCAGAGACAAGCACAGTTACGCCATCACATCAGGCACGGTGTTACACTGCCCAAAACCTGGTCCCATCACACCCCTGAGAGCGCCACGCATGGAACAGGCAAAGCAAGGCTTGGCACTCTGTTAAAGGGTAGAGGACTCACACCTGTGGCGATTACACGGGCATCGCTTCATCCAGGACCTGAGCTGATTCATTCAGGGTCTGGGCAGTTTCTCCACCTCTCTGATCATGCAGATTTGGCATCATGAGCCAGTGTCTCACTTACCTTGAGAAAGAGGCATCTCCACGGGTACTTCCAGTAAGTTTTGGAAAAGCATTTGGGAGCTCACAGAGCTGTCATTGTTGTGGAGGACATAAAATGTGGCTGTCTCGAGGAATGTGTATTTCTGAGACCTGGCTCTAACAAATGTTAGTATCTTCCATGAATGGAGGGAAAAAGAGGTCTTGGAGAGCAGATGGTTGCATGGTCAGCTAATTTTTGTCTCATTCAATGAAAATGAGTTTTCATCTACTCACTAACTCTCTTCCTTTGTTTTTCTGTTCTTAAGTAAATCAAAATGGCCCAACAGGTGCGTATTGCCCAGAAAATGTATTATACTTGTCATTATAGAAGGTTCTCTTATAGATTAAAATATATCAGTTTAGTTTTATTGTTAATGCTGCAAATACAGTTTCGAGAGTAAGCAAAATTAGTGGTTTGTAAAGCCCAGTAACTTCTCAAAGGAGAAGAAAATCTCTCTCATTTTGTTTCCTCCTCTCTTGCAGGATGTGGTGGAATCGCATCCTGGCCTGACGTTCCTGAAGGACGCCCCGGAGTTCCATTCCCGCTATATCACCACGGTAGGCTGCCTGCCTTGGTCCCCTGGGATCACTGAGCCAGCCCTCCCTCTGGGGCCTCTCCCTGTTCCCATCAGCACCCTGCAGTTAGCTAAAGAAACAGGTGTTTTTAATATTCCTGGCAATGAGGTATTTTAAGAAGTGTTTCCAAAGGAGTAACAAATCTGCCTGTGTGTGCAGGGGGTTGTTGAGAAGGGTAATAATGATTCTTTCTGGTCTTAAGCAAATCTATAAAAACATTCTTTTTGTCCTGATGAGTGGAAAAGAGGTTCTTTGGTCTTTGAGAACTGCTCAGTCACCCCAGGTTGTGCTGGGCTGCTGAGACATGGAAGGCTGCCTGTTGGAAGGTTCCTGTCACTTGGGCATGGGGAATTTGGGGTTGTTCCTGGTAAAAGCATCCACTGCACACAAGGGTCTGCTGCCCAGCTCTCCTCTGGCCAGAAAGCCTGCTTGGGCTTTCTGTGTTTCCCAGCTTTTGTGCCTTGCTGAGGTTTGTTCTGTAGCTTTGTTCCAAGGCTGCAGTCAGGCTGGTGCTTCACCTGGCTAAGTTTGGGCTCTCTTTAAGATTGTCATGCTGAGTGTGAACCTTGATAAAAGGCATAAATGTTGGGGTGTTTTGTCTCTGCAGCAGTAGCAGATTGAAATGGTGACAGACCTGGTGGGAGCTGCATCCCAGCAGGGCTCTGGGCTGAAAGTTCCTGCTGTTTGCCAGCCAGGGCCTGCTGGGGACCAGCTGCCCCACACATGGCAGCTGGGAGGTCACTGGCACACAGCCTGGGGCCCTTCCTGTCAGGAGCAGGTGGCACAAAGACACTGTGGGTAAACCCCAAACTCTCACACTAATGTTTTATGGAAAGGTATAATGGGAATCAATTATAGATGTTTTAGATGCACTTGAACATGGCAGTGACCATCAGTGTGTAATCAAAAGCTCCCTTTGAGCAGGACAGCAGGTACAGTGAGCACAGTGACTGTCCACAGCAGACAGAGGAGTGGCCAGGGAATGATGGGCCACAGGAATGGGTGGGTGTGTGGAGTGCCTGTGGCACGTGTGCTCTGGTGTCTGGTGTTTAAGGTGCACCCAGGGGTGAGAGCTGAGAGATCTGAGGTCACACTGTTGGTTTCTGACTGCAGTACCAACACAGCCTGCCATGTGTGGCTGTTCTGCTGCCCGCTGGGTGCTGACAAAGGCAGCTCTGTGCCCCTGCCTTCAGGGGTTCCTCTAGAGTCACACTCTGTTCCCGTTCCTCAGGCATGAAACAGATGTCTCTGTAGAGTAATCCCCACATGGTCACCCTCACTGCACTTTCTGGCCTCGCTGGTTGTGGTCTGGGACAGCTGTGTGCAGCTGAAGTCCCACTCTGAGAAAGCTGAAGTGCCGGCTCCTACTGAAGAGCCTTTTCCTTCCTCTGTCCTCCTCCACAGCTTCCCTGGTGCTGGGCAGCCCCTCTGGCACCACCACAGAGCACACACCCAGACCCTCATGAGTCCGTGGAGCTGCCCTGTGCCCCCTGACCCTGCGTGTGTCCCCCTCCTGTCCTGCCAGAGCCCTCAGACAGCCTTTGCTGCTCTGCTGGGGCTGGAGGGGCCTCCCAGGCAGCCGGGATGGTGGTGCCGGTGGCTGGGTAAGGGCTGTGCAGCAGCAAACCCTGCCAACCTCCTCGTGTTGGCAGCATGGGCTGCCCTGGGTGTCTGTGCCCACAGCCAGCCCCTGCCTGGCTGCAGCAGAGCCAGGAGAGCTGGGCAGGCTGGCAGGGCAGGCTCTGCCCGTCTGCAGTGACAGCACTTGGCCCTCTGCAGCAGTGGGAGGTCACGTTTCTCACCTCTCCTTTCGCACACAGTCTGGCACTTTTCTCTTTGTGTTACAAAATCTAGTATTTCCACCAGGAGGTAATGAAGGAAACAGCTTTGCCCTTGGATTTTGAGACTACTTGGATCATTTTGATTGCTTCAAGGTAGAGTGCCTTATACCTCCTTACAGTGACAGAATGCTGTATTTGCTGCCAGTGCAAGAATGACAGTATATTTTCATGTTACAGAGGAGGCCTGTAAGGAGACATGGCTTTGTGTTCATGGCTGGATACAGTATCACTTGGTTGAGATCAAACTCACAGTCTAGGATAGGTAAGATGTACCTTTCAGCTCTCACTGCCACCTCAGCACCTTTTAAAGGTGCCTTTTGGATGCCCCAGGCTGGAATTTTACCTGTATTGTATCTGTGAGCTATTTTATTGCTAAACTAGTGGTGTTTGTTTCCACAGAGACACTCCTGAAGCTGGTGAAGATGATGCAGAATAACATGTGGCATTTGTTGTAAAGCTTTAAAGTGGGACTTCTGCCAGAACATTCAAACCAGGCTCAGAGTTAGCTCTGCATGTTGGGAAACTGTCAGCTAAAAGCAGCTTCAAACACTGTGCCTGTGGGAAAGTGCTTCAGTGTCCCTGGTATTACCCGTGTGAGGGTGTGAGGGGAGGGTGGCTGTGGGTGTTAATAAAGCTTTGTGGACTCTCCAGGAATGGTATTGCTTGTGTTCTTCTGTGGGAAGAGTGGGGAGAGGTCTGGAACTCATCCATCAGTGCTTTGGGTCCTGGAGGTTGATGACTTGAAGATAATGAGCAAATAGGAAGGGGCTCCTCCTTCCAAGGGCTTATCAGGAGTTGGATTTGATGACCCTGGTGATCCCTTCCCGCTCAGGATGTTCTGGGAGTCTGTGATTATGCACTAAACCATCTTCCATGTTGGGTAAAACAAAGCCAGTTATGGCTTTCAGTAAGACAAAAGTGACAAATGTGCCTTAAATACTGCAAATTGTGTCAGGTGGGATGCTTATGGTTGGAGTGTTTCTGGAATGCCTTGTTTTGGCAGCTTGGTTTTCACAACCCAGGAAAAAAGACAAGTATTGAGATTTTATACTGATACATGAACTGTGGACTACCCATTGCAAGTGGACCATTCTTTGGATAATGAAGCCTGCACTGAGTGACTGGGTGTGGAAAAAGAGATGAAAAGGGATCCCATTTTACCTCTGAATTCCTTATTTTTACAGCTAGGTGAGGAGGGAGCAGGTGGAACATGTTTGTCACTGTGGTCTGATAGATGAACAGTTTCCTATGTGTCACGAATGGGAATAGTTTGTTGTCTTTTATTACCCTGCAGGCAGAGCACAAGGAGCATTCCTGGTAAGGAGCCCTTTCTCTGCCTCTTGGGGTTGCTGTTTTGAGTCCTTGGAATGGTGTGAGCACCCTGTGCCTTTCAGAGTTGGTACCAAGTCACCAGGGGTGATAATGGGTTGTGGATGAGGTGAGACCCACTCCAGTCTCTGAGCTTGTGTGCAGTTGGGAAGCAAAAGCCAAACAAAGTCCAAAAATAGAGTCCAGAATGACAGCGGCTGCCAGAGGCATTAAAGGAACACACAGAGAGCTGCTTCATTGTGCTTAAGACCAGAAAAGATCATTGTGATTATCCAGTCTGACCTCTAACACAGGCCTGAGAACATTGCTCAGTGACTGCCAGTTGGGATAGGTCTATTTTTTGGTTTGTTTTTCCTTGAATTGACACCCACCTTTGGGAGGACATTCACCTTTGAGGCCTGGAGGGATGGAGAGCCTGCAGTCTTACCCATAGGTGTCATGTTCAGCTAAGTTGGGTCTATTAACTCTCTCTCTTCAGGACACATTTTTAGTCCTCAGATCATTCTTACTGCTCTCAAAATTGTGTGTGCCATCAGCATTTGCTGTCTCACTGCTCTGTGTACCCCAAAGCAGGCTGTGGAGGCCAATCTCATACTTGGTTCCAGATCTGTTCTGGACTCAGAACCAGCCCCTGTGTGGCTGAGTCCAAGCATGGCCCTCCAGTGGTGGTTGCCCACTTGAAACTAGTTCTGGTTAAGAGCAAACCCTGTAATCCCTGTAATGTCCATGTTGTTGTGTAAAGTTATATTTTGTGTTGAAATAACATACACTGAAGTCCAACAAAATTTTAGGATAATGTGTCAGCATGTCCAGAGTCATCAAAAGTTTGTATTGGGTTTGATCATCAAGAATTATCTTCCGTAGATTTCAGTGCTGATAGTCAGGTAATTCTGTTTCTCCTTTCTGTGCTGGGATGTTTGGTTGTTGTTCTGTGCCCTGTAGGTTTACTCCTGCCTGTGCTTGATCAGCATGGGTGTTTTCCCTTCTTTGTGATGGTGCTTGACAAGCTGGCAGGGCAGGAATTAGGAAGGGCTCTGGTGTTGAGGTGCTGTGGGGTGTGTTCAGACTGGAGGTCTCTCAGGAGTCTGAGCATCCCCCCGTGGTTTTCACTTCCTTTCCCCAGAGGCACATCAGGAAAGAAAGCAAAGGAGGCTTACACCTCCCTGGGGTAAATGCAGGCAGTTAATCTCTGTGGCTGACTTTCAGGGAGCCCCTGGAAAATGAGGCTTTGTTACAGGCACAATTGGTCAGACATCACCTGTACCTTTCACTTACACCTCCTGCTTCCTCTGTAGGAATCAGAAATCCTAACTTCTTTTCTTCCTAGTACATGAACCTAGAACCCTATTTCACTTGAGATCCGTGCAAGCTACAGCCCCTAAAAGCTGAAAAACTAGGTTTCAAAGTGATTCATCAGCCCTCTGAATATGTTTCTTGCATAAATAATTCATCTGCGTGGCCAAAAAGGTGAATTAAGAGCAGTGAAAATGTCTGCAGAGTGAAATGGGCAATACTGTTGATAAAGCAAATGTTACTTTCAGGCTGTGTAGAGAATCAAGGACAGTAGCACTACAACAAAGAACACCAAACAGTTTTCCTAAAGAAGTGTCCTTAGGCTGAGTGAACAAACCCAGCGGCTGTGTTTAAATTCTCACTGGGGTGTTTCAGGAGCTGGTTTCAAGAGCTCTGTGCATGTGTTGCAGGTTATACAGAGAATATTCTACGCCGTGAACCGCTCCTGGTCTGGGAAGATCACTCTGCCGGAGCTGAGGAAGAGCAACTTCCTGCAGGTCCGTGGGTTTGTCTGAACGCCCCCAGAGCGTGCAGTCCTTGTTCCCAGGCTGTGTGGGGAGGGAGCTGGGCTGGGGCAGGATGGGCCAGGACAGTGCTGGGGCTGGGCTGGGCTGGGCTGGGGCAGGATGGGCCAGGACAGTGCTGGGGCTGGGCTGGGCTGAGCTGGGCTGGGCTGGGCTGGGGCTGGGGCAGGATGGGCCAGGACAGTGCTGGGGCTGGGGCTGGGCTGGGCTGGGGCTGGGGCAGGATGGGCCAGGACAGTGCTGGGGCTGGGGCTGGGCTGGTCAGGGCTGGGCTGGGCTAGGGCAGGATGGGCCAGGACATTGCTGGGGCAGGGCTGGGCTGGGGCTGGGCTGTGGTAGGATGGGCCAGGACAGTGCTGGGGCTGGGCTGGGGCAAGACGGGCCAGGACAGTGCTGGGGCTGGGGCTGGCCTGGGGCAGGATGGGGCAGGACAGTGTTGGAGCTGGGCTAGGCTGGGGCTGGGGCTGGGGCAGGATGGGCCAGGACAGTGCTGGGGCTGGGCTGGGCTGGGGCAGGATGGGGCAGGACAGTGTTGGAGCTGGGCTGGGCTGGGCCAGGACAGGACAGTGCTGGGGCTGGGGCTGGGATGGGGCTGGCCTGGGGCAAGATGGGTCAGGACAGTGCTGGGGCTGGGCTGGGGCAGCAGGGGCTGCAGTGCAGCAAGTCAGGGGTGCCCAGCACCAGCTCTGGAGCTCCATGGAGCAGCCTGGCTGCCAGTCTGGCCAGGCAGGGGGGACAGCTGGCACCGCTGTAGAGGGGCTCAGGGGCAGCCCAGGGAGCTGCTGCAGTGCCAAGGGGCAGGACAGCCCATGTGCTGCCTCCCAGCCTGGCCCAGCCCCTGACAGCTGGTCAGGCAGATCCTGCCCTGCCATAACCCACAGGGAACAAAGGAGCTGAGCTCCTGCTCAACCCCTGCCGTGCCTCCTTATGTCAGCATTTGGATCTCTGTCCTCCTCTGTGTGGTTTATCCAAAAGAGGACCAGGTTAAAACTCGCCAAGTCTGCTCAAGTCCAGCCCAAAATGAAGAGTCAAAGTCTTTAGGCTGAAGGGTGAAGGGTTTGGCTCAGACAGTGAGACTTCCTTCCTGTCTCCTGTTAGATGTAGGGTGCTGCCTTCCTTGAAACCCTCGAGCATGAATTCACACTCCTCCTCCTTTTTTCCTGTCTGCCCCACTGACCCCACCAGCTAATGAAGAAATGAGTGCTCCTTTGGGCTCATGCCAGTCCAAGTCCTGAGATCCCAGTTCCTCCCTAATCTCTGTTACAGATAAACCTTCCCAGTTTATCCTTGATCTTTATTCACTCATTTTCTCCCTTTATACACTCTCCCTTGTCCTCCTTCCACATCTACTCTGCCTTCCATCTCCTGCAGCAGGGATGTTCATGTCTGGGACCATAATTTCACATAATTTCACTCTTTGCTGCATGTGTAAATGGTGTATTTGGGCATTAACTAGAAAAGAAAAATATATTTATTGCAAAACCTCCCTGAGTGATTATCATCTGCAAAGAAAGGGAGAGATCCATGAAGATCTGAAGAGGCTGGTGAGTGGTTGGTCAGAGCTCTTGTGGTTTGAGTGCAGGTCTGGCAGTGCCTTCCTGTTGTCCCTGGCACTGAGTCTGGTGTGTGGCAGGATGTGAGAGTTTTGTTGGGACTCAGTTGGGCTCCTTGGAGGTGGAGGTGACTGGGAGTTGATGCTGAAACATCAGTGCCAACATGTAGCACAGCAGCTGTTTTCATGGTTATGTGTGAAAGGGCCACGGAGCCTTCCTGCTTGGAGACACATTTCCCTGGGATGGCTCTCAGGGAATCTCACCTGCCCTTCTGGGAGGCTGTGAGGGAAGGGCAGGACAGACCTGGAAATCACTGGAGCATCATTTATTAGACTGAAAGGGCTCTTTGGTGTCCCATGGCCTCAGTACCAGGAGGAAGACAGGCAGGGAGGTGGCATTGCTAAACATGGAGTAGCCTCTTGTCACTGGGAAGGACAGAGGAAGGTGTGAAGTGGGAATGAAACACGGACATTATTATCACTGAATGTTTTCTAATGAGACATATTAACAGTGTTAGGGGTGGAAATCTGTCTAAGCCTCCTCTGTCTAAACCAGAATAATTCCTGCCAGGGACAGCAAAAAATTAATCTGTGTGATTGGTTTGCTCTGTTTGCCATCCCTCCTTCCCCGGTCCAGGCCTGAGTGGGAAGCAAGGCTTGACTTTCTCCTTGGGAGCCAGATGGGGACGTGTGATGGGTGAGGATGCACTCAGTGCCCGTGTGGGCTGTGGAGTCTCTGGGCAGGTCTGGGATGATTTCCAGCTGGGCCAGCAATGTGGCTCCTGTGCCTCTGCCTCACCCCTCAGCAGGACTGCTGAGCACTCTGTGCTGGCAGCCCAGCCAGGGCAGGTGCTTGGCAGGTGCCTCCTCAGGAAGGCAGGAACAGGATCTCCTGGGCAGAAAGGCTGTTTTTTGGGTTGGAGAGGCTGTTCCCAGGCTGGTTCTCAGAGCTGTCCTCACCCAGCTCTGCCTGCCTTGCTCAGCTGCCCCTTCTCTGGGTCTAACTGCCCATCCTTGGTACCCTTTCAGACCCTTGCTCTCTTGGAAGAAGAGGATGACATAAACCAGATCACAGACTATTTCTCCTACGAGCACTTCTATGTGATATACTGTAAATTCTGGGAGCTGGACACTGACCATGACCTTTACATCAGCCAGAAGGACCTGGCTCGGTACAGTGACCAAGGTATGACGCCTGCAGGCTGTGCTGGGACCAGGGACATTGCTGAAAATACATGAGTAAAGCCTGCCTTTAATTTGGTCAGTTTGGTGCCTCAAGGGAAAAGTTCAAATGGAGCAATCCACCCTTAAAGTAAATGCTGATTTAGAGAGGAATTTGCAGGGAGTTGGACACAGAGAATTGCAGGACACTCAGTTTTCTGTTGAGCTACAGATGGAGCTTCTGTTCACGTGTGGGTCACTGCCAGAAGGACAAGCTGAAATGATGGCCTGAAACTTGACGAGGGTTTTCAGGAACTTTGGAAGTAAGGACAAAAAGGACAAGCCCATGTGAACTTCCAAGACTGCTGAAGTGCAGTGAGGGAAATTCCAGACCCCAGTAAATCCTGAGGAATTTCAGCTTGAAGAGGCACTTGGGAGAACAGCTCTTGAGTTCAGTGTGGAACCTCCTTTCCACAAGCTGAGCAGATGCTGTGAGTTTTTAAAGGTTCAAGGGCCGTGAATAAATTAATGGAATACAAATCCACAAAGGGCTAAAAAGCCTGTATGTTCTGAGTGCAGATGTCTACAGGAAGGGGGTTCAGGGTGAGTGTGGCAGTGCCAGGGGCCAGGAGTGTTGATCACAGGGCTGGGTGGGGTGAGCATGGAGAAGCGCCTCCCCGGGGACAGGTGAGAGGGGAGCCTTGGTCCCTGCTGGGGGCTGCAGTGTGGGATGGAGGATTGTTGCATGGCCCAGCCTGAGCTCTGCTGAGAGGGGTATTGTAGAGTTTGATGTGTTGCTTTGTCTGGGTAACTGAACTTCCATCAGCAGCGTTTGCTGGTGTGACAGACCCTACTGCAGCAGGGCATGTCCAAGACCCCAGACAACAGCTGCCATCCTGGTGGGACAGTGTGGTGTTAGGGAGGATGCAGAGGCAGGCAGGCACACTGGCAGAATCACCCTTGGTTTTCATTAAATGCTGCTGAACAGACAGAGGTCAGACAGGCAGTGTGGGCAGAGCATTCTGTTAGCAATGGCTTTGTGTACATTCAGCATGAACAAGTGATTGTAGTTATTGCTGTGACTGTGACTTCATTTTCTCCATGTTTTCTGTTTCCAGCATTATCAAACAGGATTATTGAGCGAATATTCAGCGGTGCTGTGGTGAGGTGAGGATACCACACTGGCTGGGGATGGAGAGGAAGGGGATTCCTGACAGGCTGCTTAGAAATACAAGTTACTCTCAGAACCCCCCACTGGTTTCCTGTAGGGTGCTCCAGTTGGAGCTGCCTGAAAATGGGGTGAAACAAATTACAAAACGAGGGGATGTGGGGGATAGGTGGGCATAGCTGGGGGATGTGGCACAGGGAGGGCACTGCTGGGAAGTCGCTGGGAAGTGAAGGAGCCCAGACCTTGCTGTGCAGGGGATGTGGCAGATGAGCCTCAGTGCTGCAGTGACAGCAACCCTGGTGCTGGAGGGTGCAGGGAGTGCAGGTTGAATGGGTGATGATGCCCCATTTTGTCTCACTAGTGATCTGGGACTTTTGAAAACTGTTTGCTGATGTTCTGAGTGTTTAGGAGCCTGGTGGTTTTTAACCTTTTTCCCTGCTGTGTCTTCCAGGGGCACTGCAGTTCAGAAGGAAGGACGCATGAGCTACGCTGACTTTGTGTGGCTCCTGATTTCGGAGGAAGACAAAAGGAGTGCTACCAGGTCTGACTGATTTCTGGGTCCTAGTGAAAGTATTGAGATGAGCACAGAAGATACAGAAACTTCTGTGACCTACCTCTGTCTACAGGACACGGCAGCTTGGGTTCCATTAGGAGGAAAGCAACTTATGGTCCACTTTTGGTCAAATCATTTGCCTTTCTTGAAGAGAATTTCTGTAGAAACAGGCTTTTCTTGTCATGTTTAGTATCTTGATAGTGATAAGTGCCTCTGGTTCCCCCATGTCATGGAGCACTGGCCGTGGGAACAGACTCCTGAGGTACAGGCCGAGGTGGGGCTCATTCCCTTCACATGTGTCTGAAGTGTGCACTCTGCCACGGGGTAACCTGCCCATGGGCTGGTTTGTACACCCAGTGGGAGACTGTCCAGAGCTGATCCACATCTGCCTGGGGTTATTAGCACAAGGAATCTTCTGAATAACAGAGAGAAGAAATCACTCCTGCAGAGCTGGAGCATCCAGAGCTGGGGAGGATGCAGGATGCAGCTGCCTGGGAGCGCTGCCTTCTTTCTGAAGGGGCAGAGGAAAGGTGCACCCATGCCTGCCTCATCCCTCACCAGGGTCCCCCCAGTGTCCTGGGCTCACTTCTGGCTGGATTTGGCCACTTCTTGCTGCTGGCTTGGACAGGGACACCATGACCTGCATGAGCCACTCTGGCTGCAGCACCATGGGCACTGTTACAACTGCTGGGGGACACAGGCCATGAGCAGGGCAGTGCTGCTCTCAAACCACCTGGGGGACCAACAGGACATGCTTTGCTGTTGGCCTGTGCCCTGGCCCTTCTCAGAGTGTTTTCACCCCCGGGTTTGTGGCAGCCTTTGTGCAGAGGAGCCCTGGGGGCTGGGAGGGGGGTGTGCAGTGCTGCAGTCTGGGCTGTGTGGACTGGCTGTGCAGTCCTGAGCTCTCTGTGCCTCTGCAGCATCGAGTACTGGTTCCGGTGCATGGACCTGGATGGGGACGGGGTGCTCTCCATGTACGAGCTGGAGTATTTCTACGAGGAGCAGTGTGAGCGCATGGAGGTGATGGGCATAGAGCCCCTGCCCTTCCAGGACCTGCTGTGCCAGATGCTGGACCTCGTGAAGCCAGAGAGGGAAGGTAAGTCCTGCTGGATCAGAGTTTTGCTCCTCTCTGCTCAGTGGGGACCCGGGAAGGTGCTGTCACTGTGTCCCATCTGTGACCCCACCGTGTTAGAGCCACAGGGCTGAAATCACTGCACGAGGTCACAGCCTGAACAGGGACTATTGTGCCACCAGGAGGCTTGAAATTCTAAAACAAGAGACCTTGTGGATTAACTTGCTGGAACTGGAGCAGCATGTCTTGTGTATTCCAGCTGTGGGATGTGCTGACAGTCTAAATTATGAAACTGGACCATCCCTGTTCACATTCTTTCATTTCACATGAATGTCAGAGACCTCCATATGTATGTGAGATTCAAGCCTAATAAACACACCCGTTATTCAATAGAATAATTGACTGAGTTGGGAATTTTGTAATATTGAAACCTACTGGTGTTATAGTTAAAACTGAGACTGGCAAGGTCCAATCTCCCACTAAGTAAGACCTCAGCAGCACAACTATGTGGATTTTTTTCTGTAGGAAGAGTGACCTTGAGAGACCTGAAGAGGTGCAGAATGGCTCACGTGTTCTACAACACCTTCTTCAATTTGGAGAAATACCTGGACAATGAACAGAGGGATCCCTTTGCAGTGCAAAAGGTATAAACCACCTTTACTCCTAAATACAAGCTTTCTCAAAGCCATCCTTGGAGTGCTCCTGGAAAATCCACTCAAACACTGGAACAGGTTGCCCAGAGAAGTTGTGCAGCTCCTGTTCCTGGAGGTTTTCAAGATGTGGTGGACAAAGCCTTGAGGCCCCTGATGTGACCCTCTGGCCTATCCTGGTGTGAGCGGACCTGGGACTGGGTTTTTTCCCTCAGGAGCTGTGCTGCTGCTCCATGGTGTGGTTGCCATCACTGATCCTGTGACACCAGCACTGGAAGGGCAGTGTGAGAGTGAAGGGAGGCTGAAAGAGGGGGCTCAGCTGAGGTGGGAGGTTTGCATGTTGCAGGTTGTGCCTGGTTGTCAGCCTGGCTGCACTGCCCTTCATCATCCTCTCCCCAGGCAGAGAAAATGCAGCGGGAGAGTGTGGCTTTGGGATTTCACAGTGCTGCTCACCCCGAAGTGTGGGGTGTTCAAAGACTGGAGTTTTGCCTGCTGTTGGTGTCAAGGGCCTCATTTCTGGCACAGCCAGGGAAGGCAGATGTGACTGCAGCTTACGGAGCATCTCCCAGAAGCCTCTTATCTGATCAAAGTAGAGTAAGGGAGGGGATGCCAAAATCAACTCTGGCTCCCTCACAGCTGTTCCCACATAATCTCCAAGAGAAACTTTGTGGTTCCATGAATCAAGGCTTAAATATATCCCAAGCCAGAACCACTGTTATGGGGGATAACTTATTGTCTCTACCTTACAGTAAATGGCAGAAGGCCAAAAGTTTATAGGGGTATTATCCTGTAATCCTCTCTCAAACCTTCCCCAAACTTAGCAAACAGTGAAGAGTCCTCTACAGCTCAGTTACAATTAATAATTAATGAGAAGATTTTAAACCCCAAGTTCTTCAGCCACACACAGAGTGCACAGAACGGGGTGTGCTGGGACAGACCAAGCAGGAGTGTGGTTGCTGCCCCTCTGAAATGAAGCAGTGCAGTTTGCTGGCAGCCCAGGCCACATGCTGTACTTTGCAGGCTCCAGGAGGTGTTTTTGCACAGTCCCTCCTGTGTTAAAACACTAAACACTGTGTGGTCCCTGCGGACCCCTCGTTGAAGGCAGTGCTTGAGGGGCTGTTTCTGTCCAGTTGCTTCCCGTTCTGGAAGTGCTGCCGTGCAGGTGTGTGAGGGCTGGGGGTGTGGGCTGTGCCCTGACATGTGCTCTCTGCAGGACGTGGACAGCGACGGCCCCGAGCCCTCCGACTGGGACAGGTACGCGGCCGAGGAGTACGAGATCCTGGTGGCCGAGGAGTCCGGGCACGAGGCGCTGCAGGAGGGGTGAGCGGGGCTGGCAGGAGCTGGGGGCACTGCCTGCTTTGGGGGGCTCAAAGGTGGGGCTGAGGCAGCTGCACACACCCGTGAGGAGAGCTGGAAGGAAGGACAAGGCATTTTTCTTTGGGCAACCATACCAAAAATCATGACTTTTGCAGGTCGTGGCCACGTGTGGCCCACGTCCCACTGTCACAAATGAGAAGCTGCAGCTCTGCTGCATTTCTTACTCCTACCACAGACCTTCTTTAGGCAAATCATTGTACTTCCTGCCAAACTTCATGCTTGTTAGTCCATGCTCTTCATAAGCTGTATTTCAACATTTTCATTCATTTACTAAGTTTATTGAGACTTTTTCTCTGGTACATTTGGTTTCTGCAATACCTACACACAATTTTCTGCCTTCTGCAAAATTCTAGACAGACACCAGTTATGTTTAGTCAGTAAATTTAGGCACAGCAGCTGCTGCAGAACCTCTCTGTGTGCAAGGGCTTCCTGCAGATGTGTGGAGACTCAGTATAACCATCAGTATAATCATCTGTGAGGTTTGTGTCTGTGTTGGTATCTTGAGAGTGTTTCTCTGGAAGTGTCCAGATTTATGTGACAGACATCCCCAGAATGCTCCCCTCGTGTTAATCTTGCAGGATTCAGGATTGCATCCATCCTTGAGCAGTGCTTGTAGAGCCCTGACAGCATTGAGAAGATTGCATCACTCTCAAGACTTCCCACCCTGGGAATTGCTTGGGATAATAGTAGCACCTACTAATTAGCCACAGAGATTTGCAAAGCTGTTGAGAGCTGTTTCCCCCTCTGCCTGTGATGTGCATCCAAACAGCAATGGGCTGTTCCTCATTCTCTCTGAGCTGCCTTGCCTTTCTGGGGCTTCACAGTGGAACACGAGGGAAGGCAGGATGGAAGATGGAACTGCTGTGTTCCCTGCAGCTGCTTTGCAACAGCTTTGTCCTCAGCACAGGAAGGGAGTGGGAAGCTGTCAGTAAAGCTCTTCAGGACCACCACTCCCCAGACCCCCCAAACCCAGGTGATGTCGGGTCTGTGAGGGTTGTCTGAGGCAGCTCTGAGTCTCCCTGTAAAGAGCATGGCAGAACCTTGCTGCTTGCCTTTAAGAGCCCCTGAAAGGCTCTGTAGTCATGGCAGCAGGATTAGATCTCATTTGTGGAGCATAGCAACAGACCACGCAGGGAAAAAGGAAGGGAGAAGGAAAAACAAAGAGCTGGATGCCCAGACAAATTTGTCAGAAACAGCCATTGAGTTTTCACACATCCATTCTTTGTGCTGTCCTTTGAGGGTGACAGAAACAGAGAGCAGGGACAAAATCAAGACAGTTCATGAGCTCTCTGAGAAACTGGAAGATTTTTGACTAAGTTTGCTGGCAGAATGTGAAATCTGGTCTTTGTCTTATTAATACATTTGACAACCACCATTCAGCAACTGCAGATGATTTAGTAATTGTGTCCCACATTGTGGGATCCCACATGTGCTCAGCCCTGTCCATGCTCCTCTGGAAGGAGGTGTCTGTCTGTCTGTCTGCAAGCATGGCCAGGGCAGAGCACTGCTCCTGGGCAGGGAATCTCATGCAGGCAGTGGGTGCTCCCAGTGACTCTAAGGGTGCTGAGAGCTGTCCCACAGCAGGAGGAAGGGCACAGCTGAGCAGCACCGTGTCCTGAGCTGAGCACTGCTCTGCTCTGTGTGAGGTTAAGGAAGAGCCTGTTCCTGGTGAACACACACACTGTTCTCTGAAGAGCACCAGGGGCTGGCTCTGGCCAGCACAAGCCCTTGATGCAGAGATGAGCCCTGGTTCTGCAGCAGCCCTTCCTGCAGGCCAGGCTGGGGCAGCAGTGGGTGGGCACAGCTCTGCTCACTGTTTTCAGCTGCTGGACATGGAAACCACAGCTGCCTCCATGCAAAGAGGGCTTTCTCCATGGGATGGGAAATACCAGCTGCTGATAGGAAAACATGCCCTTCCCCTGAGCAGCCAGGAGCCAGGGGGGAGTGCAGAGCACCCCAGAGGTGGAGAGGGGGCAGAGGCACAGCATCAGATGCTGCTGGGTTAGTTCAGACCATTCTTCTGTCTCCCTCAAGGTACCTGATGGCTCAGCTGATCCTTTCCAGGAGCCCAGCAGGGTAAGGAGGGGAAGGCAGAAAGAAGTACAACCCAGGGCCAAAATGTGTGTTTGCCAGAAGGAAGGACAAAGAATTCCCTGGGGTAATTTCCCTCCTCTGAATAAGCTAGAGCTGAGTCTTGAGGAATGGGTGTTTAACCTACACGAGTCTGTATTTGTTTTTATGGGACTGTGAAGTCCTGAAAGTGGCCTGGAAGGAGAGGAGGTGATTGTCTCTAGTGCTAATCTTGTGGAAAAGCATCCCTTGCTTCTGGGCCATAAAGGTGGAAAGCATTTATTTCAGGGTGGGAAAGGCAGGCACTGCTGAGCCTTAAGGAGCAAAGCAGTGAAGTGGAAAAGTAACTCACCTGGGAAAGAACAGTGGGAAGCCCCTTTTGAAGGAGACATGAGAAGGTTTAGTCCAGAAGCAAAAGACACATGGAAAAATTTATGATGGGGCTCCAAGTGCTGGTTAATGTGTGAATCTGGGAAAGGGGTCACATTCCCTGCATAAAAGAAAAAGAAACAAAGCTAAGAGAAGTTGGTAAAAATGGAGGAAAAGGAGATGCAGAGGGAACATTGCTAACAGCAGCATTCAGATGGAGAAACAGAGTATTCCTCAGCTGCACCATAAACCAAGGAGTGATTAGAGAAGCTGAGGCACCTACAGACATTCAGTCCATTCCTGGGGGGAAGCAGGGCCTCCCCACAGGGACCACTGAAGCAAAAAGTGGGCAAATTGCATATTTTTTGGCACCCTGGCATGCATGGTCGGATCAGTGACTGGTGCAGAATGCACTGTTTCTCTGTTCCCACTTATGCAACAATCCAGAAGGTGGCAGAATTACTAAGCAGGTGCTTTCCTTTAGGGAAGAGCAGCTGAAAATGTCTGGGAAGGTCTCTGTGCTGTGTCTCCTCCTCACACAGGGATCGTTTCCACTCCAGCACAGCTCCCCCCACAGCAGGACACCACTGACACTCCCAGGGATGGGATAGGAAGGGGAGAGACAGCACAGGAAGGGGTAGGCAATTCCTTCTTGGCACATCCATGCTGGGGGTTTAAAGGGGTTCACCTTTTGCAGGCCAGAGCTGCACTAGAGCTGTTCTGTGCTGGCCACTGGAACAGCTGCTCCCACAGTTCCTTCATGAGCAGCGTTGCTTTCAGAACAAAAGGAGGGATTTTGATTTCTTGGGAGCACTGAGAAACACACCTGCAGTGTGCTGAGACTGAGGGGAAAACATTGGAAAAAGATCATTTCCCTGGGGTAGGAAAGGGGTGAAAGTCCCCGAGTGCCATCCTGTGCTGCAGGGCACAGAACCAGCCAGCCTGAGCTGGGAATCCACACCACACCTCCTCAGGCCATGGATGCCAAGCCCTGGATATCCAGCTTCCAGCCGGGTGTTGTGTGGCTGTCAGGACACACCTGAGCCAGCAGATACCCTGGGCAGGAGGTGCTGGAGCAAGCCCAGCCTCCTCTGGGGCCTGGGCTGTGGCTTCATTGTGCACTGAACTGTCAGGCTCTGGGAGCTACTGACAGTTGCTACTGAAACTGGATTCAAATTTTCTCCTGCTGAACACGATGAAAAGTGGTTTGAGCTCCCAGAGGAGGAAGGATTGGAGCACAGAGCCCTGGCAGCTTTCAGAGGACTGCCCCCTGCCACGCTGCTCTCAGGGCTCAGGAACACCCTCCTCGAGGTCACCTCTTGCATGTCAGGCAGCTCCTGTCTGTCAGGCAGCTGCCCTGGTGGCCACTGACATAACTTCCCTGAAACCCAAAATAATGCAGCTTTTAAAGACACACCTTTTGTCTTTGCAGATCATGTGAAGAAGACTATGATACAGATGAAGTCTTATCTGCCCCTGAAACTGGAGACAAGTCAGACAAATTAGTTATCTCAGATCTCTCAGCATAGGGAAGTGGAAGACACATAACCAACCCCTTTCAAACTGGAGAGCTTCAGTCCCAAGGCACTTGGAGATGTTCTTAAGTCCAGCATTGGAACAATGTGCTTTGTTTTGTACACTGTAACTCGAGAGCCCTTTTTCTCTGCCTGTGTAATTGTGATAAGGTGATTTCTACAAAAAGGGGTTTTACCATGTGCCAGTGTGCACTCAGTGACAGTGGTGATGGCATTGTTTCATTTCTGTAGAAGTTGTTCTGCCCCAGATGTGCAATAAATGCCAGCCTCTCCTGGTTGCCTGTGGCAGCTGCATGCAGCACCCCCAGTGCCCGTGGGGGTCACTCAACCCTGTGCCCCTCTGGCCCCTTGACTTTGCACCAGCAGTGACAGAAGAGCTGCCAAACTGACTCATGTTTATGTCTGGAAATCTTTTAAAACACAACTCACAATCAAGACCTTTTTGTTCTTCCTATGCTGGAAACAAAGGCACTGTGAGGGGAGAGTGAAGTCCCTCTGTGTCCTGAGCCACGAGCTCCTCCACTTGACACTGCCCATGGTTCAGCTGATCCAGCCTGGGGGCAGCTGGAGCCCCACAGGTTGCCACGTTTCCCCAAGAACCTGAGGTGCAGTGAACATGTCTACAGCCTCTCCTGTGCATGAGGTGATCTTCCTCTGGCCAGTGCTTTGTCTTTGTGGAATTCTGCTTTGTACAAGTGAGTTTGAGTGCATTTACACAAACCAAGACACCTGCTGTTCAGCTGGAGTATCCCAGTGCTGTGCCTGGTGTGCACCAGCCCCGTCCATCCCGTGTGCTCCTCCTCCCTCACACCTGCCCTGACCCGTGGCCTTCTCCAGAGACTCAGCTGAGATGGTGAAGAGAAGCAACACCAGTCTTTTAACTAGTAGTTACTTTGTGTTATTGCCAAAAAAATGTTTTATTCCCATGAATCAAGCCCGAGCCTCAGAGAGGAAATGCTGTAATTAATGAGTTCTTGCTTTAAGTGCAAAATTCAACTGACTTTCCCCCTAGAATCACAGCTGGTGTCTGCTGCCAGCACCCACTGCTGGAGCTGGGCCTCCTTCTCCCCAGCCCTCCTGCACACACAGCTCTGGCCTTCCCTCCTCAGCCTGGGACAGGTTTCAGCTGTCAGACTTTGTTGTAACTATCAGGATTGTGCCCCAGTCTGTAATGCCTGGGGGGTGTGCACTCCGTTTCCTGATTATCTCCTTGGAAGAACATCCAGCTGTGCCTCCCAAGGGACATCCCTGGCAGGGTTCCTGAGGGACATCCCTGCCAGGGTTCCTGAGGGACATGCCATTCCTGCCAGGGTTCCTGAGGGACATCCCTGTCAGGGTTCCTGAGGGACATGCCATTCCTGCCAGGGTTCCTGAGGGACATCCCATCCATGTCAGGGTTTCTGAGTGCATCCCTGCCACGGTTCCTGAGGGACATCCCTGCCAGGGTTCCTGAGGGACATCCCTGTCAGGGTTCCTGAGGGACATCCCATCCCTGTCAGGGTTTCTGAGTGCATCCCTGCCAGGGTTCCTGAGGGACATCCCTGTCAGGGTTCCTGAGGGACATGCCATTCCTGCCAGGGTTCCTGAGGGACATCCCTGTCAGGGTTCCTGAGTGCATCCCTGGCAGGGTTCCTGAGGGACATGCCATTCCTGCCAGGGTTCCTGAGGGACATCCCATCCCTGTCAGGGTTTCTGAGTGCATCCCTGCCAGGGTTCCTGAGGGACATGCCATTCCTGCCAGGGTTCCTGAGGGACATCCCATCCCTGTCAGGATTTCTGATTGCATCCCTGCCAGGGTTCCTGAGGGACATCCCATCCCTGCCAGGGTTCCTGAGTGTATCCCTTCCAGCATTCCCAGGAGCACAGCCCCCAGCAGGCTCATCCAGGTCACAGCCCTTGTGTGTGCACAAGGGAACACTGATCTCTGTGGTATCTCCAAGTGTTAGTAACCAAATCAGCCATGGGCTGATCACCCCAATGCAGCCTCAGCTTTTCCAGGAGCCTTTGGAGCCCAACATCTGTCTCCCAGTGCTCAGTGGGATGTGGTGATGCCTCACTGGGGTCAGGAACTCCCTCGGGATCTAAATCTGAAAGAGAGCAAGTTTTCAGTTGTATTGGGCTTTGAGATGTGTTTCTTTTTCCTGACCAAAGCTGCTGTGTTATCCAGATGCACATTCACTCCCCCAGGATCCTGGGCTTGGGATCTGGGAAACTTGTGGATGCCCAGGTTCTTAAACAAGGGTGACTTGCATTCCATGATAACAGATGTAAGTGAGGGAGCACTCCAGCCAAAGCAGGAACAGCCTCTGGGAATGCAGGAAACACAGGGTGGGTTTGAATCCATCTCCATCATCATGGGAACCTCGAGGGAAAACCCTCCCTGGGGCTCATTCCACAAAGGCCCAAATGCAGCAGAACTGAAGGAATGGCAGGAATGGACACAGGAAGGAGGTCCCACCACTGCTGCTGGTACTCAGCTTCACCCACCTTTTACTGGGAAGAACCTGGAGCAGGAATTCAGCCCTCCCGTCACTGCCAGGGCCCAGAGGGGCCTTCAGTGGGATAACCTTTTGGATCTCTCCAGGCAGAGGTTCCTCAAAGGCACAAGGAGAACCTGAGCCCTTTCTAGGCTGAAATGGCCCTGCTGGTGCTCCAGCTCCACCTGCTCTCGGTCATCCACCACTTCAGGCTCTTCCTGCTTTTGCAGAGGGGCTTTACCTCAACCCACCAATGCACTCAGGCTCCATCTCCCACCACAGTGCCTTTCCGTGGAGAAGTTGGTACTGCAAGAAGTTGGAGCCTGGTAAAACCCACGTGGTACCTTTCCAAGCTGTGGCTTCAGCAAATGGGGCCAGGAGCTGCTCTGGTGAGCCCTTTGGCCCCCAAACTCCAGCTCTCACCTCTACAAACAGGGCTGCACTGCTGCTATGACAGAGGAGAGTGATTCCAAGCCCAATTCCTGCTTCCTGGTAGGTCAACAGAAGATAATGCAAGAAAACCCCCAACTCACAGCAAACATTTGGTGTTGTATGTGAGTATTCGGACAAACTACAGAAGCCACTGCTTGGGGCAGTGCAAAACCTGCAGCAATTTGAATTATTTACTCCAGGAGCAGGAACCCATTCCCTGTCACTAAAGTCCTGAAAATATAACTCAGCAAAATGTAACTCCTGTAACTCCCCCTGTGTGGGACTTAGCCCTGTCCACAGCTGCTCTGGATGGAGGGTTTCCAACTCTGCAGGGTTAAGGTGAGGTGAATTTGGGAACTCCCATCTTACTTCTTAGCTTTTCTTTGTGGTACAGTCAAGACAAGGATGCTTGTGCCCACAGCAGGCTCAGGGCTCAGCCAGCACCCCAGAGCCGTGCCCTGCAGGAGCCCCTGGCTCTGCCCCTGCCTCCTGGCACTGCCCTTAGGGACAGATCCTGCCTTAATCATTTCAAACCCAGCTCACACCGAGGCCTGTTTTGAGCGGGACTCCTTTCCTCTTACCAGTAGTCAGAAAAGTGAGTAAAATTCAGTTTTGCATGATGGAAACCCCTTTATTTGTCCTCTTCAGGTCTCTAGCCTGCTGGACTCTCTAGCCCAGCACAATTCTGTCCTGTGTCCTTGCAAACCCCCTGCTTTTGTTCCTCTATCCCTGTTTCCCCTCCGCAGCGCTGGTGTTGGAGGCACAGTTTGGTGGTGCTGCTGCAGTGCCACCACCTCGAGTTTTCCTTCCTTCCTTCCACACCTGGGCAGCCCTTGCTGACCCCCAGCAGCACAGCCCAGGCTCTGCCCAGCTGCCCTCCTGCCCCCGGGGGGCACATGGGCAGCAGGAAAGGAGCTCCCCAGCCTTCCTGCCCCTGGAGGGAAGGACTGAGGAGCTCACTCGAGGGGCTCTAACCAAGGTACTGACTGGGCTTCATTTCTGAAGCAAACTGGGCCTTCAGAGGTCAAAGAACAGCTCATGAAGTGTTACTTTACCAGTATGGATTTGGAGTTCCTGGAGTAGCCTCTGAGGTCTGTTTAAGCAAAGCTGAACTCAGTGACCAGCCCCAGCTACTGTGAGGAAAACACAAACAGCTTCCCTCTTGTGCTCCTCCTCTGGCTGTGTCACTGGGTGAGGGGTTTGGAAACCGAGTATTTAATAATAATGATGGTTCTCATACTCTGTAAAAGTAGTTTTGCAGACATTTTGTGCTGGCATGGTTTGATCTTTGTATTTTTACTTCGTATTTTCTTCTTTTTTGGCAAATAAAGGACTTTTGAATTTAAAAATGAAAACTTGTCCATAGTGGTGGGGCAGAGTGTGATTGTTCATTCCATCTCCAGCTGCTGTCCCAAAATCACCTTCTCTGCTGTCTTGAGTTACCTGAGAGCACATCTGCCAAAGCCAGAATTCCAGGCTTCCTTCTCAAAAACACCAGGACAAAGCAGTGTGACCACTTACCTGGCTCAAATCCTCATCCTCAACACGGAGCTCTGTCCTGGGATGACTTACCAAGACACCAAGATCCCTCATTTGAATCTGGCCTGAAAAAAAGAGCCATCTCCTGGATCTTTTGCAAGTGGAATGAAGGAAAACAAAATAAAACACAAAAAAGTAAAATGGTGGAAAGAAAACAAAGGAAAATCAGTGATGTCTTTTCTAATTTTATTATATGCAAATGCTCAAGCAGAGTCACTGTGTTGTTGTGTTGCTTCACCAAGAGCGTGCCTGATTCTGTCTATAGCACAGTCACCTTTTGGTGGGTTTCTTTAGAATGTCAAAAGCACTTCAGTCTGAAAAATTGAATTGTGGAGATCCAAGATGTGCTTGTGACGTCCCAGCAGTGCTGGCAATAGAATTATCTGCCTTCAAAGGGGATTCCCTCAGCTGTGCTGCCCTCTTGGAGTGATTCTGACACACAGAGCTGTGGTCTGGAACACTCCACCTCTCCGAGTTAGCCAGCAATAGCAATCACAAGTTGTTTTATAACTGAGATTTGCATAGAATTTAAACACTTAAGGGCTGCTTCTTGCCTGCAGTGAAAGGTGCTGCTGTGCTGGGTCAGGCCAGACCCTTCGCTCCATTGCTGTGCCACACCTGTGCGAGCTGTTCCTTGAAAGTCTCGGCTTTCCCTGGAGGAGCAGCTCCTGCTGTGCCAGAAGGACCTGCCTGGCAAGACAGGCTTTTCAGGTGATGACTCCACAGGTTCTGCTGACAACACCAGTGTTGGTGCTGGCAGGGGCAGCCTGGGGGGCACTGACAGCACCAGGGGCAGCTGTTCCTGCCGCCTCCACCTCAGAATGCTCTAGAACTCCATGCACAGACAGGAACAGCAGTGGGAGAGGCTGCTGTGCCTGCCCTGTGCCAGGGAGCAGGAACAGCACCTGCTGGGACAGCCTTTTGTTTCCCTGCCCCTCCTCCCTGTGGGATTCAGTCCCGACCCACTGACATATCATGGACTCACGGAGCCTGGAAGAGACTCCAGGATGCCCCAGTCCAGCCTTGGACAGAGCACCTCTGCCCACGGAACTGTGTCACCAAGTGCCACATCTGCTCCTCCTCCAAACACCCTGGAACATGGATCGTGTGTGATTCACGGGAAGAGCCCCTGCACTCCCCGTGGAAGGGAGAACAGCTCTTCTTTGGCAGACCACGCTCAGACCTGGAGGGGCAGCAGCACCAGTTCTGCACCACCACCCATGACCATGAACTGTGGGTTTAATAAAGTTTGGAAATTATTCCCTGTCTTCAAAAGGACTGGGAAGAAAGCTGGACTATCACATGAGAATAAATCCCTGAGCAGCTTCCCCTGTGCTAAGGCTGAGAACAGTTCCTCAGAAGGAACACCTGGAATTCCAGCCGGGCTGTGCTGGAGCTCAGCTGTGCCTGGGGCTGCTCCCACCGGGACTGCTCCCACCGGCACTGCCAGCGCTGCCCACCCTGGCTGGGCAGGGCCCCGCTCAGGGAGGGCCGAGCTCTCTCCAGCCCCTCACACCGTGGTGGGGAAGGCCCCACACTGGGAAGAAAGGAGCACTTCCCAAACTGGAACCGGGAAGCTGCTGTGGAAGGGAGAGGAGCACTTCCCAAACTGGAACCGCTGCAATTATTGCCAGCACCAAGATGATCCCTTGCATTGCTCAGCTCGTTCATGAACAATTAGCCAGGAGGGTAAGGAAACCAAACCAAGCCAACCCTAATTTAAGCAATTACAGAATTAGTCATCACTGGACTAAGTAGCATTTGGAGTAGTATTTAGACAAGTTCAACATATGCCACACTGCCTCAGCAGTTGCAAAATAGAATTAGAAAACTAACATTTATTAAATCAATTTGAATTTTAATATACATTTCAAGAATGTGGCAGCATAAAAGGAAATGTTTTTAGAAACAAACCTGAATCTACCATTTGCAGTTTTACATGAACCATCAGGGCTCTCCTGTCGACAGCTCCGAAACATGCTTGGCCTGAATTCTCCAACTTTTGGTACCACATTGAATGCAGCAGTGAGATAGTAAAGATTCCAAATACTCCCACATTTCTGGAGCAAAGGTACTTTGTATTTAATTTAATGAAAGTCCTAGAAATGTACCATCAACAATCTCAGCAAAACTGAACAGCTCTGCAAAAGCATTCCCAAACAACCCATGCCGTGCAGGTCACTCCCAGGCTCCGGGGGCTGCGCTGCTTACACGTAGTGGACTAATAAACAGATTTACATTAGTAGGTCACGATCAAACCACCAAATTAGAAACTGGTAGGATCCTTCTGGGTCAACACAAAAATCACATACAAGTTTAACTAAATACATTTTAATAGGACATCATTAAATCTCAGGAGGGCTAAAAAACACAGATCTTAGGTACTTGGGTTGGCAAATAAAGACAAGAATACTAAGTAGCATTTTCCACCATTTACTCATTATCAAAAATATTTTTCAACTCTTCTTGCAAAACAAAAACAAAAAAGTACAGACTGGACACGTACATCACATTTTTCTTCCTATGGCTTTAACCCCCCACCCTGCCCACCCCACAGAAAAGACGGGGGGAGAAACAAACCAAAACCAACAAAAAGCTCTGACCACATTCACAGAAAATGACACCATGGTACACTACAAAACAAAAGGAGGTGCCATTTGTGTCCAAAGGTTTTTGCTCATTTCTTCGGTGAGGAACCATCATTGTACGTGCTTTGTGCCAAGCCCAAGCACAGCCGGGGAGGGGAGGTGGGGCAGGACAGCAACTCACACAACCCACACACCACTGAACATGCTCTTGGAATGGGAACTGCCTTGAAGTCAGACACAGTGTTCGTGCTCTAGTCAGCCCATGTTCAGGTTGTGCTGTAGCATTGCAAGAGGAGGAATTGCTGCTTTCCCAAAGCAATCTGACTTTTTTAGAACTGCACAACTAAACTCTTGTGCCTCCTACTTAGGGATTGTTCTGAAATCAGCCATTTTTGTGTAAAGACGAATTCCTGACAGGAATTCTTTCACTGTAACACTTTTCCACATAAGCTCTTGACAACTTTGTGCTGTGTTTCCATTTTTGAACCTTTTGGCGCAGGTTGAAAAGCACTGACCTTCAAAAGCTACTTTTAGCATTTTAGAAAAAAATGAGATAGATTTGGGGTGGAGTGAGCTATATATAGCTTATTGAGTTTAGAATATTTGACCTTGGATAGCCATTGATCCTCTGCCCCAGCTGGAAGGTGCCTGTCAGTGCAGGACTCCCCTCAGAGGGCGGGCGCCGGGGCTGTCATGGTACCAACTGCATTGAACTACCCCAGTGCTGCAAGCGCTGTGGAATCTTCATGTATCCCAGCACTGAGTGGGGAAAATCAGCCCAGGGGGCTCTCTGTAACCCACAAACCCCTGCTCTTCTCTAGAAGCAACAGCAGTGACACCAGCAGGAACTCAAGTAAAAACAGGGAGGGGAGCAGGGAAGGGAGAGGGTGGTGCTGCCAACGCTGGAGCCTTGGCTGGGTCCAGGTGCTGTTCTGCCCCTGCCAAACCCAGCAGTAACACATCCCACAAGGGGAGCTGGCACAGATGGGTGACAGAGTAGGAACATGGCCCTGGAACTGCCAAGGAAACAAACCCCAGGGGTGATGTAGCTCCCAGGACAGCGTATCCAAGCCAGTGGTCTGACCTTGTGTCCACCTGACCCTCCTGGCCCTTGCCTGCAGCCTGAGCTGCCTTCTGGCCTCTCAGCTTTGCCAGTATTTACTACTCTCTTCTTTAATTGCAAGCTGTTCCCCAGAGCTGATCCCCAGTTCCCACAGTCACCCATGGCCTACCCTTCCCAACTGTCCTGCAGCTCCTCTTGCCTTTGCCACAGAAGCATCAGGTCATTCCCCAGTCACAGTGACTGTAACCCATCAACGCTCATTTTTCTACACCACAGTCTGGCACAGCTGAGATGGACTAACCAGATTCCACTTCTCTACACTGAAGCCAAAGCTTTGACTGAGCACAAAGCATGAGCAAGTACAATGAGGTCAATATATTCCTTGTCAAAGATCTTGTGATAAAATCATTTACATCAGCAATCGATCTCAAACTATGAGGTGCTGTAAGAACTAAAAACAGTTTTAGGGTAACTCCTCCATTATCTGCAACTATTTCCCAGACACTAATACACAGAACATAGCAATGAAAAACACTTGATACAAGTGATCTGAACGCAGGAGCTCCAGCAAGTTAAACAGAACCATAGCTGCCTTAAACCTGTAGCAGTTCCCCTACGGAGGGCAGGGAAAGGAAAGAAAGACTCAGCAGTCATATCTCATGTCTATAGCTTCATCCAAACTTTTCTCATCGTGTGTACTGGCAGCTAAAAACGTCGTTACTGGTGACCCTGTCACATTGATTACACTGGTGCTCGTGCTGGCATTGCGCACCGCAATGCTCGTCACGTTAATGCCCAAAGTCAGCCGGGTCTGCTCCAAGGCCTTTTCTGGCACTGCAAACGCCTCCAGCTTCTTCTCCCCGTTGGCCATGTAGGAGTTTTGGCAGCCACGGCATATGCAGTCAAGGCAGGCTTTGCGGTTCGAGTAGCAAGGGCAGCGTTGGCCACGGCAGGTAAGAACACTTGGATTTTGGGTGGCACGACCACATTTACACCCTTTCTTTTCTTGTGGCTTTTTATACACAGTTTTTGTTGGGCTCCCTGGCATAACATTACTGCTGGGAACTTTCTCCTTTGCCTTGTCTTTCGTTTTCAGCACCCCCGGTTTGGCTTTCGGGTGGGATTTCTTAGGGGCATGTTCTAAATTCTTTTTCATGCTTTTGTTAGACAGGAGCACAGTTTTACTTATTTTGGGAGTGGTGCCTCCGTTGGGTACGGTGGCAATGGGCTGCAGAGACAGTTTGTTCTCCTGTTTCACTGTCACGGGGGCCGACGCTCCCAGTGTTGGGCCGCAGATGATGCTGGAGATGGGCAGAGGCTGCACCTTCTCGCTGTCGCTTTCGGAGCGAGAGCGTTTCCTGTTTAACTTCACCACCTTGGGCGTGGCCGCCGTGCAGGAGATGCCGTGAGGAGAAGCGTCTGTGGCCATGAAAATGTTATGGCTGAGGGGCGGGGGCGAGAGCTGCAGGAAGGGGCCGTTGGCCATGCTCGGCTCCAGGCCGGGCTGCAGGCCGGAGTCGCAGACGTCTGCGCTGGACACGGTCTCCAGGCTGCGCAGCACCTCCTCCACGCTGAGCAGCAGCGACCCGCCCGGCTTCATGTCCTCGCTGAAGCCGCAGATGTCGATGCCCGCGGGGCACAGGTCTGCGGAGGCCACGCTGTCGCACACGGGCTGCAGCCCGCCCGGCAGCTCCTCGCCCTTGATGTAGTCCCCGGTGCCGCACACGTCGATGGCGCCGGCGTGCTCGGGCGAGGGCACGGCCACGCCCAGCTTGCCCACCGCCAGCCCGTTGCAGCTGGGCAGCCCGTTGATGCCCGCGCCCCGCCCGTCCGCGCTGTGCGCGCTCTCGGGCACCGCCGGGAATGCCGCGGCGTCGGGCGCCAGCTCCGACGTGGAGGGCACCGGGGAATGTGTCAAACACAGCGCCAGGGCCGCGTCCGAGGCCTTCTCCGTCTCCTCGTGCAGGGGGGACCCATCCTTGAGCAGGGCCAGCAGGTCTGCCGAGCAGTCCACGGCCTGCAGGATGTCCCGGGCCAGCGGCGTCTGCGTGATGTACTCGCACAGCTTCTTGTAGCAGCTCACCAGGATGCTCAGCTGCTTGTTCTCCTCGAACTGCTCATAGTCCTTGCACCAGCTACACGACGGTTTCATCATCATCTTCTTGCCTTTACAGGGTTTGCAGACATAGTGCTGACATGTGGAGTTGGTAGGAGCAATAGGGTCTTGTAGCAAATTTCCTAAGGGAAAAAGAAAGAGGAAGGTTAGAATGGACTCAAGGCAGGTTTCCCAGACAGCAGGGGATGAATTTTTTGTACTGTCAAATATAATTGCCTCAAAAGTTCAGTCAGTCACCAGAAGACTTCCCGCCCCAGGGACAGCCTGTACCCATCTCACAGCTCCCAGCTGGTTTTAAAACATTAAGTAAAACAAGAAACCATCCCCCCATCACTTGTTGTGTGTTGCACTTCAGAACCACTCTCAGCTCCAACACCACCAACCAACCCCACGACCCTTCAGTTTTGTCCTTAGGGAACACTCACGATTTCTATGAACTTGCCAAAAGTGCAACCATACACTCCCATGACAAGTTACTGCAGAGATTTTAATGGAATTTGGGAAAACAAATGGCAACAGAGCAGAGGGAAACTCCAAAAGGGATGCAAAAATGATGGAATATCCACCCCAAAGGGGAAGAAGGTACAGCAGACTTGGTGTTACTCTTCATTTAGTGGTCAGTGAGGCCATCAGAATGAAAGGATTCTCTCTGAGATCTCACCAGTAAGAATAAAAGACTACTAAAAATCAGCTGCTAAAGGAATACACACACACCTGACAGCACAGAAAGTCTCAGACCCCCCAAAACTGTAAAAACCTGGAAGAAAGGCATTGGTTTTCCTTAAAAACAACCTAAATATCACCCAAGGATAAAACATGGAGGAACTAAAATTCTGTATAGAAACTATCCAAGTAGTTCCTATATCCAGCAAGTGACAGTATTGCTTTGCTATTTCCAGCCATCTCCAGGCCAGAAAGATATTCCATCTCCCAAATTAAACTGCAGAGGATCTGCAGCCATCCACAGCCCCAGGGCTCCCCTCCCCTCCCAGCAGCAGATTCCCAGTTTTGATCAGACCTTTCTCCCATAAGGAGCCTCTGCTGGATGAGTTAGAGCCATCAGGGAATTCCCACCCAGATTGTCCAAAATGAAAACATCCTGCTGAGGCAAATGCATAAAATGAAACCATTTGGGAAGAGGCAGCAAAGTGCATATATCAAACTGACTGAGATAAAAACCCAAACATAACAGATAAAGGTATTTTCACTCATTGCTCACTTGCCTGATACCTTTTCCCTGCATTCCCTGATCCCTCTTTGGGAATGGGCTGCTCCAGCCCCTACCTGAGCTGTCTTTGGAGAAGTGTGGCTTGAAGTAAACTGGTTTTTGAGCCACAAATCACAAGAGCCAGTTCTGAAACTGCCCTTACATAGTATGTTTTCCATAAATTGAATGGAATAAATTGTTTAGAAAGCTGGGAGGTGGCACAGACAGGTCAAATGATGGGACCTGCCAGGACAGTGTGAGCAGACCCACCATGAGAAGACAGAAAACAGTCACCAAGTCATGAAGATTTAAAGCCAACAGCTGGAACTTGGACTCACAGTCCAACCTGCAGTGGGAATTCTCCCGTTCTTTATCAGTTCCCTTGAAATGACATGTTACAAACGGCAACAGAGGCACAGAGGGCCACCATGGTCCTGTGGTGAGTCTGGATTTTGAGAGAAAAGTCCTCAACTCCCACAGAGATAAACCCAAAGCTCTCAATCCCAGCAGCTCCTCCCACAAGTCCTGTCCCTCAGCACAGAGTTCCCCAACACGAGTCTGGCCCCTCTGCAGCTGGAGCCTCTCCCAACAGGAGGCAAACACCCCTACATTCCTTCCTTTGATGCTCTGACACTTCAGAGCCAGTGCTTCCATGGCCAAAAGCCACCAGCATTAATAGCTAATTAATACTTCATAATTAATGACACAAAGCAGCTGGGTGTGCTCCTTGCCCACCTTCACCATCCCTCTCCTCCTCACCAAGATAAGATAAGGCTGAGTTTAGTTTGCAGAACTAAAACACTTCAGAGATGAGACCAAATAAATATGGTACCATTTTAACTTCTAATTAGATTTCTCAAAAAGGCATCGCCAACTGTGCATTTTATTTCTCCCAAAATAAATTTGGCTGGAACCCCTGAATGAGTAGGAATGCTAAAAGAGGATACAGCAACATTTAAATTTCCAGAAGCTCCGAGGGAAAAACCAGACGGATTGACAAGACAAAACACTTCCCATGCTCTCACTGAGGGGAAGAACAGAGAGAGTTCTGCTCTCAGTAAATGCCAGGCAACCTACATGGGAGAGACATCAGGAATGCCTGGGCTAGGGGGCTATTTCAGTTGGAGCTCAGAGATCACTGAATATTCATTCTCCAAAGTTTCTCTCTCCCGTGGATTCTGTGGCACTGTCACTCTCCAGGAAAGTCAACCATGGGATGCAAACCCATGAAGTGAAGCTTCATTCCTTGTAAGAGCCAGGGAGCAGCACCCAGGGAGCAGCACCCAGGGAGCAGCACCCAGGGAGCAGCACCCAGGGAGCAGCACGGTGCCCCAGACACAACCCTGAGCTGCTCCACAGCACCTGCAGGTTTTCCACTGCAAGGCCAAGACTGCACTTTTGCCTGGTGGCCACCAGTGCTGCCCCTGTCTGCAAACTGAAAAATTTATGCAGATCTGTAAGATACAAAAATGGTGGGCCCTGAGGATGCAACATTTTTTCATGTTTATAATTTAACATTTCTCTAAGCTGAATTTAATTTGTCATTTTGGCAGAGAGCAGTCCCCCTCCCGTGTGAGATGCTCCCACAGCTCCTCAGTGCAGCCCTTCACTGTCCCCACACCTGCCCTGCCTCTTCTGACCCTCTTTGCAGGGGGTGTGTTCGTGCACCAAAGGCAGCGCCACCTTCTTACAAAGCCTCCAGGAAGAGACTTTCCCTCCACGCAACTGCCCCCTGAACTCCCCAGCTTTCAGAAAGGGTGACTAAAGACCCACATCAGTGTGAGCACTTCCAATCAGGAGCAGCATGTACAGAGCAAAGACTTTTAATATCTTACTTCCCAACCATCCCAGCTGTCCTGGAAAGGCTGCACCGGGATAAAGGTCACTTAAAGCACAAGGAATACTTCCTATTGTGTTCCTTAATGAGCATCATTTCACAGCTGCAGGGACAGGGGAAGCATCTGCAAATTGTATCTCTGGGACTAGAGGGAGGAGAGGAACTGGGAACCACGGGAATTGTCAGGTGTCCAGCACCAGCAAATGGATAAATTCACTGGGCAGAAAGATTTGGAACAGGTCACCTCCTGCCATTCTCACCTATGGGCAGCAAAGGCAGCAATAATTTAGGGGCCTTGGAAATCCTACTGAAACATAATCTTATCTTGCCTTTCTTTAACAACTCCAACGCTAAAGAATTATGTCATTATTAAATCTTAATTTCGAGAAGTGAGAAACAGAAAAACTTATATCAATTTCCATGACAGAGAGAAATAAAAGTACTGCTGGGGTTGATCTCTAACTAACACTGGCCAGGCAGGAGCCTTTAACCCTCGGCAGCACCAGCATCACCAGAACCCCCATTGGCTCTGCAGGGCACAGCCAGCTCTGGGAGCTCCTCACTGCACTGTGCTCTCCCATGAGGGCAGGATGGCACCCATGGGAAAGAGGAGATGGTGGGAGAGAAGCTCACCTGCACCACTTAATCTGTGCACATCAAACACTACAATTAGAGTAGCCATTATTTCATTTTTAAACCAAGACTGCTGAGGCTCTACCCAGTTCTGAGGAACAGAAGCTCTGTCCACGTGGAGCACACATACCGGGCAGGGACCCCAGAGTAACATCCACAAGCTGGACTGATACACTTTCAGCCTGTGCATTTCTGGATTAAACGGGATCTGATTGTTCCTCCTAAAATAATTATCAACAGCCAGTGATTTCCAACAAATTGCCACACAAGCTGCAGAGCTGAGCAGCTGGGGAGGGGCAGGAGCTGGTTCACACACAGGGTTTTGTGTCCAGCCATCCACCCACCTGCAGCAGCTCCTGGAAGGAAAAGCCTCACTCTCCCTTCCCCCTTTTCTGCACTGCTCCCTTCCAGCCCGGAGAGCACCTTTCCAGCCAAGGAATGATCAGCTGGAGCCCACTGGAGAGCAAGCAGCTCAAGGCACACCATGCACCAGCACCGCCACTCCCGAAGCCCAGCACTCCCCGGGCGGGTTGAGCCCCGAGTGCTGCCTGAAAGCTACCTGGGGCCAGGCAGGGGGTGAGCAGCAGGGAAGGGTCTGTCAGCCACCCGCAGGGAATGGAGGCACTGGGAGGGCTGGATCCTCACAGGAGCAGGAGGTAACCACAAGCACTCCAGCTCAGGGCAGCGCCAGGGCCACCTGCCAAGCATGGGACAGCAGGGAAGGGGCTCCTTGCACGGCTCCCAGGCCAGGGAAGGGGCTCCATGCCAGGGAAGGGGCTCCATGGATGGCTCCCAGGCCAGGGAAGGGGCTCCATGCCAGGGAAGGGGCTCCATGGATGGCTCCCAGGCCAGGGAAGGGGCTCCATGCACGGCTCCCAGGCCAGGGAAGGGGCTCCATGCCAGGGATAGGGCTCCATGCATGGCTCCCAGGCCAGGGAAGGGGCTCCATGCTAGGGATAGGGCTCCATGCATGGCTCCCAGGCCAGGGAAGGGGCTCCATGCACAGCTCCCAGGCCAGGGAAGGGGCTCCATGCCAGGGAAGGGGCTCCATGCATGGCTCCCAGGCCAGGGAAGGGGCTCCATGCCAGGGAAGGGGCTCCATGCCAGGGAAGGGGCTCCATGCACGGCTCCCAGGCCAGGGAAGGGGCTCCATGCACAGCTCCCAAGGCCCCCAGCCCTGCCCCACGGTGGGGCCGAGCTCCTTCACCAACACTGCCCCAAGAGTCAGTCAGACTCCCCAGACCGTGTCTGTCCTGCCCCTGTCCTGCCAAACTGCTCCAGGCAGCTCCTCTCAGCCCAAGAGCTGCCTGGCCCCCCTGGCAGAGGTGCCTGTCATGCAGGGATCAGGGATCCCACCCCCTCCAGCATTCCCAGGCACAGCAGCACCCACAGCCACCACACTCCTGTCCTGGCTGAGGGACATGGACACACATCCCCGGTGCTCCCACAAACAGCTCTGAACCCACGTCTGTGAAACGTGGGTGGGCAAGAGGAGCTCACACCACCACTAGAAATGTGTAATCCTCCATAGGTTTTGAGACAAGGTTTTGTAGACAGAAATAGTTTTACTCAGCCAAAAACTAGAAATAAAAAAAAAAATTTTAAAAAATCCTCCAGGCTTTTGAGCACACAGCTCTTTCTGAGAAACAGTGAGAGCTCACCTGGGAACTGAGTGACAGCGTTTCTTCCTGACACCACCCTGGGCCCAGATCCCCAAAACTCCCACAGCAGTGCCACTGGAATCTGACCAAAGACAGTCACAACCACTGACAGGTTCCCACAGGGTGAAATGGAAACGTGGGACACACAAACAGCATTTAAATGCCCCCCCACCCCAACCAACTGAAAACACTTATTTCAAAGTTTTATCAGAGAAAACATTCTGCTGCCTGCTGCGTATTCCTAAGCATCCTCCAGCAACAAACAACTAGAAAATACTAACTACAGGAATTATTACCCTCATAGAGGGATGTTGTGAGTAATGAGTTAATGATTGTACAACTCTTTGGAGAAATCAAAACTGCACTGTCTGCCTGAACACCACGGGAACTCAAACTGACCAGGATCAGAAGACAGTCTGTTTCTCTGCGTATGTGGAGAAATACAGCCAAGCTCTTTAGCTAAACTTCAAGGAAAAGAATTATGACAATAAATTGCATTTGAAGTGCAGACAGGATTGCCTTGTTCTCAGAGTTCACACCCTGCATAAGAAACAAGAGAATGTATTTACCAAGTCCTATGTCAAAGTTATATTTCTGTTTGAAAGTCTTTGTGTTTACGAGATCCCTGATTGGAAGAATTCTAAATGTGTTTTTAACAGTCTAGGTGGTAAGGTTCAAACTTTGAGACTAAAAAAAATTACCTAAATTCATCTTTTTCACCATCCAGTGTAAGCTTTTCGCATAAGGATGTTTTCCAAAAGTCAAGGCTGCTGTATTTTCAGAGGTTTCAAACAGCAAAGTTAACATTTCTCCTTTGGGTGTAAGATTAGTTTAACATGTTTCCATGTGCAGCTGAAACGCTCCTAAGAGTTAAAACCTGCTCTGAAAGTTACAGATGGAGTGGATCACATTCCCCAGGCAAACATGAGAGAACGAAACCCACTTTTTCCCCCCAAACAGCAATGGCTGCACCAGGTTAGCCGTGCACTCTGGGAGCAGGCTGTGCCCCTGGAGAGGGAGCCAGCCCTGAGCTGGGCCTGAGGCTCAGCACACACAGCACCCCAAAGCAACCCTGAGGGGAGCAGGGAAACCTGCACTGCCCCAGCAGCCCCGTGCCCAAGGAAGGCTGTGCTGGGCAGGCATTTACCACACTCCAGGAATGTTCTCTGGCCTCACAGAAAACTCCAAGGGAACACCCAGGAATGCTCAGTCTGTATTTAGACAACCTGAGCTGTAAACCTTCAGACTGCAAGGAAAACAAACCTGGAGAACCTGGGTTTGAGTGCCCCGTGCCCACAGCCCAGGACAGCTCAGCCCTCCCCACCAAGGTGCCTCTTGGGAACACACCAACTCCTCTTCAAACACTCCAGGAGGCAATGGTATAATCAGTGTCCTGGGGGACCATCAGAGCCCAGCCATCACCTCCCAGCAGGAACGCTCCTCTCCCATCCCATCAGAACACTGAACCCCTTTGGAAACCCACTGTCCACCAGCCATGGGGGAAACCAGAGCCACTTCTCCTAATCCTCCATTTCCTTCCAAGACAGGGCAGCAAATCTAGTTTAGAAACCAACTGAGGCTCAATTGGTAGAAGTCTGTGTTATCCACACTGTTCTCCAGGAGGCTCACACAGGATGTAAAAACAGGAAAGGGAAGCAGGGAGATTTTGGGAGGAAATCATCCAACATGTTCTTGGCTAAAAACCAGTGTATTCAGAGACGTGAGAGTGGACATTTGATAGACAACTGCTTCTCCAAAACAAGAAGAAAGGGAATACCTGCAGCAGGAGGTATTTGATAGGTATTCAGTCCCCTGGCTGATGCTCCCCAATGGTTGTTCCAGAGATTCTGGTTATTTTGCACATTCTTCAGAATTTGGGAAGTATTTTGGTAACTATTCACGTAATTTTTGAGGGAAAAAACCCCATACTTTTAGAAACTACCATAATGTGATATCTGAACAATATTTTTCATCACTGAAAATGGAGGAAAAAAGAAAACATCAATGAAAAAAAGTAGCTTAAAAAGCACAGACCAGATCACTTTTCAAGCATAAAAGGCAGCTCTGATCTGGCCCTGATCATGAACTGGCCTTCACTCTCCTTAATCCATGGAGAACAGACAATGAAGGAGAGTACTTGGCCAAACTCTTCCACCACAAAACTTAAACACATTTTTTCACTTTAAGACTGTCATATCCAAGTCCAGCTCCACCATTGCTCACTTCCCAAACAGAAAATCCAGTACATGCATAGATTCAGTTTTATTATAGTGGCAATTTGTTTCTTCTCCCTCCTTCCATCTCCGTGACAGGAAATGGAACTTTCTAGGAGGTTCCAGCCTGTTTAGGTGCCCCCCAGCTCCGTTCCCTTCTCAGAGGGACAGCAGGTTGGTCCCATGCCATCAGTGCAAGGAGGACCCTGCACACTCCAGAGCCAGAATTCCCTGGGATTCCCCTTGCTGGTGGTGCAGCTCCTCTCGAAACTTGCAGAAGTGTCTCATAAAAGTTTAATCAAACCACCAAGGCTGAATTCCCATCATGTCCCAATGCCAAAGTGCATCCCAAAGCCCTGAGCTCTCCCTGGGCCACCCCCAAGGGCGCCCACACCAGGGAGGGTGTGGGGGACACAAGAACTCAAGAGAGGGGTGAGGAAGAAGAGGAGCTGCCTTCGTGTGGAAAAAATAGCACAAGGATGGAAAATTTTACATAACTACATGTGGAAATTTCAAACATAGCTAGTAGAATGGGCCCCATAATTATATTGATAACTACAATTGATTATAACATGTAATTATGTTATGCACTCCATTCAACTCATACTGGCAGCATAAAACTCTCAAAAATAGGTTATTACATTTACATTACAGCAGGAGGGAAATAACATCCCTGCACTAATCTTTATACAGGAAAATAGTCAGTCAGCAGGTTTTATTTTATGTTTTGGCACTCTCTGGCATTCCCATGCTTGGGAGTTGCTTCCACAATGCTCCTCCTGCCCCACTGAGCCCCCACCCCCTGCCCCAGATCACCAGGAGCCCCCTCAGACACCGGGTGGAGCTGCAGGAGGTACCAGGCAGTGCTGCCATGGGGGTTCTTTGTTCCTCCCCACCCCTAATCTCCCAGTGCCACGTGTTGTCTCACATCCCCTTCCTGGGATTACAGGATGTGTAAAACAAGAACTACACTCTCATCCTGTATTTCCCAGCCCCAGCCCCAGCTGGGTTCCTGTCCCACAGCCCTGCCACCTCCCAGGCACCTTCCCATTCCACATCAGCAATAACAATCTTCCACACACCTTCTAAGTATCTTTCAGGGGTTCCAGGATGTTTTCCATGGATGAAAAGCTGAGCTGATCTGAATGGCAATTTTATCCCTCACCAGCATTTTAACTGAGTTTCAGAGAAGGCTGTTACTGCTGAAGAGCCAGCTGAACCTCTGACTGACTGCAGTGACCTGCATGGTTTGGAACCTGAGAAAGGCACCGCCAAGTGAATTTTATCCCAGCAGGCACTACTTTTAAAACATGCAAGTTTGCTGCGTAAATTCTACTCAGCTGTTTTTAAATTAAATGTGGTGTGAACACGCACCTTAATAACAATCACTGTATTTCAGAGCCTGGAACTCGTCTTTCACATCCTCCAAACACACAAGGCACAGACCTGCCTAATGCACACTCGGCAGAGTTATTTTTAAGTTTTAAAAGCTCTAGGAAAAACTGTCTTACACATCGCTGTAAAAGGATGATGTATCACCTCCCGCACCATCCAGGAAACTGTCACATGACCACACAAGTCCTCGAAATCCCCACAGTGCCCGCAGCAGCAGAACTGAGCCCTTCTCCCCCCGCCCCGAGGCCGGAGGGAGTCTCGGCCCCCCCGAGCAGCGCCAGAGCCTCACAGCGACACGCCGCGTTCGCACCGGGCTTTCTGCTGCTGCAGCTCCGCCTGTGCCAGCCCGCACCTGGAAGCCCAGCTGTAATTAGAATTTCAGAATTAACATGGGCCCAAAAGCTGCGGCCACCCCTGCTCTGGGAGCTGGTGTAAGACACTGTGGGATCCCAAGGAAAGGGGGTGGGCACTGGGAACACGGGAAGCCCCGGAACGGTGGCTGGTTCTTACGGCTGGCACTCATTTCCCCTAAAAACAGCTTCCGAAAATTAAAGGAACAACCTTGAGTGCAGAATTAACACCTACGGCACAACAAAGCCTTAGAGACATTACACACCGAGGGAATGGCACAAAGAGCACTAATTTGGGAAGGAACTTCCCATGGGAATTCCTACCAGTCCAACCCTGGAGACTCTAACCAGTACTGATAATTCAGGCAGCATTTCCCCAACAGAGTGGCTGTTGAACTTGGCAGTCCAGACAGCATCTCCCACGGTCTGAGCACGGAAAGTACCAGACACCCAAAGTTCTGTCTACGAGAACCCAGAGCCACACATTTGGATCCCACGGTCTGAACAACCAGGGCAGAAAAGAGTGAGCATCAGAACAGCTTTTATGAATTAAAAAAACAACACCAAAACCACCCTAAAACCACAAACAAACAAAACCACCCCCCCAGTGTAAAGGTTTGGGTTGTCACAGCACCTCCTGCTGTGATCTCTCAATGGAATTTTTACTTCAGTACTTCTAAAACACCAAAGTTAAAAAGGTTTTGACAGTTGCACAGGGTTTAAATTACTTTAGTGCTAAGAGCTCCTGCATATTTAAAGTACACAAGAGAAAAGGAGCATTTTAAAAATACCCCAGTGAGATCAGAGGGCCAAAGAGCAAAGGAAGCACCAATATCCAGCCGTGACAGAAGTGGGAGAAAAGCGACACAAGCAAATGAGGAAAAGAAGGTGGATTTGCCTTTACCAGTGTGAGGTGCAGGTTCCTGAATGCTGGGAAACCCAGAGTGGGCAGTTCTGCCTGCAGGGTCAAGAAAGGAACTACAGGCCAGAAACTCTCTTACTGTAGGGCTGCACAGAGCCTGGAATTTCCCGAGGCCTCTGGAGGTGCCACCCACCAACAGCAGCCCAGCAGGCAGAGATAAGGCCGGGTAATCACTCCCAGGCCAAAGACTCGAAATAAACAGCAGCTACAGTTATCTGGGAGCTGGCCACAGCCAAAGAAAAATATAAACCAAAGGAATAACCTTGACATTGAAAGAAAATAAAGGATGAAGAGAGAAGGTGGAACCAGCAAGAGGTAGTTGTGAGTAGGGATATCCATGGAGGCACAAGGCAAAAGGAGAAAACAAACGAAAAAGCCAAGTTTGCTCTACCAAACTCAGTGACAGAAAAGCCAAGCAAGAAAAAAAAGCTGAAGATGGGAAAAAATACTCAGGAATTTGGGCAGGCACAAATTAAAGATAGATGATTTTAACAGCAGAGTGTAAAACAGATTGCAAAAGGCCAAAAAGAGAAGAAGTCAAGGCAAGGAGAACAAAGAACACATTTCAGAAGACCAGGCTTAAATTGAAAGGCCAGACAGCACAGCAGCTACAAACACACAGTCCCTGGGTAAATAGCTTATAAAATAAAATCAGAACAATATTTGCATATTTTCTGGCAAAAGCACTCTGGTGATTGACCCAAAGCAGGAAGGATTTATGGGAAAGAGTCACAGTCAGGGTTGGAATCAACCAGCCTAAGGTAATAAGAAATAAAGAGCAGAGGTACATCGATACTGACACCAGGGTTCCATGAGGAAAAACCACCTCAAATTACTTCAGGAAGTGACGACGCAGAGATCCTGGGCACGGGCTCCCTCCTTCCCAGTACAAACAGATCCCTATTTTCCAAGACTTTCAGTGGGAGGAGCCAATAGCTGGAGGATAGGAAGCATCCAACACTAGCTTAGCAGCCTGAACAGCTGAAACCCTCCTCCTGAAAATAAAGGCAGTATTTCAATTGATAAAGCTGAGCGTGAGCACACACACCGGCACTAACAAACACAGGCAAGCACAGCGGACACGAGTCCACCCTGCCAGGAACACACAGACACACGCACGGCTCAAAACTACCGCAGGCAAAAAATTAACGAAACTAATCAGCCGAGAGGTCCAAAAGCTCTGAGCCCTCTCCCGACACGGCCCAAGGCCGCAGAGGGAAGCTCAGGAAAGGCTGGCAGCTCGTTCCGGAGCTTCCTCCCAGAACGGACACGTGCACCCACTCCGCAAACACAGCAGGACCCAACTCCCTCCCAGTGCTCCCAGGCTGGAACACCGAAATTCCGGATGCTGCCTCTGCCCACAGGATACAGAACGCTTTTTGGGGGCGATGGGAGTGGGGAAAGCCTGGCAGGCCTTCAGCCCGTTTGCTTTTTACGGTAATTATTGTCACAGGATAACTATCTGCTAGTCACATAAAATAACCCCTATTATTGTTTATGTCCGCTCAAAAGTCCCGGCTTTCGATCGGAATTACCTTTTGTTTACATTTCAAGGCTGGGGGGGGGAACACTTAGAAGTTCCTCTTCCCCTGCCCCGACGGTCTGGGGATTGTTTTGAGTGTCTTTGACCAGGCTCGCTCTCAGCCACGGCTTTGGCAAAGCGATTACCTGGGCCACGGCAGGAATCGCAGCGGGCACGACCCAGCGGGATCGCGGCCCGAGTCGCGGGGCTGCCCCGGCCGGGGGCGGGCTCATCCCGACACTTCCCACTCCACCCTCCCGAGCCGCCCCCCCGGCGGGGCCGCCAAACTTTCCCTGGAGCTGCCTCGGGCCGGGGCGAGGCCAGCGCGGCCCCGGCACAGCCCCGGCCCCGGCGGGAGCCCCGGGGAGCCTCATTGTGCAGGAACAAAAGAAAGATCCTCACCGCACACGCAGCAGGAGAGGGACTGCCTGAAGTAGGGCAGGAGCTTGTTAATCTCGGAGAAGGACTGGGGGTCCCCCGGGTCGTAGTTGAGCACCAGGCGGCTCGCGGACACGTAGAGAGCAGTGGCATTCACCGGGTTCATCGCCGCCGCTCGCTCGCCGCCGGCTCCGCGCTGAGAAGAAGGCCCGCGCGGGCGGCGGGCGCGGGTGGCCCCGGGGCGGGGACCCGAACCGGCGGGGTGTCACCTTGGTGGGGGCCGCCCGGGGCGGCGGCAGCGCGGGGGCCGTGCGGCCCTGCCGGGGGGGCCGGACGGCTCCTCCTCCGCTCCCGCGGGGCCTCTGCGAGCGGCGCCTCGGCCCGGGCGGCGGCGGCCGCGCTACTGCAGCAGCGAGCGGGCCATGCCCGCGCCGCCGCGGGCCCTGCTGCTGTCGGCGCCTCCCTCAGCGGCGGCCCGGCATGGCGGCGGCCGCGGGCACGAACCGCGAGCGGGCGCGGGGCGGCGGCGGGGCCGCGCTGCCCGATGCGGCGGGACGGCGGCGGGGGCGGCGGGGGCTCAGCGCGGCCGCATCACCGCGGCGGGTCCCGCGGGGCCGGGGCCGGGCCGGGGCGCGGCGGGGCCGGGCCGGGCCGGGCCGCGCGCGCTCCGCGGTGGCGCCGTTAGGTCCGGCCGTCACTGCGGGGCCATCGCCGCGCCCGCACCGCGCATGCGCCGCCCGCGCCCGCACGGGGGGGGCGCCGGCGCCCCCCAGCGGCGCCCGCGCCTGGAGCGGGGCCGCGCGTGCCCGAGGGAGGGAGCGGGGCCGCGCGTGCCCGAGGGAGGGAGCGGGGCCGCGCGTGCCCGAGGGAGGGAGCGGGGCCGCGCGTGCCCGAGGGAGGGAGCGGGGATGCGCGTGCCCGAGGGAGGGAGCGGGGATGCGCGTTCCCGAGGGAGGGAGCGGGGAGGCGCGTGCCCGAGGGAGGGAGCGGGGAGGCGCGTGCCCGAGGGAGGGAGCGGGCCCTGCGCGTGCCCGAGGGAGGGAGCGGGGCCGCGCGTGCCCGAGGGAGGGAGCGGGCCCTGCGCGTGCCCGAGGGAGGGAGCGGGGAGGCGCGTGCCCGAGGGAGGGAGCGGGCCCTGCGCGTGCCCGAGGGAGGGAGCGGGCCCTGCGCGTGCCCGAGGGAGGGAGCGGGGCCTGCGCCCGGAGGGGCGAGTGCTCGGGCCCAGAGCGGGAGAGCGCCCTGGGGGAGAGAAGGGACTGCGCGTGCCCGCACCGGGAGCGGGGGCGCGCCCGGAGAAGGAACAGGAGCTGCGCGAGCCCGCAGCGGGAGCGGGGCGGCCGCCTCAGCGAGATGCCCCCACGGGCCCAGCTCAGCCATGGCCTCGGCGCACGCCCCGCCCCGCGCTGTCCCCGCTCTCCCCCCGCACGTTCGCGGGCAGCGCGTCTTGTCCCGCCCTGGACTGGCGCGGTCCCGCCGGCGCTGCGGGGCTGAGCCGCGGGCTACCCGCACACACACCGGGCCCTGTGTCCCTGTGCCCGCACACACACCGGGCCCTGTGTCCCTGTGCCCGCACACACACCGGGGCCTGTGTCCCTGTGCCCGCACACACACCGGGCCCTGTGTCCCTGTGCCCGCACACACACCGGGGCCTGTGCCCACACACACACACCGGGCCCTGTGCCCCCTGTACCCGCACACACACCGGGGCTGTGTCCCTGTGTCCGCACACACACCGGGCCCTGTGCCCCCTGTACCCGCACACACACCGGGCCCTGTGCCCCCTGTACCCGCACACACACCGGGCCCTGTGCCCACACACACACCGGGGCCTGTGTCCCTGTGTCCGCACACACACCAGGCCCTGTGTCCGCACACACACCAGGCCCTGTGCCCACACACACACCGGGCCCTGTGTCCCTGTGCCCGCACACACACCGGGCCCTGTGTCCCTGTGCCCGCACACACACACCAGGCCCTGTGTCCCTGTGCCCACACACACACACTGGGCCCTGTGTCCCTGTGCCCACACACACACACCGGGCCCTGTGCCCACACACACACACTGGGCCCTGTGCCCCTGTGCCCGCACACACACCGGGGCCTGTGCCCACACACACACCGGGCCCTGTGTCCCTGTGCCCGCACACACACCGGGCCCTGTGCCCACACACACACACCGGGCCCTGTGTCCCTGTACCCGCACACACACCGGGCCCTGTGTCCCTGTGCCCGCACACACACCGGGGCCTGTGTCCCTGTGCCCGCACACACACCGGGCCCTGTGCCCCCTGTGCCCGCACACACACCGGGCCCTGTGTCCCTGTGCCCGCACACACACCGGGCCCTGTGCCCACACACACACACCGGGCCCTGTGTCCCTGTGCCCGCACACACACCGGGCCCTGTGCCCCCTGTGCCCGCACACACACCGGGCGGTCCCGCGGGAGCTGTGGTGTGGCTGCAGAGCACACAGATCCCGCACACATCACACACACCCCGCAGCACTGGCAGGCCCTGCACACAGCAGCCTGCCCGTGGGGTCCCGCCACACACCGCAGGTACCGCAGTGACAGGGGATGCGCCGCCCCGGGCAGGTGTGACCGCAGGTACCGCAGTGATAGGGGATGTGCAGCCCCGGGCAGGTGTGACCTCAGGTACCGCAGTGACAGGGGATGCGCCGCCCCGGGCAGGTGTGACCGCAGGTACCGCAGGTACGGGGGATGCGCAGCCCCAGGCAGGTGTGACCGCAGGTACCGCAGTGACAGGGGATGCGCCGCCCCGGGCAGGTGTGACCGCAGGTACCGCAGGTACGGGGGATGCGCAGCCCCGGGCAGGTGTGACCGCAGGTACCACAGGTACGGGGGATGCGCCGCCCCGGGCAGGTGTGACCGCAGGCACTGGACGGGGGTTACGGCGGGAAGTTGCTGTATTTCCTCGGTGAGCACCACAGGGCCTGGGCTGCGACACTGCCAGCGCCACCAGGCAGCCCTTCCCTGCTTGGCCTTTTGGGGACAGTCTGACGGAGCTGCTCCTTTTTCCCACCTGGCCCTCTCCATGTTCACCTAGAGTTGCCCATGTGAACCTAACTGAGGAGTTCCACCTGTACCTTTTAGTTCCTCCTTCTCCTCACGAATCCCCCCAGCTTTCCAGCCCAACTCAAAATGGGTGTGCACACAAAATACAGGAATTTGGGTCTTGACTCCCGATACTCACTTAGGACCTGTGGTGCTCATCCAGCTGTGCATCTCATTGCCCACCTGACACTGTTCCCACACACCCCAGGCACAGCCTCCTGCGTGCTCACTGGTGCCTCTGCCAGGTTGTCATGCAGACCTTCCACACCCTCATGTCCTCCCAGTAAAACACTCAGTGGCCATCCCCAGACCATAACTTGATTTCACTCCAAGGCACAGCATCTTCATTCTCACACTCAGCCTACTGTTACACTGCTTGTAAAATGCCCAATTCCTTCTTTAACTTACTGCCAGAAACACCTCCTGTGCTGAACCAAGCCAACAGGACTGAAATACCATCCAAGCAAATTCCCACCAAGTCCACATTGTCATATACACCTCCCTGTATCACATGCTCTGCCAAACTCCAGACACAGTGTCCTGAACACTCTCATCTCAACCCCTCCCAAACTATCTCACACTGCCCTGGCTCTTATGCAAGGGGCTTACTTGACACCCAGAGAGTTTTCCCAGGCCTGTCTAATTTATGGGATATGCTCCTTCGAGGTGTTGTGCACAAGCCACTGGCATCAGCAGTGCCCCAGGACCACCCCCATCTCCCCATCCACAGCACTAACCTGCACTGTTCTGAGGGAGCTCAGTCAGGAGGTTTGGATTCCACCTAAACACAGCTGCAATCCTGGCGAGATAGATCATACAAACTCTCTAGAACTACAAGTAAATTTTACTCTTGGAAATTATGGTAATAACTGAATGTGAGGTTGCAAGAGCAGCAAGACTGACTAGCCCAGGTTGTACCCTTTTGACCAGAGGGAGCCCATAGTGGTTTTTTCCCACTAAGGCTGATCTGCTCAATTTTCCTTTTCTTCCAGCCAGCCCCCTGAGTTCAGGGTCCACATTTCTAACAGTGCCATTCAAGGAGGAGATGTAATTTCCCCTGCCTCTACTCTATCAGCATTACTGTCCTGGAGAATGAGTCCTGCTGCCCAAAGAGACTGGGTTAGGACCTCAGCTGTGAGTGGTCAGTAGGACAAATCAAGCCTCACTGTGGGGGCCCTGAGTGCCCCACAGTTCTGCAGCCCTGCCCCAGGGTTGGATTGGCCCTGCTGTGCTGCAGCTGTGAGACCTGGGTCAGGCTGCTGCGACAGAGCCAAGCAGGGAGAAGTTTCACCTGGGCTTTCTCTGTTGTGCCTTAGGAGCTGGTTTCAAACAGGAGACCTTGCCTTTTCCTGAGCCTCCCTGTGTCTGACCTGCTGGCTCCTGCTTTGGCCCTGGGCCTGCTCACTCTGCTGCTGCCGGGCCTGCTCTGCTCTCCTTGCTCAGGTACCCTGGCACTGCATTTCCCTCAGTGACAGCACTGCCCCTGCCTGCCTTGCTGTTCCCTTCCTGGTTCACCTGTCCTGCTGCAGAAGCCACTTCTGCTGCTCCCTGATACTAAAAGCTTTGTGGAACCAGTGTTCTCCCTGCTCATCTCCCTCCCCAGCCAGTGGTGTGTGCTTAACTTTGAACATGCCCTGAAACACTCAATAAACTATCGAGAGCACCTCTTTATCTTTGCAGTGGAAAACCAGGGTAGAAAAGGGATGCTATTCCATTTTCCAGTTCCTGTCAATGGTCTGCCAATGGCTGTGTTTGGTAAAAGCTGGACACTTGGATTAGATTAGGTTAGAACACAGCCTGTGAACTCTGCCAAACACAGATATCTGCACTATTGCTCTGAGACCCGGGGTAACAGTTTCTGATTATTCACTACAGCACTTGAACAGAATAAACATTTAGATCTCAGTGAATGGTTCTTTGTAAAGGTGTTATATAGAACACGAGGTGATGAAGGAGTTCTGTGTTGAGATCCTGGTATGGAAGTGGTACATCCTGAAGTGTCTAATTCCTGCCGTGTTGCATCTTCAAGGGAAAATTATCAACTGAGAAGAAGAAAATACAGGTCAGTAGATACACAACCTCTGAAAGCCTGGATGTGAAGAAAAGGATTTTTGTTGTTGTTTTGCTATGGGGTTTGTTTTTCCCCCTCAGACAGCTGCCAATGGCAAGCTTGTTTCTAATTGCTTGCTTGTTTGACTTGATGTAGGTTTCCTTCTGTGTCACTGCGTTTTGAATGGGATGAAAAGAGAGGCAGGGTAAGACCAGAGTGACTGTAATCGTTCCAACAACACAGTGTTTGCTGGGCTGATGTTATTAATCTATTAACAAAACAAATCTAACGCTAATAAATAGGCAACCACAGTAACTACACAAGAAAGGAACACCAAACATGCCCACAGCTTCTAAGAGAGGCATAGACTGAATTTTGCCAAAAAGCAGTCAGGGGATGTCTCTGCAAAGCCTGTGGACCTTTGTTAGGTGATCCATGGCTACCTGCTCACCCTTGTTACCATCCCAACGAGGCACAGGTGCAGGGACCTCTCCTGCAGCACAACCTGCAGCAATTCACTTGTCTCTGCCTCTTATTTTTAATTTTCCCTGTGTTTTGTCTCACAGGATTGACCTTTTAGTTTTATAATCCCCAGTGTCCAGGAGGGTCCAACCATGCCTTTGGAATCCTGGTGGAGCAGAGCACACTGGCACCCCCAGCCCACTGGTTTCGCTCACTTTACATTCATGAATGAACACAGGCTTCCCCATTGGGATGGTTTTTACCCTCTGTGTTCTAAAGTATTCTCTTACATTATTTCAGAGTGGCCATGGTTTTTTTGAAAGATATTCCAGTGGTTTGCTAATATCAACATCTCTCTCTGAGAATTGTCTTTTTTTTTTTTATTTGAGAGGTTTATTCCTACAACACCAGGGACACCCTATTTTTACAGACTATAGGACTGGCTGTGATGTCCCTTTCATTCAAGTTCAGATCCACATATGAAGAAGCCAATTCTTTTTTTTTATTCGGGTTTGTTTTTTGCAAGTAGCATTTTTGGAGTGGGCATAAAAAAAGGGGGCATCTGCATTATCAGTCTTGAGACCTGGGATAGTGCAGAAAAATTTGTGTCTTTACTGGTGCAGAGGAGTTACTTATTCTAAGACAGAATATTTCTTATCTGTTGTTAAACACTGGAATATCCAGTGCTATACAACCATTTCATAACAGTGTCTGTTAGACCCACCAGTTATTTGCAACTATGTGTGGGGTTTTGTTTGTTTGGGGCTTTTTTTAACTATCTGCTACTTTTCAGAAACAGCAAATAAACAAGAACCTGTTTCTTGTTTGGACTCACAAGGACTTGGGAATGAATATTCCCCAACAGTTATAAGGTCCTTGGGATCTCAGAACAAACCCCACCCACTAAGTCACTGTTGTTATGGGGTTTGCTTATTCTCCACAAGCCAGTCCTTATTTCATTTGCGTGATGTGTTTGAAGGGAATTTTCATGGGATGAATTTGTAGGATGTGTTCTCCAGCATTTATTACTCAGCCCAGCTTCCTCCTTTGGTCCAGCCCTCCCCCAGCCTGAGCCAGGCTGGTGGGTGTAGCTTTTCTCAGCTGCGTGAGCGTTCCAATGCTGTCCTGTTGGAACTGGCATCAGGTTTGGTCCTGCATTCTGCATGTCATGTTAGATCTCTGCTAACCACGTTCCTCCTGTTGTTATTAAATTGTGTAGGTATAAACAGAAGTCATGGGGGTATGTCTGTGCAACTTGGAAGTTGTCAGATGAGTTCAAATACCTCTTTATTCCAGAACTGGACCTGAGAAGTTTTATCAGATGCTAAACAAGTTCTATGTTGATCTTCTTTATATTTACAAAGTACCCGTTTTGGTTATTTTTGTCTTGCAGTGGTATTTACATGTACTGTGTGAGTGAATTTTCTATTGTGGCCAAGTAAAAGATGTGTTTCCCTTACATTTCAAACATGTCACCAAAGAGATTCCCAACACCCCTGTTAGAGGCAGAGAGTGTTGACAGAGCTCACAGCAGTCCATCTCCTCTCTGGAGCTGTTCATTTTTTTCTGATGTTGCTAAACAAAGAAGTTAAAGTTCTGCCCTGGATGCAGCCCCGGAACTCCCAAATCCGCTGTTGTTTCTGTGGGCTGGGGGTGGGTGTTCCCTGTGTGCCAGGAAGATCTCGTGTCCTCCCTCAGCCCCGACCAAGTACCGCTCCACTCCTGCTCTTACACGTGTGCCAGCTCAGGATGATGACTCTTTCCAAACTGCACAGCAAGAGCTCAAAATTAATTTGGACAGCTTATTAAATTGTAATGGCTTGGGAGGGGTACTGAGCAAGTGCTGCATTTGCATAATTGAATTGGTATAATTGAGCTGGCCATTGAATTTTGCTTCCAGGAGCATTGTTTCCTTCCCCTGTGGACATCTTCCCAACTGCCCTCCCAACTGAGCTGGGAGGTTGAGAAGTGCTACAGAAGCTCACCCAGGCAGCCCCTCTGTCAAGAACTAGATTTTTAGCTTGGTGGTTTGCTTTATTACTGTTATTATTTAAGCAAGGATATTCTGGCCTTTCTCCTTTGGGTCTTAGCCATAAGCAGGACAGAAAAACGGCTGGAAAACACTGGCCTTACTTTTTTTCTTGACTGCCTCATTCCCAATCCAGACAAATAAGTATTACTGTGACTTCCTAAAGGTGAGTTCTTAGATCCATATGTCCTCTGTGCAGCCCTTCTCTGACCAGAGTATGTCTGGTGTTCTATAATGAGAAATCTTCTGCCTCTTGACAGAGAGATGGTTGTTCTCTTGCTACTTTTCCTTGTCCTGAAGTTGTAAGGCTACAACTGCCTCTTTCAACAGGTACTTTGGTGTTACTGCTCTGAGAAACACTTTGTGTTCACTGGCAGGTCTCCTGACAGGCTTTTGTGAGAAACCAGTACAGACTGATTATTGACTGTATCAGGCAAAGAATATGAAGTTCTCCTTTGTTTTTTTTTCTTCTTTAACAGTGCAATACCAGCATTTGATAGTTGATTAAAATATGGAATTCAGAGAATATCTCACTGAGACAATCCCATGCCTGATGTGATGATGGCAGTCACCTCTGGTCTTTGTGCCTACAAAGCCAGTTTTGACTTTGTATCCTGTCTGAGGATACTGTTCATTTTGAGTTCCCAGCTCATCTCCAGTGTGGGTTGTGAGTCTGGTCAAAACCTGGGCTTCCAGGAGCACGGGAGAACAGGACTCTCACTTTGCTTTGGAACAGCACAAAGCAAGTGGAGATGATCTGGGATTAGCGTTGAATAGTCAAGCTGACTCTGAGCCAAATTGCCAATGCAGAAATACTGGTTCAGCTCTGCATGGATTCCAGTTTAATTTGGGTTAGAGAGAATGCTACTGTACATACTTTTGGGGAACAAGAATCTACCTCCTACACACCTGAGCTACCCCTCTGACTTAAACAGACCAGCTGACACCGATGACCTTGGGCTGTTTCTACAGCAATACAAATTGGTGATGGAACTGGTTTTTATTCACTACTTCTGTTTACCATAAATAGGCACTAATTACTATCTGATTGAAGGGGAAAGTTGAATAGCAGGAGACTGTTTTCTCATGGTTGAAAGTTCTACTGTAACTGGATTTGGCCTCAAAATACTTTCTCCTCTGTCACTGATTTGCATTGTGGGGGCTTCTTGAGAAACTGCCTGGAGAATTCTTGCTTTCTGCTGCATCCCTGTGACAATCTCTAACTTAACAATTCTAACAATATAGGACTGTAAGAATGACTGTGTCAGGGCTGAGTCCAATATTGTGCTTCCAAAAGCAGGCAGTGCCAAACACCTGTGGAACAGTGATAATATTGGAGCATCTTGTGTTATTGTCCCAGCATAGTTGTGCAGCAGTTTGTGTCTCAGGGACCTACACAGACAGCAGTGACACCTTTGCATTTTGTGTTCTTGGAGAGATCCCTTTTCCATCGAAAACACTGGCCATCGAAAACAAAGGTCCAGGACCTTTTGACTTTTTGGCTGCTGTTGAAAATCAAGCTGATGTTTTTGCAGGAATATTACAAACTTGTTCCTTTTGCTAACAGATACTCAGGGGTCCAATACGTGTATTGTTGGGGTTGGTAAGTGATGCACTGGGTACAAACATCTACTGCAATTTCATCTCTCTGTGAGGTCCTTCAGTGACTTCCAGTCAAGCATCATAACTGTTGTCAAGCACATCACTTTGGCTCACCAGGAGATTGCATCTTACTAAGTCCCTTTTTGAGACCTTTCCTAGTTGTGGTGAACAGAATAGGTCCCAGCTCAAGCAACAGAAGGTGTCCCAGGTTAAACTGTTTTATGGTTAAAATTTACCTTTCACTCTTTCCAAACCACTGCTCATTCATGACAGGACCTTCCTTTTAATCTAATGACAACTTAATTTCAAGAGCTCCTAATCAGGGACAGTCTCAAAGGAAATCTGAGTAATTATGTGAACAGAGTCTCTCTGTTATTTTATATGTTTGACTCCACTAAACGAAGCCCCGAGATGTGCATGGCAGAACTCTCTGTACAAGATCCTGCCAGCTCCTGCCCAGTATTATGTCTGATTTATTTATGTGTGGCTAACACTGGGGTTTGGTTGAGTGTGGGTTTTGTTGGTTGGTGGTTTTTTTTGGCATTTTGTGCTATAATTTGTATTGGATTTACAGGTTCATAGTTTCATTAAACCCCCTAATGTCTGCCTTAAAAACTGGCATTGCAATAGCCACCTGTCAGGAGTTTTTAGCAAGAGAATTTATATTTAGAGGAGTTACCTCTGAAGGATCTTCTAACACTGAGGTGAAAATAGTTTGGTCCTGGAGATGTGTTAGAGTTAATGGTTTGTTCTGTAACTTAATCTTCTACTCTTCAGGGTGAAATGGGACGTCCAATGTACCCAGCAAACATCCAAGTAAAAAGTACAAGTAAAAGCCAGGAGTTTTGGCACAGAAATTTTCTCAAGTTCCTTTGCACTGAATTTAGATGAAAAAACAAACCAAAAAGATTATTTTTTCTGTTGTATAGTCTGAGTAATCCCTTTAATCTTGTCTCATTGCCAGAATCTCTGGCCTACTTCCTTTTCCTCATGTATTTGAAAAAGAACTTACTAGTTTTCATGCTTCCAGCAAGTTGCCCCTAAAAGTATTTTTTGGCCTCTTCACTCTGGTTTTTAACATTAACCTGCAACAATTCTGCCTCCCCCTCTGCTCCTTTCTTGGGCAGACCTTCAGCTATCCCAAGAATCCCTTTTGTCCCTGCTGACTCCCCTTGCCTTCCCTTCCAGGATGGGGCTGTGTGAAACCTCCCAGTTTGCAGAATGCACATTTCCAACCCCTTCTGTGTGTGACCTGAGTGCTGAACTGTGGTCATTCTAATTTCTGAGGTTGCAGAATTGCCTTCACATTTCCTTTTAATGAAGGAGCTCTTGCAGCCAGCCTGGATAGTACTGACCCAACCTGCAGCATACAAGGATTCCCACTGTGGGACAGGGGAGGCTTTTGCTTCAGACATCTGTGGCCTGCCTTCTGCTTGGGCTATGTAGTGTCCAGGAGAAGCCACTCTTGGTTTCTGACCAAGCCTGGCTGTTAAGCTGCTACAGAGGAGCAGTTATCTCACAGATAAGCGAGGAATGCACTGACATCTTGCAGTTACTCAGCTGGGGCTGAAACACCTTCATGCTCTGTTGGGTGTGGGCTGAGGTACTCCATGCCTTCCTTGTCCTGGTCTTCACTGACAGGACCTCCCCAGGCCTTTCTGCCTATAGGCAGGTTCAAGGAGAGGGCTCCTGGGACTGGGGGTGACTGAGTCAGAAGTTATTGACAGACATTTTTGGGGACCAACAGGGTGACCAAGTATGGAGAGAGCTGGAGGAGTCACAGGGGGGCTCCTGTCATCTTTGAAAGGTTGTGGAGTTCAGGGAGATTCCTGATGGCTGGGGTTACCCCCATCCACAAAAAACTGGGACTGAAGGCAGTCAGCCTCAGTTTGGTCTCTGAGGAAAACCATGGTCCAAGGCTTTTTGGATGCCTTTTGTCAGCACACGGAGAAGATAGCTGGGAATAGCCAGCATAGATTAACCAAGAGTGAACTGCGTGACCAGCCTCAGTGCCTTCTGGTGATGAGATGACGGGTTCTGCGGATAAGAGAAGAGCAGTGGGTCTTAACCTAACCACTGTTTCCGACAGCGCAGCTGTATCTGGGTTGGGACACTGTGGTGAGGAGGGACAGTATGATGGTGATGAGCTGGAGCACTTGCCCCGAGAGGCTGATGGACTGGGTTTTGTCTTCGTTAGGCTGGAGATGACTTGGGGGACACCCCTAAGAGCTGCTTTCTGGTACTGGACAGCCCGTCTGTGTCCCCTCACTACCCCCCTGAACGAAGGGTGCAGTCAGAAGACAAGGACAGCTGTCCCCAGGTGAAACAGGGCAGGCTGCTACTGAGCAGGATGGGAGGGAATCGGTTTCCCCATGGGGCCAGTCAGGCACTGAAACCAGGACTGGGAAAGGTATGCCAGCCTCTGTCCCTGCAGACTGTTCAATCCGACTGACAAAGCCCTGGAAAACTGGTATGAATCCAGTGCTGAGTCTGAGTAGGAGGCTGGACTGGAGCCTGAGAGCATTTCCAAAATGAGTTCTTGTACGGCAGCTTGTATATGCGGCGTAATCCAAGAATTTCCATGCTTGGCGATCCTTCAGGCTTACCCTTGTGGCTTCTGCAGGGCCTGCCCGTGTGTGCCACGCTCGGTCCCTGGGCACGCAGCCGGGAGGGGGCTGTGCGTGGGCAGCGTGTGCGGGGCGCTGCGGGCTCCCAGAGCGGCTCTGCGCAGACGGTGCGCTCCCGGCTGGAGCGCTGCCTGCAGCCCATGACATCAGAGCTCTGGATTGCGGATGCTCTGCGGGGAGCGCTCTGTGCACTGCGTATTCCCCGGCGCCCGGTCCGCCCCCTCCGCGCGGGGCTGTACCGGCCCGGGCCGTGCCCGAGTGTGCAGTGACCAGAGCCGGATCGCGTGGGAATGGGAGCAGGCAGAGAGCCGGAGCCCGTGTGTTACAAGGGCAGTTTTCATAACAAACACTTTCTGCCGCTCGGAGGAACGAGGGGGCAGCTCCTGCTGCGAGCGAACACCTCTGCTCGCCGTCTTCCTTGTCACACGCCGCAGCGGCCTCTGCTCCGCGCAGGGCAGGGGGACCTGCCGCGTGTGCCCGTGGGTGTGCCCGTGCCTGTGGGTGTGCCAATGCCCGTGCCCGTGGGAGACAGCAGCGGCGAGCGGCGCGGAGGGAGCGGGCTGGGCTCGGGGATGCAGGGGCTGTGTGTCCGCCCCGAGCGGGGCCGTGTCCGTGTCCGGGGCCGTGCCTGTCTGAGGCCATGACCCCCGAGCGGGGCCGTGGCCATGCCCGTGTCCCCCGAGCGGGGCCGTGCCCGTGGCGGGGGCCCTGCCTGTGTCTGAGGCCGTGACCCCCGAGCGGGGCCGTGCCCGTGGCGGGGGCCCTGCCTGTGTCTGAGGCCGTGACCCCCGAGCGGGGCCGTGCCTGTATCCCGCGTTCTGTGTCCCTGCCCGTGCCGTGGCCGCGGCGGGGGCGGCGCAGGCGCGGCGGGCGGGCCGGGCCGGGGCGGGGCGCGGCGGCCATGGCGGCGGTGCGGGTGCTGCGGCGGGTGGCGGGGCCGGCCCTGCTCGTGCCCGTGTCCGTGTCCCGGTGCGGCGCCCGGGCCGCCTCGGGGGCGCGCCCGCCGCCCGTGCCCCAGCGCATCGAGGAGAAGCGCCGCGCCGCGCTGCTGGGCGGCGGCCAGGCCCGTATCGACGCGCAGCACAAGCGGGTGAGCCAGCACGGCCCGGCCCGGCAGGAGCGGTGCTCCCGGTGTTCCCGCTGTTCCGGCAGGGAGCGGTGTCCCCGGTGTTCCCGCTGTTCCGGCCGGGAGCGGTGTCCCCGGTGTTCCCGCTGTCCCGGCCGGGAGCGGTGTCCCCGGTGTTCCCGCTGTTCCCGCTGTCCTAGCCGGGAGCGGTGTCCCCGTTGTTCCCGCTGTCCCGGCCGGGAGCGGTGTTCCCGGTGTTCCCGGTGTTCTCGCTGTCCCGGCCGGGAGGGATGTTCCCGGTGTTCCCAGTGTTCCTGCTGTGTCAGACAGGAGCGGTGTCCCCGCTGTTCCCGCTGTCCTAGCCGGGAGCGGTGTCCCCGGTGTTCCCGGTGTTCCCGCTGACCTAGCCGGGAGCGGTGTCCCCGGTGTTCCCGCTGTCCCCGCTGTCGCTGCCCGGTGCCCGGTGCGAGGCCCCGCGGCCCGGCCCCTTTGCTGGAGCTTTGCTGTAGCGGCCTTAGAAGCTGCTGTGCCCGTGCAGGAAAGGGAACATCTCCGGACTATTCCTGGAGCTGGAGCTCGGGGCGCTCTCCCGAGGGTGGCTCTAACAGTGTGTGAGGGGTAACACACACAGACATTGCAACCTGCACATGTCAGGGGAGGGGAAGTTCGAGGCTGCTGAACACTGCCCAGGGTTTGGAATCGTACAACCAGCTCAGTTTCAGCTCCTCACTGCTCTTACAAATCTAAGCGGATCTTCTGAGGGATGAGAGCAAAGAGCTGACAGAGTGGAAATAAGGTAAAGACAGATGGGAAGGATGAGAACAGCTGGGATTTTAGTCTCTTGCCTCTCTTGTTCAGGATGTGGGCAATGCTGACTGAGCTGACAACAGAGGTTTCCTGTTTCTGTTTGGTGTTTCTTCCTCGGATGTCTGTTGGTGTGGTGCAAGGCCCTTGTGGCACTACGATGGCTTGGAGGCACCCAGGAGGTGGGAATGGCCACATCAGTGACCAGTCTGTCACCAGTTTCCCTCTCCCACTTATACAACATCTGAAGAGAGTTTGTGCTCACTAAGTCACATCCAGGACGCTGACACACAATGTACAAGGATTTCTGCCTGTTGAGGGCTCCCGAACAGCTTATGTGTTATAAAAGTGAGACCTGTGCATTACTTCAGGCTTTCCTCTGTGTGCTGGTTTTCAGGAACTGTTTGGCCTACTGCTCAGAGAGCCTGAGCTGTGTTTCAATGTCCTGTGGATACAGGGCCACACCATCCCCTGAAGAAGACAATTCAGGTGCCCCCCCCTTTGCAGGCAGATCCTTACCTGTGTTGGAAATAGCAAATTTGCTTGGAAGGTGAGGATATGAAGAACTTTGCAATTGTTTATTCCTGCATGGTGTTGAGAAAGGGATGTGCATATCTGGTCAGTTCCTGGTGTTCTTGGCCCTTTTCCTACTTTTGCCCATGCCAGTGTCCATCAGAAAAAGGCACAAAAGGGTTTTATCAGAAGATCCCTCCAGGCTGTCATACTTCCTTTTCCTCTCATTTCCTGCAGTCCAGTAAGGAGGGTGGGGAATTGAGCCCTGGGCTGTTGGGAAGGGCTGGTTTAGCTGTGGAAGGGCCCCGTGGTTAAGAATAGAACAAAGGCCTCAATAGCAGCATTTAAAAGTGTGGGCAAAAATAGCTGTGATGCTTTTATATCTTGTTGAAAAGTCTCAGAGATTGTTTCCTTTCTCCTGTGGTAGTGCTGCTCCAACAGTTGTCCTTCTTTTCAGAGTCTGGCTTGCATTATGTTTGTTTTAAGGAGGATAATCACTGTATAGGCTATTTCCAGCTCTGGGGGCCTGCAGTAACACAGTGGGCCCAATGCAGCCCATGAAGTGAGGCTCTGTTTGCTTAAACTGCATCTGCTGGGGGTCAGCAAACAGCCAGAACCTCCTGATGGCTCTGTAATTGTTGCTTGCTCTGTTCCAGGGAAAGCTGACAGCAAGAGAACGGATTCTGCTGCTCTTGGACCCTGACAGCTTTGATGAATATGACATGTTTGTGGAGCACAGGTGTTCTGACTTTGGGATGGACTCCAGTAAGAACAAGGTACTTTTATTTTATGTATCTCTTGTTTCAGTGTCCTCCACTGTGGAGCCAGCCCACTGGTTGAAACTGGGCTCTTCTTTTCACATGCAATTTCTTTCATTTGTTTTGTTTTCTTTCTGTTTATAATTTGGTTTTGCAAATTTGCTTTAATTACTATCAGTTTCCATTTAACAGCTTACATAGTTTACTTTTCAGTTGTCTTGATACCTTTTTTATAAGGTCACCTGTTTGGTTCAAATACTTCCCTGGGTATTGTCTGAGATTTGTATTTTTAACAGTAGAGGAGGCTGCAGAGCTTTGATGGTGTTATTCTCTTGGGGTTCCTTGCACAGGGAAAATCCTTGGCTCCCCAAAGTCTGATAATTTACTGCCTGGGAAAGGTGTTTTGACTGGGTACAGAAAGGACCAGTGAAGGCCTGGGCTGTGTTAGTGGCCAGTGCAGATGGCCCTGTTGGATGTTCCTGTAGCCCAAGGCCTGTTTGCTGGGGGTTGTTGTGCTTTGGGGTGTGGGGAGAAGCTGCTGCACACAATGACTGCAGCTCCTGCTTGTGCAGGTACTGAACCACTTCGTTAGTTTTCAGTCCTGCAGGATCAGCAGAATTCCAGCATGAGCAGCACAGGTGAAGGGTTTGTTTGGTTCAGGAGACTGGTGGGACCCGGTGCTGGGAAGGATGTTGTGTTAGACCTTCTCCCCTCTCAGTGAATGGAGGAGCAAATCTCTTCTCTAAGTAGTTTTTTTCTCTGTTCCCCAGCAAACTGATTGTGTTCTCTCTCACCACACTGCCCCACCTGCATCCCACAGTGCTGATAACAAGTCCCTGATTCCTGAACATGAGGAGCAGCAGAGTCCTGAGTGTGACAAGAGGGTTAATTTTCTCTTGTCCTTCAGAATTCACCTTCAATGAGCTGCACATTGTGTTTACAGAGCACAGTTTCACAGCAGCTGTGGCCAGTGAGCTGGAATATTAGTTGAGCATTGAATTTCCCTGAGTTCCTGAACTTTCTGAGGAAGGCTGAGACTGGTGCTCACATCCAGGCCACTCCGTCAGCCACTGGGGCTTTTGGGAGTCACTGCATGAGGCAGTGGCTGGAGTGCAGGTGTGGTTGCTGCTGTTCATGTGCCAGGAGCTGTGGGCTGGCAGCAGAGCTGTGTGTGCAGCCTGGGAGGGGTCCCCAGGCAGGGGTGACTTTCCTGGGAACAGGCCACCTTGGGCATGAATGGCCTTGGAGTGGGCCCTGCACCAGACACTTTCTGTTTAATCCAATCAGCAAAAAGCATTTCAATGCCTGAAGTTCCTTGCTGACAGCCCAGTAAAGTCTACTGCTGTCTTGAAGGACTTCTGTATATTTTCTTTGGTAGAAAGTGAGAAATACAGGTTAAGCACATTTTAAGACTCCATTTCCTTTTCCAGCTCTTTCTTCTTCCCTTATTTACAGAGTGAGAAATGGGACAAGTCAAGTTGAAGCATTTGAGGTGACTGTAATTACATTTTTTGACCTTTCCAGTTTATTTTCTAGCCTTTATCAACACCTCAAAGGTTTGTGTGTTGTGCCCATTCTTTCAGAAACATCAGATCCTAATACAAGGTATGTCTTGTCTCTAAGGATGTGGTTTGCATTAGCTCCAGATGGGCTGAAATTTGCAGGGAAACTACTAAATTCATTAATCTTTAATACCCAACTGTGGTAGTTTGGGCTTTAGTTTTAACTAAACCTCAGTTTAGTAGGCTCAGACAATCCACACAGATCAGGAGAGACAGGTATCACCTGACTTAAGTAACCAAAGACATATTTCATACCAGGTGACACAAACCTGAGATATGAATACAGGAGTAGGAGGTGTTCTCTCAGTTCCATCCTGTCTGCAGTGGAGGCAGCACGTGCTCTGCCCTGGGCCCTGCTCCTGCCACCACTGCATCGTATCTGGTTTAGTTTCAGGGAAGTAGAAACATTTTATTGTTATGCTCCCTCTTTTGCCTTGCTGGGTGTCTTTTAGAGTATTTTATGAATCTGGAGTAATGAAATCTGGTTTTGGTGAGAGGTAGAAACTTGTTGTTATATCTAACTTGTGTAAGTGTGTGTTATATTGTAGTTTTCTCTTAATTGTCTCTTTTCTGTATAAGCATAAACTGGTTTGAGTTTCTAGGTTTTTTTTTCATTTCTCCCTTTTTCTCAGCTGGAGGGAGGGAGGCTTTGATTGTGCAGTTGGCAGTTTGCCAGCTCAAGCCAAGACACCAACAAATATGTGGTATTACTTCTAGTTTTCCTTTTCAGGGCTGGGGGAGATCCTCGTGGAGCCCCCAGTGCAGAAATGCAGGGCCAGTCCTCTCAGGGAGCCAGGCTTTGCTTTGAGGACGTTTGTGGGGTTTTTAGTGGCTGCCATTGCTGCTTTGGTGTTGCACTGATGTTTGTGCTCTCTGCTCTCTCTGCAGTACCCTGGGGACAGTGTGGTGACGGGCAGGGGCCGCATTAACGGGCGCCTGGCCTATGTCTTCAGCCAGGTAGGGCTCTGCTGCTTCAACGCCGTGAACTTCTCCTCTCCCAGCAGTTCAGGGTGGCCTCCTGCCTGTTGGCCTCCTCCCTGAAGCGTAAGCTGGACCTGAGATCCTGTGGAGGAAGCAGGGCACCTGCAGACAGGAAGAAGGCAAAAAGCTTGTGATACAGCTTATAAATAGATAAAATGCACTTTTTATGTTAAAATAGAGTTTTTATATTAACATAAAAATATTTTAGAGGAAACATCCGAAGTAGAGGCTTATCTTGATTAGTGCTACCACTGTGAAAGAAAGGCTTGCTTTCAGATTATTGGTGACTGCTGCTCTTTTCTGGGCCACAAAGTAGCCTTTGTTCCATTTGCCCTCATGGCCAGAGTGGCTGTTGCTGTGTGACCTTGGAGCAAGTCGTACTCCCTGCCTTTTTTGTCTGGGGTGTTGGTTCTTCCAGGGGCCTGAATGCAAGAGAGGAGCCAAACACAATCCTTCAGTTCATAAGAACACAAGTAGAGAGCAGTTTTTACATTAAAAGAATTTGAAAGTGCCCCTTCCTGATATACCCTTCTCTTTTTATATTTATATTTAAAACCTTTTTCCCCTCCAAATCAAGCTGCCACCTGAGATGTTCCTTCCTTTTTGGTCCAGCTGCTGATCATAGTTGAGCTGTTCTGTGTTTTTGGGGCTTCTTTGAAGCAGCAGAAAACCTTGCCAGGAGTTGTGTCTGTGCTGTTGGTGCCAGGAGGTGTGAACGTCCCCTTTTAATTCTGGATCAGTCCCAGGGCCCTGTGTTGCTTTTACAGATCTGCTGCTCAGACCTGGGGTGGCACCCACAGGCAGTTTTGGCTGACACAGTCCCTACAGCCCCTCTAAAAGAAAAATCAACTCTTGGGCATAACTCCTGAATATAGAGTGGTGACACATGTTCAGGGTTATCTTATTCTGTTGAAGGAGTCTGGGATTGAACTGGGTTGAACAAACTGCACCAGGGGAGTCAGTTGTTTTGGAGCAGCACAGCAAATACAGAGCATGTAGGATTGTATTATTTACTTGCAATATTTGACAACATTTTGCTGAAATGATTCTTTCTCTAATCTGAAAATTTGCTTTACCTCCAGGATTTTACTGTATTTGGAGGCAGTTTATCTGGAGCTCATGCTCAGAAGATCTGCAAGGTAATATTTCACAGTAGAAAATAAACCCAAAAATTGTCAGAGTCCTTTTTTTGGTCTGTTGTGATAATGCCTTTGGTAACAGTGTTTGGTGACTGCCTGCAGTGGGCTCTGGTGTGTGCCATGGCAGCCTGGACGTGCCTGTCCCCTCCTGCCAGTTCAGGTGGGCACACACAGCAGGGCAGGGGGCACCTCTGGGAGCTTTTGGAGTGGAAGAGAGTTTTTCTGGGTAACACACACTGTGTTGAAATTAAGTTGTGTTTTCTACTGTGCTTCAAAAGATGAGAGGCTTGCAAATACAAATATAAATTAACTAGTCATTACTGGAGAGATGTGCAGTGAGCTTGGAGCAGCTTTTTCCCATGCACAGTGCAGTGTGGAAGTGTACAGTATTTATAAAAACCCAATGTAGCAACTAAACAGTGAAGATAAACATTTTTACAACTTGGAGGTCACCTTGTTCCTCAGAGCTGCTGTTATCAGGCACTTGTGCTTATTTATTGCCCTTTGGCTGCTTGTCTCACTGGAAAAGTTTTTGAATCCCAGGGCTGGGAAGTCAAAACTTTTTCATGCATGAGTGTTGAGTGGTGTGGGCTGGGAAAACTTCCTGAATTTTCTTGCTCTGGAATTGGAAACAAGGATTTTTGTGGAAAAGGCCTTTTCTCCTGTGGAAAAAACCTGCTTTTGGCACAGACCCTTCAGCAGTGAGGGGGTATGAGAGTAGAAAGCACAAAGACTTTAGGCTGGATTATAACAGCTTGGCTTTACTAAGTCTTGATATTGGGAAAGACTTGAATTAGCCTTTCCCATTGGAGCTTTGAATATCTGTAATTGGAAGGAATTTAATGGTACAGGAATGATGGGATGTTTTCTGCTGGATCTTTGGATCTCTTATTTCTAAAGCAGCAGGGAGAGTGCTGATCACAGAGCTGGGAAAAAGGGTGAGTCCTTCCTGCTTGGTGCTGTTCTTGGTGGGCATCAGTGTCAGTGCTGGGCACCAAAGTGTGAAAGCCATGGATGCATCAGTTGTTCTGGGTCTCAGTCTTTGATCTGTGTTTTAGGAAGAACTTGAAATAAATAAATAATCTATAAATAAGTCTATAAAACAGCAAAATGTGTCAGTGAACCTGTTTCACTAGTCTGCTCTAATAGGACAACAGGCTTTCTAGGAAGAAGCAATGCCTGTCAGCTCCAGGGATTTTAATAAGGCATTTGCTAATGCCTGGTGTGTCACAGCAGCAAACGAGGGCAGGCTTGGCTCACAGACTGTGTTTGCAGTCCATGCAGAGCTGTTTGAGATGTGGGGTTGGATTTGGGTTGTGCAGCCTCTCTGTGTGTCTGCCACCGTGAGACTGCAGCTTTTCCACAGCCAGGCAGACTCAGAGCAGCAGGAGCCCCTGGTTGACAGAGTGGCAGCAGGTCACAAAGCCCCTCTAGAACTATAAAGACCCGTGCTTGGGCTGGAATTTTGGGCTCTTGGTAAGTTAAACGTTGTCTGAAATAAATAGAATTTCCTAACAGTGGTTGGAAGGACTAACACAGGGCAGGAAAAAGCAGCTTCGAAATTCAAAATGGGCCTTGGCTGACAGTGTGTGGTTTTACAGAAAGTTATTTAGGAGCTAAAGCAGAGCTTGATGTTAAAACAGATCTTAACATAATGTGCCAGTGATGCAGTGTTATGAAACTGGCAAACATTTTACTGGAATCCAGTAATCAGGAATACTTTATGCAAGGAATGTAAGGAATTCAATCCTCCCACTTAGGCCTCTGTTGGAGTATTGTGTATGATCTTGAGACAAGTGAATGATCAGACAGAACAGGATATGGAGGGAACAGTGTGACTGAATGGGTGGTGCTTAGTCTGGGTGGTGAAGGGGAGTGTGAACACTGGAGGGAGATTTGGGGTGCTTGAATGTTCACAAAGGTGAAAGCTGAGAAGTTGTTACGTGCTCTCCCTCACTGCTGTGTGTCAAAGAAATGTAATGTTTCTGAATTTCCACAGGAAAGATTTGGTTTAGTCTTCCCAAAGAACTTTTGAGAGGGATGATCAAGCATTAGAATATGCTGTTTAGGGAGGTTACACAACCCCCACTGCAACAAACTGATGAGGTGCAGTGGAGGCCCCTTGTGAGCAGGTGTGGGTTGGCCCTCTCTGGTCCCACTCACAGGGCAGCATCCAAATGGGCACCATCCAAACCCAGTGCTGATGTGGAGATGCAGGGCTGGCAGGGCAGAGCAGCACTGAAGGTCATGGCAGGGATGAAATGTGTGTCCTGTAACCTTCAGACTGGATGAGGCCAAACATGAGCTTTGGTGAGCAGTCAGAGACTGAGAGTTAATGGGAGTACAGGAGAAGCTGAGTAGGCCCTTTGGATTCTGGCACAAATGGATTTTTTTCTAAGGGGTGCACTTTCTGGGGTTTGTTGCTTGGGTTTAGCTTGGCTGGGTCAGTAAGAAGGGGTTTGTGTTCATCACTAGATCATGGATCAAGCTGCCATGGTTGGAGCCCCCGTGATTGGGCTGAACGACTCCGGAGGCGCCCGGATCCAGGAGGGAGTGGAGTCCCTGGCAGGATATGCAGACATATTCCTGGTGAGTGGGCTGCTGCGTGCCCAGAGGGCCTGGCATGCACAGAGAGTGGCATGGACAGGGTCTTTGCTTGAGTCTGTTTGTAAGGAAACCTGATGTTACCATTCTGTTTCAGCCAGGGACCAAAGCAGCTTGTGAGACCCAGAGCTTGGCTCTTTCCTTGGCTTTGGGCAGACTGTGGTGCTGCTTTGGTCCATGTGTTAAACAGGGTGATGCTGAGCCCTGCAAAGCTCTGTGAGCCAGTGAAAGGCTTTGCAGGAGCTGTGGCATAAGAGGGAAAGAGAACAGTGGAAGAGAACCACAAACAGCTATTTAACTTTTTAATTTACACCTAAATTATCAATTGCCTGCATCGGGATGGAATCTCTTTGAACAGTTATCTGTCAGAGATACATGAGCACACCACGACTCAGGGTTTTGTTGGGTGGCTGTGACCCACCTGCAGCTGGCCCTGTGTCTCCTCTTCAGTACACATGTGTGAACAGTTCCACACCAGATTTGTTTTCAGTAGGGCTGGTAAAAGGTGAAGGATTTCCACTGCAGAAAGAGGCACTCAAAGTAAATCAAACACTGTGCACTTGAAGAAGACCTGAGCAGCTCGGGTCAGAAGCAGCAAGTGCCTGTGCTGCCAAGGTGGGAGGTCAGTGTGGGGGAAAAAGGGGCTGCAAAGAGGTTTCTGTTCAAAGAAGTGTGCAGTGTTAACCTTACTGGTGGGGGATGTCCAGTGTTGATTGGACTGGTGAAAGTTTTATGTTTCTACAGGATTTTGGTGGCTAATGCAAGAATTTTCCATCTACACACACTGCTGCTCATTTTTTCACAGAACTGGCATTTTTTTATGTGCTTACCAAAATATATTGCTTTAAAGTGTGTGCACAGAACATCCCCATCAATGTGCTGTCAGGAGGAATGAGAGCAGGTGGGGTGACATGTCAGCTGCTGGCAGTGTTGGGGTTGGTGCAGCCTGGGGGGAGCAGTTACAGAGACAGCTGTGACCCAGCTGTGACCCAGCTGTGCAGGGAGCAGTGCAGGTGGTGTTTCTGGACAGCACTGACTCACCTGCAGTGAGCTGGAGCTGCTGCAGGGACCTGGCCACAGAGAGCTCCCCTCTGTCTCTATCACAGTGTGCCTGTTCATTCAGATTTCAGGGACAGCCACCTCTCCCCACTCCAGTTCCTGCCCCTGGAGCATCTGTTGAGGTCACTCATTCCGTCTTCCTTTGCAGTCATTGCATGGTGTAGGAAATCAAGTGTATGGGAATAGAAAGCAGCAAAACAGAAGCAACAAAATCCTTTTGGTTCTGTTTGCATCAAGACACTGCCTGCAGATTTTTGTCTCCCAGTAAATAAAACAATCCTATTTATGATTGTAAATTTCTGCAGCATCTGGGCACAGATTTAAAGATGCACTTTGCTGGTAAAATGAGGTGTCTTTTTTCCTGTTGCAGAGAAATGTTCTGTGCTCTGGGGTGGTCCCCCAGATCTCCCTCATCATGGGGCCCTGTGCTGGTGGGGCTGTGTATTCACCTGCCTTAACTGACTTCACCTTCATGGTCAAGGTAAGGGTCAAGGGGCTGTGCCCTGACCTCCTGCTGCTGACCTTGGTCAGACTCACACTGAGCCCACAGGAGGGAGTGTTTTATGAGGTGGTCTCTGGCTTTGGATTAAGTGTATTTTGCATGAAAAAACCCGAAGAAAACCTTTCCCAAATAAATTTGGGATAGTTGCATTTTTTGGTGATTTTTTTATATAATGCATTCAGAATTTTTAAGAAATTTCTTTCTCTATTCTACTCTTTTCTCATTTGGGGGAAAGTCTCTGGGGACTGTGGCTGTTCCTTGGGTGCTTTTGCAGCCTTGGCTCTGGCAATCACTGTGTGTTTTTGTTTTTTTCCCTCCCCAGGACACATCCTACCTGTTCATCACGGGCCCTGATGTGGTGAAGTCTGTCACTAATGAAGATGTCACCCAGGAGCAGCTCGGGGGGGCAAAGACACACACAGCAGTGTCTGGTGAGAGCTGAGGGGGTTCCTTAGTGGGCTAGTGGTGTGCAAAGCAAGTGAGAGTTGTTCTGGCTGAACTGGTGCTTGGCTAGTGCAGGTTATTCTGAGGTGATAAAGCTCTGGTTGATCACAGATCCTTACTCTGTATATGGCTCTCTTGATGGTTCTTTTTAGTAATGGGACACAAAACAGGAAAAATAGGAAAGTTCTGGGATTTGGAAGAGAAAGGAGCAAACCTAGAGAAGATCCTAGAGGTGGGAACCCTGTTGGAGGACAGGGCTTAGCAAAGCTGGCCTGGGCTGGGGCTTTTTGGTTGTTCTCCAGAAATTTGCCTGAGTTGAAAGATTCTCGACAATCCCTTTGCTCACTAATGTGATTGGTTGAAGTATTCAGCTCTAAACGAGTGGCAGTGTGAGATGAGGCACTTCTTTTTCCCCTTTTTCCCCTCTGGGAAAACTGACTCATGAATCTTGTTGGGGCTCAAATGACTGTGGGATCTTGAATTCTGTGTGAACTGAGCTGATGATGAACCAAAACCACACACAGGGCTGCTGCCCAGACCAGCCACCATAACAAAACCTGTGGTCCAGTACAGAATTCCAGAAGGCTGGGATCCAGCTAGGGCTGTGACAGCTGATAAACCACTTCACACTATTTTAAACATGAGATCAACAATCCAGACCTGTTACACAGACAGTCTGACACAGCCACACATATTCGAGGTATTTTTAGCTGGTCAGATTCGGTGGCTTAAGACTCCTGATTGTTCATGGCTCAAGTTTAAAGGTTCTTGCTTCTTTGTATCTTTATTGGTATGTATTTGAAAAGGAAACCTTGCACAATCGTTTCCAAGCCTGCTTTCCTCTTTCTGTGCAGGAGTTGCACACAGAGCCTTCGAGAATGACATCGATGCTCTGCTGAATCTCCGGGAGTTCTTTAATTATTTACCTCTGAGCAACCGTGACCCAGCACCAGTGTGTGAGTGCCATGACCCCAGGTAAGAGGAGACTGGCTCTCAACACTGAATTCCAGGGCTTCTCTGGCTCCAGGGGGCAGAGAGACAGGTGTTCTGAGCCTGGCATCATGGCCCAGGGCATGGGGAAGGGCAGTCTGGGCCCAGGGCACAGGGAAGGGCAGCCTGAGCACAGGGCATGGGGAAGGGCAGCCCCTGCACAGGGCATGGGGAAGGGCAGCCTGAGCACAGGGCATGGGGAAGGGCAGCCCCTGCACAGGGCATGGGGAAGGGCAGCCCCTGCACAGGGCATGGGGAAGGGCAGTCTGGGCCCAGGGCACAGGGAAGGGCAGCCTGAGCACAGGGCATGGGGAAGGGCAGTCTGGGCACAGGGCATGGGGAAGGGCAGTCTGGGCACAGGGCACGGGGAAGGGCAGCCTGAGCACAGGGCATGGGGAAGGGCAGCCCCTGCACAGAGCATGGGGAAGGGCAGCCTGAGCACAGGGCATGGGGAAAGGCAGCCTGAGCACAGGGCATGGGGAAGGGCAGCCCCTGCACAGGGCATGGGGAAGGGCAGTCTGGGCACAGGGCATGGGGAAGGGCAGCCCCTGCACAGGGCATGGGGAAGGGCAGTCTGGGCACAGGGCATGGGGAAGGGCAGTCCCTGCACAGGGCATGGGGAAGGGCAGCCCCTGCACAGGGCACGGAGAAGGGCAGCCCCTGCACAGGGCACGGAGAAGGGCAGCCCCTGCACAGGGCATGGGGAAGGGCAGCCCCTGCACAGGGCACGGAGAAGGGCAGCCCCTGCACAGGGCACGGGGAAGGGCAGTCTGGGCACAGGGCACGGGGAAGGGCAGTCCCTGCACAGGGCACGGGGAAGGGCAGCCCCTGCACAGGGCACGGAGAAGGGCAGCCCCTGCACAGGGCATGGGGAAGGGCAGCCCCTGCACAGGGCACGGAGAAGGGCAGCCCCTGCACAGGGCATGGGGAAGGGCAGCCCCTGCACAGGGCATGGGGAAGGGCAGTCTGGGCACAGGGCATGGGGAAGGGCAGCCCCTGCACAGGGCACAGGGAAGGGCAGCCTGAGCACAGGGCATGGGGAAGGGCAGTCTGGGCACAGGGCACGGGGAAGGGCAACCCCTGCACAGGGCACGGGGAAGGGCAGTCCCTGCACAGGGCATGGGGAAGGGCAGTCCCTGCACAGGGCATGGGGAAGGGCAGTCTGGGCACAGGGCACGGGGAAGGGCAACCCCTGCACAGGGCACGGGGAAGGGCAGCCTGAGCACAGGGCATGGGGAAGGGCAGCCCCTGCACAGGGCACGGGGAAGGGCAGTCCCTGCACAGGGCATGGGGAAGGGACGCCTCTGCACAGGGCATGGGGAAGGGACGCCTCTGCACAGGGCATGGGGAAGGGACGCCTCTGCACAGGGCATGGGGAAGGGACGCCTCTGCACAGGGCATGGGGAAGGGACGCCTCTGCACAGGGCATGGGGAAGGGCAGCCCCTGCACAGGGCATGGGGAAGGGCAGTCCCTGCACAGGGCACGGGGAAGGGCAGTCTGGGCACAGGGCACGGGGAAGGGCAGTCCCTGCACAGGGCATGGGGAAGGGACGCCTCTGCACAGGGGGCTGCCACAGTCCCTGCAATGAGCTGGCAGGGCAGAAGATTGAACAGTGAGCAGGGTGGGGGAGGACTTGCCCTGTTCTGTTGGGTCAGCTCTGCTCCTGGGGCTTGGGGGTGAGGAAGCCACAAGGAGGCAGAAAGGTTTGTGTGTGAAGTGCCTGGCTCAGGCTCCTTGTGTAGTTGGCACCATAACACAGGAAAAACTTTCAGGAGGGGAGAAACAGTGACTGTCTGGACTTCTCTCAGGGGCTGCAGGGACAGCTCGAGAGCCAGCAGGGACAGGGGACACTGAGGGGACAGCCCTGCTGGCACTGCCAAAGGTGGAGAATGGCAGGGGAGTAAAAGCATTTTGACCCGAGATCGGGGTACACTCCCAGCTCAGCCCTTGGCACAGGGGACCCCTCAGAGCTGTTACCCTCTCTGGTGTGGGAGTGGCACCCAAATCCGTCCCTCTCAGTTCCTCACACATGTGTCATGTGTCTTGTGGTCTTACATGCATGAAGGTTTCAACATGTGAGTTGGGAAGGTTATTTCTTTGTGCCTCACTCTGCTTTTCAGTGTCTTTGCAACAGTTTGGGGAGGTGGTTTTGGATCAAGTTAACAAATCACTACACTGGTACTTGAAATACTTTGTTCATTTTTGGATAAATAAATTCACCAAGTGCCCTACAGGGCATGGTTGGACAGGTCAGCTAATTACTGGTCATAAATTTTTCTAAGGTGTTGATCTTTAAACTGTAACACTGTTCTGGTTTGATTGTGAGAAACTATCAAAGAACGTGGCAAATCTGATTTGGTAAATCTGGGGGTTATCTCTGAGGTTATCATGGTCTTTCTAAGCATTCAACAAGCTGTGCTTGGATAATTACTCTTTATAGACTTGATTATGGTGTCTTAATTTCACTACAGAAACAACAGTCCATTTCTTAAATCAATGTACTTTATAATGGGTCGTTTATTTTCTTGTGAGAAGCTGTCAGTTATGTTGTAGCTACTAATGTATGAGAGATTAGCTCTTTATTCCTTAAGGGAGACAATCTTTTATGCAGCTTGACACACTGTCAGAGGATCATAGTATAATAAATGCAATTTGTACTAAGAACTTCACTTAGTAGCCTTTATATGTGTGGAGACAGAGCTAATTGTTACATTTGCCTGTTTTTATAGCAGCATCTCAATATTTCTCCCATTTGTGCCCCTAATGCATAGATTGGTATTACTTCATCTGGACATACTGACATTGTAATAGACTCCTTTTGCTTGGGATTGATGTGTTTGATCTCACAGCTGCTGCAGTCCCAGCCCATTTCTCTAGAGGAACTCCTTTCTTATTCCATCATTTTTACACCACAAAAACCTGCCACCAAGTGTAGTCTACTTTTGTCTTCAGTATTAAGGCCTGAGGCTGGTGAGCTTGTCTGGCTTTTTTGGCTTTCCCTCTAGGCAGGCAAGTTCTTCCTGGTGTTGAAGAATGTCAGTCTTGGCTGCTGAAACTTGTGTTGGTGGAGTTTTTGTTGTCAGTGGCCTGGGTTGTAAAGGGTTAGAAGTTCCTTTCAGCACCAAGTTGTCTAATGGTGAGTGTCCCCAGCCTTTGGAGGGTGTCTGACTGCACTGGAGGCATTGCATGGTGTGATTCTTACCTATGTGTGTCTCTGTGGATTTCTGGAGGAGGTTATTGCCAGCTCTTGGTAACCAGGAGCAGTTTCACTTCTGCCCTGAAGGCAAACCAGTGTCCATCTGGGTGAGGGTGTCTCTGGCTGTCACAGGCTTTGATGAGGAGCAGCAGTTCTTCTCTGGGAAGTGGGATCTGTAAGAAATGCAGTTCTCAACCTCTGCAGCCCAGTGACTCCAAGCTCCACATGGCCTCTGTGAGGGTTTGAAGATTTTCAGACATGTGGTATGCTGGGTAATGTCTTCATTTACTGATGGTTATTTATTTTAATGCGGTCAGAATTTCCCTCAGCACTCAACAGCACTGTCAATTAATAATTGCAGTTTTCCACTTTGCTTATCCTGTGGGGTACCACAGGTTCAGGCAGAACCTGGAACACATCCCTGTCTACTTTATGGACAAGGAAGTTTTAGACTCTTTTGTAGTTTGGGGCTTAGCCTGTTAAATCAGTTTAATTTAATCAGACTAAGGTTTTGCTTTTTTGTTTTATGGATGTATTTGCCTACAATGCTTGTGATCATGTGGCTTGGAGTGTTGCTGTCCCCTTTATTCTATTAATAGCTGGATCTCTTACCCTCTCTGCAGGGCTGTGCCTCCTGTCCATGTGTCTGAGCAGCACAGAGACAGCCACGGGGCTGGAGGAACAGTTTCTGTCTGATTTTGACAAACTTCCTTCAGGTTTAAATTGGGTGTCTAGAGCCTTGTGCTGTCCTGTTCTAAATGCACTGAATCATTGTTGCAACAGTAATTCAGCAAGAACTCCACAGAAACACCTTTTATAACACACAGATCAGTGTTTTTATGGAATAGCACAAATACAGTGTTCCCTGAAGCCTTCTCAGTGGTAGCTCATAAACACTGGGACTGTGAGGGAATCCAGAGCCCCAGTGGCTGCCAGTGCAGGGGGTGGTGTGGGCAGGGCAGGAGGGGACTGACCCTGCAGGCGGCGCTGCTGCCCCAGGGAGCTCCGCGGGAGGGGAGCACAGGACGGGTGGGTGAAATGCAGCCATCACACGGGAGGAACTGAGAGTGGCGGGGGGTGTGCCCCATCCCTGGATCTCTGCCTGTTTGGAGCCAGGGGAATGAGCCTGGAAAGGTGTCCTTGGTTTGGGGTGGTCAGGCTCACAGGGGCCAGCGGGGCACAGAGAGGTGACTGTGTCGTTGTGGGACAGGGACCTAGTGGTGGCATTGGGAGCAGCTGGGGCCACCGGGCTCAGCAGGCTCTGCTCTCCTGCCCCTGAACCTGGTCCTGCCAATCTCTGTGGAACAATCCGTGTCCCACGGGCCACCAGTGCCCCCACGGGGCCAGCCCGGGTTGTGCCGCTCCTGGGCAGTGCCCGAGCCCAGGGAGGGACTGCCCAACACAGCAGCTGCTCCGTGCCCAGGGAGGGACTGCCCAACACAGCAGCTGCTCCGTGCCCAGGGAGGGACTGCCCAACACAGCTCCGTGCCCAGGGAGGGACTGCCCAACACAGCAGCTGCTCCGTGCCCAGGGAGGGACTGCCCAACACAGCTCCGTGCCCAGGGAGGGACTGCCCAACACAGCAGCTGCTCCGTGCCCAGGGAGGGACTGCCCAACACAGCTCCGTGCCCAGGGAGGGACTGCCCAACACAGCTCCGTGCCCAGGGAGGGACTGCCCAACACAGCTCCGTGCCCAGGGAGGGACTGCCCAACACAGCTCCGTGCCCAGGGAGGGACTGCCCAACACAGCAGCTGCTCCGTGCCCAGGGAGGGACTGCCCAACACAGCTCCGTGCCCAGGGAAGGACTGCCTAACACAGCAGCCCATCAAGAGCTGTCTCCTCCAGGAAAAAGCCTCCAGGGCTGCCCGAGATGCAGAGAAGCAGTTCTTCCCCATATCTGAGGAGGGTCCCCTGAAGGGTCCCAGAGGTGGAATGGTTTGGGTGAGTTCCTGGCTTGGTGGTGCCGTGGCTCACCCGTCCCTCTCCGCAGTGACCGCCTGGCTCCCGAGCTGGACACCATCGTGCCGAGCGAGTCGACCAAAGCCTACGACATGCTGGACATCATCCACTCTGTGAGTGTGCCAGGGTGGGGTGGGTCTGCAGGGGGTGTGCTCTGGGCACAGTGGCACTGCACAGACATACTGTTAGTCAGAAGTCTCTTTAGTCTCCACAAGCGACTGTTTTCACCTCTTTAGTAGCCATGAGTGAAGGGACAGCAACAACTGCAGGGGAAACAAAGATTCTAGCAGATGAAGGAATTCTGAGATTTGTTTTCAGGGTCCAACTTATGCACAACTGTGCAGATGAAAGATGCTGTAATTCAGTTTTCTCCCTGGGGCTGAAGCCCCTTTCTCCCTTGAGTTCTGTTGTCCCCTCCCTGCACCTCGTGATGTCTGTCTCAAATCCTGGCACTCTTATAAAAGGTAATAAACTACCCAGAGTGCCTGTGAAGATCTAAACTTCCCTGTTTGTGCCAAGAGACAGTTACATACACACACAGTACAAGAATATATATTTATTTTTTTAAATTGCAAGTCAAGCCCTTGGAAACTCCCAAGTTTGTGTTTCATTAAGGGAGGCAGATCTCCTGGGAGGGGGCAGGCAAGGAACATCTTACAAGGTTTTTAAAAATCTGAAAGCCAGTGTATAAATAACAGAGGTTTTATTAAAGCAGCACAGGCAATGCAGGTAATTCTCTTGCCTAATTTTGAGTACTTCACTTTTCCAGGTCTAGCAACTCGATACGTTGGGCAGAGAACAGGGTTGTAGAAGCAGCTTTATCACCTGACGCCGTTACAGCCCCTGCAGAGCACCCCCAGAGTCCCAATTCTGAATGCTCAAATTCCCAGCTGCTGCTTCTCCTGCTGGGCTTGGAGCAGCAGCTCAGCAGGGGCTTGGGGGGCTGCTGGAGCCAGCAGTGGACAGGCAACACAGGGGGCACCTCAGCTGTGTCTGTGGGACCCTCACAGTGTGTCCCTCTGCTCTCCCCACGCCTGTGCTCAGCAGCACATTCACTTTGGCTGCATTGAGAGTCATTTTAGTGGGGAAGGCAAGCTCGGGGTGCTTTAATCTCTGGACTCTGCCACTGTGAGTTTCAGCACTACATGTACTGGAAGTTAAAAGGTGGCATTTAAAAAAAGCAAGTGAGGAAAAACCCCCAAATTTCCCCACAGATTTTGAGAAGTATTAAGGAAAGCAATAAAACCACTTTAATAATACTTAAGTTTTTCACAGCTTTTCTGAGGCTGAGGCAAAGGAAGTGATTGGCAAAGTGCAGTGTGGGCACAGCTGGGAAGGGGAATGCTGACAGGAGCCTGCCCAGCCGTGTGTAGGTGTCGCTGCTGCTCCGTGGATAACTGTGCTCCCTGTGGAACGGGGGGATTTGACTGTGCTTTGTGCACCGGTGGCACTTGGCAGAGCACCCCCCGAACTTCAGCCCCAGAGCAGTGCAGCCACCACAGGTGTGCAGAGACATTACACCGAACAGAGGCAGTTTCTGAGCTCCACCAACTGCTATTTTATCACTGGAAGTTGTTCTTTAAGTCGGTCACTAATTAAGATGTGAGAAGTTCTTAACATCTGATTTGAAGTATTAGTTTGTTGTAAACCAGGAAAAAGGCTCACCACAGCCATAAAGATGTTCTCTGATGGTACTCACCTGACAGTTTTGGCAGTAAGTCCAGGACTAGTTAATTCCTGAACGAAGGCTGCAAAGATTAAAAGGTTTCCCTCCCTCCTTTCCTTTCTTTCAAAGTTCCACAAGTTCTGAAATGTTCTGAAGTTGCTGTCCTAAGGTAACCAGGTTTGTGTTTGCCTGTGTATTTACACACATCTGCGTGTCCTCACAAGGGCTCTGCCTGACTGTCACCCTTGCAGATTGTGGATGAAAGGGAGTTCTTCGAGATCATGCCATCCTACGCCAGGAACATCGTGGTTGGCTTTGCCCGGATGAACGGCCGCACCGTTGGGGTCGTGGGCAACCAGCCCAAGGTGGCATCAGGTCAGAGCACAGCGTGTGCCCAAGCCCCTGTGTGTCTGCCTGTGCTGTGCAGGGCTCTGGCTCCAGAGGAGCTGTTTGCTGTGTGTGCTCCCCACTCTCAGGGCCCGTCCTGGATCTCACTGGTGCCCCCGTGAGCTGTGGAGCACAGGTCCTTTCTGGAGGGGCTCTGGCCCCAGGTCACCACCCAGCACACAGAGCGGGGCCCAGCCTGCAAGGAACTGCATTAAGCAGAACCTGGGAACTGCACCCTTCCCTGCACAGCAGTAACACCCCTAAAACTCCTCTCCAGGGTGAGGCACTTGTTACCTCCCTGTAGTCAGAACGGTGCAAAGGCTCCAGACACCCAGGTGTGGGGCTCTTGGCCCCCAAGGGTACAGGTATGAAGGTACAACGTGCAGCTCTAAAGATCACCCTTTTAAACTGTCAAGGGGGTTTGCTTTCCCTCTTTAAGTTAATTTCTGAAGTGACCTCCAATCAGAACTTTCTGGTTTACTCCCTGTTTTTAATTCCTCTGCCTTTTTGTCTGGGAAAATCAGATGACCCAGTATGATGTTTCATTCTTTTGTCACCTTTACAAGATCTGACTATCAAGATATAGACAGATGGTTTTAATATCAATCTTCATTTGACATTCTCAGTTTTAACAACTGTTTTTAATGTTTCACATTGATGCTCTTATACCAAATGTGTTTTGGTTTAATATGATTGTGCATAATATAATTCTAAATGGCACTGAAACAGAACAGAAACACTCTGCAGCATGTTTACCAAAAACACATCTTTCTCAAAACATTATTGCATTGTTTAATGTTTTGGGTTTTTTAATGGAGAACTCTGTAACCTTTCAATATGACTGATATAAAAAATAACAATGAAGGGAATGTTACAGAAGAAATATTTTAAATCACCTGAATGTTATTAAGCTGCTGTTTTGGGACACAGGGGTTAGAAAAACAAAATGAGCCTTCGAATGGAGCTTATTCTGTAATCTTAGTTCTAAACCAGGAAAACTTCAGGCAGATTATCTCCTCATTATCTACAGATAAGCTTTTTCTTTAAGAAGGCGCTACAGCTAAAAGAGTGTGATTTTTGAGTTGCCTTGAATTACTGCAGGTCATGGGAGTTGGTAACACCTTTCTTTCTCTATGCTCTTAACTTCAGGGTGCTTAGACATAAATTCCTCTGTGAAAGGAGCTCGCTTTGTTCGGTTCTGTGATGCCTTCAACATCCCCCTGATCACCTTTGTGGATGTCCCTGGATTCCTGCCAGGTAAAGCCTTGCCATTGCAGGGTGCTCTTGCTGTTAAAAACACATTTTAAGAACTCTGTGAGAAAACCTCTACTGTAGTAGTCCTGTATGTCAGGTTTTCAAATCCCACTTTTTGGGGCAGAAACTCTGTATTCCAAGTACAGTAGTCATCACAAAAGGCTCATAAATGTGCACAGACTTGCAGGACAATGAAGCAGTGCCTCCCTGCCCTGCTCCTGTCACTGTGTTCTGGGCTCTCAGCACTGTGCTGGCGTGACCTGAGCAGAGGGACAGGTCAGGCAGTGAATGCTGGAGTCTCCAGCAGCTGATGGAGACACTGGGATGAGCAGTTTGCCAGGGCCAGGCATGGGGATGCCATGCTCTGGAGAGCTCTGTGCTGCTGGCAGAAGCTGTGTCTGTGGCCTGGGCAAGGCAAAACCAGCCCTGCCTGGAGCTGCTGCCCTTGCCATAGGTGGTGTGGAAGTCACAGTGATTGCTTCATTATAAGGAGCCTCCAGGTTCCTCAGGATGCTCAGCTGTGTATTTAGATGCTGTCTGATTTCCAGCACCCAGTTCTGAGCCCAGGGAAGGGAGCAGTGCCAGCTGGGGCACCATCCAACCACATCTGCTCAGCACTGGAGTTACTCAACTCATAGGGCACATTTGCTGTCCAGGCTTTGCTGCAGCAGCAGAAACCACCTCACCTGCCACCCAGAGGTGTGACAGGATCAACCTGGGGGGAAGAAGGATGTTCTTGTGGCCACTGATTGTTACTGTGTCTCTGGAAGGTTCTCTCACACTCCAAGGCACTTCTCAGATGAAAGTGCCCGTGGTTTAGGGGCTGCAGGCACACCAGGAAGGCCAGGGCTGCCCTGAGCCTGCTCTCAGCACAGACTCTGTTAAAATGAGCCCTTAGAAAAGAGGCTGGGAGAGGAGCAGGGACCTTCCACGATCCAATTTCATGTAAATGCTCTGTACAAACTATGGTTTGCCTCGAGGCCCTGCAGCTCTCACAGCACTGAATGTCACTGTTCAGCACTCCAGTTCTTGCTGTAACACACTACAGTGGGCACGTTTGAACCATGAGCCAACACCACAGGGGTCACTGAACCCTCCTCTCCCTCTTGCCCTCCCTCCCCAGTGCAGGCTCACCCTGCTCTGACATGGGCCAGGCACAGCTTGGGTCACCCCAGGAGACACTGCAGGGATCCAGGTTTGGGCAGTTGCTTGGAATCCAGGCAAAAGTTATTTCCATGCAGCTCATTAAAAGTAGTGACTTAATATTGCATAATAGTAGGTTGGTTTGAAGGTAGATAAATGGAAGAAAAATAAAATAGAGAAGGATAAAGAGATGAGACCTGAGGTTTGGTTGTGATCCTAAATTTTAAGGAGTTTGGCAAGATTAGCCCATTAGCATTAGAAATCTCAGAATAAGTATGAAATTCTGAAGGCAGCATCATCCCATGTCCCTGCTTAGTAGAGAGGAAGAAAGAACCTTGGTGGTGTACAACACATCTCCCAGTGCCAGTGACCCAAACACTGGCCCAGCGTTTCAAAGGTGTGCAGAGAGATTTAAGCTGTCCATGACCTGTAGCTGGATAAAAACACATGTTTAGGACTGAATCTGTAGCCAGAAAAGAGTTCATGTTAAAAAATTCAAATAACTGAATGATCTTGAAGCACTTTGATTGACTGGCTGTTCTAAATGTGAATTAGAAACAGAGGCTGTGACAGATCACAGGGGCTGTGATTGCTCCCCAGCCCCATGCCAGGCCCGTGCCCCAGCTGTGCCCAGGCTGCTGCTTGGGCTCTGAGGCCCTGTCTGCTCTGATTTCTGCTGTGGGGAAGGGTCCCACAGGCTGCAGGGAAAGGCAGGAACCAAAGTGTAGGCAGAAATTACCTGACACTGAAATTACACCTGAGGGGAAGCATTGAAGTCAAGCCACCAAACAGACAACCAGGTAAGTTACTGAATCTCATAGAAGAATTTTTATGGAAAATTTTACTTTAAAAAACTCACATCCATTAAGATGATCCCACATACTCTTAGGAGGTTCTCCCATGTGCTAAAAGCAAAGTCAGTAGGTGGATTAAACTGCTGGAGATTAATTGTAGAGTTATGCCTTGTGGTCTGAAATCCACAAATCCTAGAAATAAGTTCCGTGGGATTGCTGAGTCCAAGTCCAGTCAGATAGGCCTGTGTTTGGGGCAGAGGGTGCTGGACATCCTGTCACAGGGATGACCATTCTCCAGAAGCACCTGCTGGGAGAATCCCTACAGAGGAGTTCAACTTGGGCTGCCCTGAAGGATGACCAAAGTGAATGTAGGTTGTGTTTCCCACTGCGAGTCATATGTGGAGTCTTGAAAATGCTCTAAGTGTATTTTGTTCCCAGGAAGGCACCATCTGGTCAGTGTTGTTTCTGTGACCTCACACACCGCAGGTGCTGCTCAGGGTGGTACAGAGGACACTGCCTGGTATCTCCTGGTGTCTCCTTCAGGATGGTACCAAGGCTGTGGTCGTGGTCAGCTTTGCTGCTGGTGACACGTGATGGGGTTTTGTGAATTCCCTGGAGTGAAATAAGTACTTGTTCTTTGTAGGCACAGCTCAGGAGTACGGTGGGATCATCCGGCACGGGGCCAAACTGCTGTTTGCCTTTGCAGAAGCAACTGTGCCTAAAATCACTGTCATCACCAGGAAGGTAAGTTGGGACGATCCTATGGAGTTCTTCCAGAGTTCTATTCCCACAAACACGTGTTTAGTCATGTGGAGCTTTGTTAGTCTGTCCCACTTGTGCATTGTCACACCTCCATTTGTCCCATCTGGTAACACCTCTTTGTGCCAGGTTGCAAGAGGCCATTTTTTCTATTCTCAGACCTCAGTTCCTTCCTTCCTCTTGTCTCTGCACCCCTCTGACACCTCCCGTTTCTGCCTCTGCCTGGAATGCCTTCACTGCAGTACTTGTCCCAGGCCTGTCTCGCTGAGGACGTGGCATCTGTTTGCACACAGCAGATCTGCTTTTTCTCCTTCTGCTTCTTCAGCCTCTCTCTGCAGACCCAGCACTGACTGCATGTGTCTTCTGCTGTGTCTGCAGGTTTCATGCTTGTGTGGTTGCTCTTCCTCCTCAGGCTCCTGCCATACTCTACCTCATTTCTTCCTTTCTCTCTCTGTAAGGTACCTGGCTCCGTAAACTCTGGGTCCTTAAAGGATTAACCTTTTTCTTGCTGGTCTGCTCCTCCTGCTTATTTATCTGAGAGGCTTTTGGCACCACTGCCCCGGAGCCCTGCAGTGCCTGTTCACCACTGCCCTGGAGCCCTGCAGTTCCTGCTCACCACTGCCCTGCAGCCCTGCAGTGCCTGCTCACCACTGCCCTGCAGTGCCTGCTCACCACTGCCCTGCAGCCCTGCAGTGCCTGCTCACCACTGCCCTGCAGCCCTGCAGTGCCTGTTCACCACTGCCCTGGAGCCCTGCAGTGCCTGCTCACCACTGCCCCGGAGCCCTGCAGTGCCTGCTCACCACTGCCCTGCAGTGCCTGCTCTCCACTGCCCTGCAGTGCCTGCTCACCACTGCCCTGCAGTGCCTGCTCTCCACTGCCCTGCAGCCCTGCAGTGCCTGCTCACCACTGCCCTGCAGTGCCTGCTCTCCACTGCCCTGGAGCCCTGCAGTGCCTGCTCACCACTGCCCTGCAGTGCCTGCTCACCACTGCCCTGCAGCCCTGCAGTGCCTGCTCACCACTGCTCTGCAGCCCTGCAGTGCCTGCTCACCACTGCCCTGCAGCCCTGCACTGTGAGTGGAGCACTGCAGGGCCCCAGTGCTGTGCAGGGCGAGGTCTGCAGGTGCAGACACACAGTGACCCCCCTCTGCTGTCCTTGGCTATGCCCGTGGTTCCCCAGAGCCCCCTGCCTGCTCACCAGGGTTCCCTCTCTGCTGCCCTTGGCCATGCCCGTGGTTCCCCAGAGCCCCCTCCCTGCTCTCCGGGGTTCCAGCTGCAGAGGGGTCTGGCCCAGGGGGCTCCTGCAGCTTGTGCTCTGTTCAGGGGAAGCTCAGCCCCAGGAGTGAACCCCCTGGTTTCTGTTCCAGGCCTATGGAGGTGCCTACGACGTGATGAGCTCCAAGCACCTGCGAGGGGATGCAAACTATGCCTGGCCCACGGCAGAGGTGGCCGTGATGGGGGCCAAGGTGAGGTCAGGCCCCTGCACACCACAAGGGGCCTGGGGACAGGTGGGGTTTGCTCTGACGCAGCTCACCCTGGTGGGGAAGGGGCTGCTGAGGCCCAGAGCTCCCCCACTGCCCCTGACCCGAGCTGTGCTGTTCCCAGGGTGCTGTCCAGATAATTTTCAGAGGCAAAGAGGCCAACGCAGAGGAAGAGTACGTGGATAAGTTTGCAAACCCCTTTCCTGCTGCCATGAGAGGTACGGATATCCCACACTGTGTGCCCTGTTTGGGGCTCCCACTGCCTGGGGACAAGTTTGCAGCTCTTGAGTAAACCTTTTGCTAATGAATAAGTTACAGAGGCAGGGCATTTGTACCTGGGTCAGAAAGGTGATGCTTAACCACAGCTTGTGCATGTGAAGCACAAACACATCTACACACAACACACATCTTCAGCTGGAAAGAGCCTGGTGGAAGGGCGGGACTGTTCTGGAAAGTGCATCTTCAATTTTGTAGATGGTAGAAAGCATCTCACAACTTGTCCTTTACAGCACAGGTGCTCTGCCAGCCTGTAGGACAGTCCTGATGCAGAGCCTGAAGAGCCTGTAAGGGTCCACTTCAGTGATGTTCTCCAGCACTCTGGAGCAAATTTTTCCACTGTTTCGACTTCCACCTCTGCTGCAGTAACTGTGGGGTAGAAGGCATTTAAATTTAAAAATTATTGACACAGTAGTATTTCCTTTTCAGGCTATTTGAATTTAGCTGAATTTGTAACTTGTGAACTTATTTATTCCAACTTCTGTTTTGATTTTGCTGGTGTGTGTCAGAGCCTAGACCCAGGAGGCTGAGGCAGAGCCTTCCTGGTTCTCAGGCTGGGGTTTGTCCCGTGTGTGCAGGGTTTGTGGATGACATCATCCAGCCCTCCACCACCCGCCGGCGCATCTGCCACGACCTGGACGTGCTCGCCAGTAAATCCCAGTCCAGCCCCTGGAAGAAACATGCCAACATCCCACTGTGAGGGTGAGGAGGGGCTGCCCATGCTGGGAACCATGGCACTTGGCAGTAGAGAACAGTTCTTTTCATTTTGGTTTTGCTGATAACCATCAATAAATCACAGTATATATTTCATTTAGTTTTGGAGTCTGACCAGTTCACTTCTCCAAACCCTTTTGGTGGTTAATAATCAACACCCCCTGCCCTGCCTGCTGCATCTGAGCTGTTACTAACTGCTCAAGGTCAAACATTCCCTTGGTTCCCTCATTCCATAGGCCCCGAGGTGGCTCAGGCAGAGCTGAGTGACCTCTCACTGCTGAGCAGTTGGCCCCCTGTGCATTCAAGTGTAGCTCCACGTGCACCTTCAGAGTCTGACTCTGCTTTCCTGCCCCACAGACTCAGCCAGGAACATCCTGAGCCTGGACTGCAGGCCATGCTGAGCTCAGCCTAAGCTGTTGTGCTCCTCTGCCACCCTGTCCCAAGGCACAGCAAGGAAGGCTCCCAGAGCTCCAGGCTGGGGGCACAGGAGGGAGGTGCAGAGAAGGTGCAGTCAGCCCCTCCTGAAGAGCAAGCAACAAAAAGGGCACTTCTGGTGAGACATGAAAATCCTTCTCCCTCAGCACAGGCTGGAACAGAGACCTTCAGAGGCCTCATTTTCCTGTGATTTATTTGCCAGACTTGCCAGGCCCCGCTGCAGTCGGTGTTAGCTCAGCCCTGGGTCCTGTGCTCACCTGCTCAGCAGGAGCTGCACGTCCCCTCCCACCCCCCAGGCCATGAGGAGCAGCCCCTGCCCCTCTGGCACTGCTGCAGCAGCTGCCAGGCCTGGCTGAGGGACCTCCGTGGCATCTGCTGCAGGACATGGCACTACCCCGACTGCCCCACCTGCATGTGGGGCCACTGCTGCCACAGCCAGCACGTGCCCGAAGGAGAGGCAGGATGGCCACTGCCCAGGGAGCAGCTCTTCCCAGGTAGGTGCAGTGAGCACAGCTGTGCAGCCTGCAGCCTGCACCTGGGGAGGGAAAAAGGCACAGCACAAAAGGAGCATTTCAGGTCTGAGTCCCAGCTCCCCAGGGTCTGGGGTGTTGGAGGCAGCACATTCAGGTTCCAGACACACTTCTGTCCTGGCTGCAGCACATTTAAGCAGCTGCCTGAACACACCTGGCTGTACCTGAGCACACCCAGACTCTCTGAGCAGGAACAGAGCCAGGTCTCAGTTAACTGTGAGAAAACTCAAGAGTTTTCCTAAGGGCTTGTAAGGCCCAAGAGGATTTTGGAGAGGCAAAGCTGAGAGAGCCTGGTGCCTGTGCCAGGTTTAGTGGGAAGTGAAGCAATACACACACAGCTCCTGCAGCCTGCTCAGAGTCAGGAGAGTCAGGAGACAATGAGAAACCCAGAGAAAAGTACAACTTTGTTAGTTGTTTCCTGACCTCATTAGTAGTGCTACAGCCTTCATCCTCTCTCCAGTCCCTTGCCAGCACAAGAGTTTGGCTTTTCTCTCTTCATTTTCAAGCAGTTGCTCTTCCAGCACAACATGTTGGAAACAGGCTGGAAAGCTGCTCTGGCCACGCTGCTGAGGATTTTCTTAAATTGCAGTCACCTACAAAAACAAGAGGTACAAAATTAAATCCTTTCAACAGTGAGCAGCCCTTGGACTGAGCAGCAAGGCAAGTTACTCACTGTGCTCTCCAGGGCAGCAGGAGCTGAGCACAACTCACCAGCAGCTGGGCTGTGTCTCAGGAGCAGTTCAGACCTTGAGTATTTTCCCTGTTCCTCACGTGCTGCATCTTGTTACCTTTGCTGACTCAGGTGGTTCTTCCTTGGGTACTGGGCCAGGTGATAACTCAGGGCTGAAATCATTCATGGGTTGGACTGAAACAGCACCTTGCTCTCAGCCACGGGAGTAACGAGGCCATTCCATTCCAGGGATCTGTTAAACTCCAGTTGGCTGTTGGACCTCCCAGGCCTTTCCCACTGCAGCTTCTTCCACCAGGTCCAGGTCCCTTCAGATGTGCAGGGCAGGAGACGTGAATTCTCCTCAAAGCTCGTGACGGTTCAAGCAATGGTCAGGTTTGCCAGTGCAGCTCTCCCAGAGGTGTGGGGCCTGCCCAGACCTACAGCACCCTCACAATAACCCCCCATCAACCAAAACACACCACGGTGGAGGGGAGAAAGAAGCCCACAGAGGGTTTTCCATCATTCTGAGGCTGAGTGGGGAAGGTGGTGGGACAGAATCAGGTTGTGAAGCCTGGACTACATGAAAACTACCTGTCAGTAACTCCTTCACTAATTCCTTGAATTCCTGCTAGTAAATGGGATGACAAGATGTGATGGTCCAAAAGAGCATTTAAAAGAAAGTTATAGTGAAGAGGGTGCTCATCATACTCATGATTTTGAATAGTTTATTAAATGAAAGGTGAAGCATCAGTTTTAAATTGTACAAAAGGAAAAAAAAAACCTCATATTGTAAATGTACAATTTACAGAATTACTAGCAAAACCAATCAAGGAGACACTCATAATACAAAAACCTGTTGACTGCAAACTGAACTGGAGACCCATTGCAGGTACCGTGATAATAAATGTTTGTTATACAGTATTCTACAATGTTAAATCAGGAATCAGTTTTCCACACAGAGGACTGTGAAGCACAAGGTTTGTCTGAGACTCTGACTCAAACCAGGCAGCATCTGTTGTGCCACAATGCTCACAGGGTGACCTGAGGAGGTGCTGCAGCCACTCCTGCCCCCGCGGCGTGCTGGGTGCACACAGGGAGGGAGCAGTTCAGCTGGAAACTTCCAGCTGCTTCTCGGCCTCCACACCCCAGCCCACAGGGAGGGATGGCTGCATTACCTGGCCAAGCATTTCTGGCACCTGTGCCTGAGCAGTGCCCATGGGAGACCCCCACGAGTGAGCGCGGGGCCGGCGCCGGGCACGGGTTGGTTCCCAATCAGCTCCAAACAGGAAAAAGCTCTGTGATTGTTCTGCAGTTGTTAAAAAAAGAAAAAAAGCACCTCTGAAACTGCTGTGCTCCGAGTGGGTCAGTCTGGGTTGCATCTCAGCTGCTGAAGGTGGAGTGCAGGAAGGAAGAGGAAGGTTTGGGGCCAGTTTTGGAGGTCTGGAGTTGCAGGTGGCCAGCACTGCTGGTGCCAGGCCAGCCTAGCTAGGGAGCAGCTACTAGGCAGAGTCATAAAATTGAAGCATAATGAAATTCCAAATTATTGAAGACATTGAAAAATCTCTTATTACAATGAATTAGCTGAGAATGTTGGGGGGGTGTTTTGCCCTTTTTTTGGATGTTTTTAGCTTTTTTGAAAAACTGTATTTTTTTCCAAAGAATTACTCTCAATATGCACAGTTAACACTGAAAATGTAGCTGTAGTCCATTGTAAGCTTAAGAACTTCACCATCTAAGCACAAATTCCTATGCAGCACATACAGTACTTCTAACTGGCAAAATTAATTTACAAAAATAGCAGAAAAGGGTATTTACGGCATGGAAAGTAGACTTTGTTTTATGGTACAGGAAAATTACTTTTTGTATGCTAAAGTGATCCTTTCCCCCACCCTTGGACTATTTTTTAATAGGAAAGTTGCTGTTTATGTACCTTGGGTTGGCAGGCTTGAAGTAGGTAGTAAAAACAGCAAAGTGATTACTTGAGAACCGTTTGTGTGTTTTACTGAGAATACTTTATTTGCTGGTATAAGTTGCTAAAAATGCACAGAGCAAGTACCAATAGAAAATTTACTGTTTTGTGTCCCCATGTGCTATATAAAATGAATGTTACACAGCATCTGTTGGAAAAGTGGCTTCATGGACATCTCTTACTTTATGTCCCATTATAAATAAAAATAAATCTTCTCAAGAGTATAAAATCTGGGTTTATCATATCAGAATCTGAAATTTTTTGGCAGAGATGCACGTCATAGATTCTACCCTCTTCTCTGAGAGGGTTCTTCTCCATGCCTAGGAGAGGACATGAGCGTACCATAATGTTAATCAGATCCAGTGTGTTCCAAGACACTTCTCTGTAGCCAGAACGACCTGCTTACAGCATCCTTGCTAGTCAGTGGCTGATAGGCATAGGTTTAATAAAAATGGCTAGCTTTGAAAACATAAAAAGGCAAATGTTAAAACTGTTTTAAATTGTACAGCAGAAAAATAAAGTTAAAAAGTTCTGTTTTCACTCAATGTTGTTTTCAGAAAACATATGTAGAACAGTGTTTATTTCGACAGCTGTCTTAACAATTTAAAACTTCCTCCTCATCCAGAAAAAAAAATCTGTATTAGGACAGTCAAGAACAGGGATACAAATGATTCTCTAGGTCAGCCCTTCTGAGGTGACTGCATTGGCCAACACTCCCGGGTGTCATTAGGAAGCTCCTCTTCTCTGCGTCACTACGAGAAGGGGTTGACCTCAATCATTTGGTTAAAAATCAAACCGTATCACATCAAAAATGTGGTTTCCATACAAGCTATCACAGTATATAGGCCTCTAGCTCTAAACAATAGAGTTCCAAGTTTGTAAAACGTCTTCCCAGACTTCAGAACATGGGCATGCCAAACCCCTGCAAGAGGGAGGAGAAAAGAGAGGGTGAGCGGGGGCCGTGCGGGGGCCGCGCCGGGGGCCCAGCCCGTCCTTACCGAGTCGTCCTCGATGATGGCGGCCGAGTCGAAGAAGTCCGGCCGCAGCTCCGCGCGCTCGCGCCGGTTCCGCGACGGCGGCTGCAAGAGGAGCAGAGTGGGGTTGGAGCGGTGCCACGGCACTGGGGCCTGGCACAGCTGTGCTCCTGCCCAGGCACTGGCACCGGGGGCTGGCACAGCTCTGCTCCTGCCCAGGCACTGGCACCGGGGCCTGGCACGGCTGTGCTCCTGCCCAGGCACTGACACCGGGGTCTGGCACACCTGGCACAGCTCTGCTCCTGCCCAGGCACTGACACTGGGGCCTGGCACGGCTCTGCTCCTGCCCAGGCACTGGCACCGGGGCCTGGCACACCCGGCACGGCTGTGCTCCTGCACAGGCACTGACACCGGGGCCTGGCACGGCTCTGCTCCTGCCCAGGCACTGGCACCGGGGCCTGGCACACCCGGCATGGCTGTGCTCCTGCCCAGGCACTGGCACCGGGGCCTGGCACACCTGGTACAGCTCTGCTCCTTCCCAGGCACTGACACTGGGGCCTGGCACACCTGGCACAGCTCTGCTCCTGCCCAGGCACTGGCACCGGGGCCTGGCACACCTGGCACAGCTCTGCTCCTGCCCAGGCACTGGCACCGGGGCCTGGCACACCTGGCACAGCTCTGCTCCTGCCCAGGCACTGGCACCGGGGCCTGGCACACCTGGCATGGCTCTGCTCCTGCCCAGGCACTGGCACCGGGGCCTGGTACAGCTCTGCTCCTGCCCAGGCACTCGCCCCAGGCTCCTGCTGCCTTCGGGAGTGCTGCCCAGTGCCAGGCCAGGCTGCACAGGAACTCTCAACTGTCCCTACGCCTTCAGGCTCATGGTAAAACTTGGGCTCTGATAAGGTCAAAAATGGGTTTGGAACAAAAAGGACACTCAAGATCCGGTAACATTTCCGAGGATTAAACTCTTGCTGTTGTTCCTTGCCAGGAGCACAGGAGCAAACGTTGAGCTGCTCTGCCTTGATCAGCTCCTTCCCTGGCTCGCTAATCCCACGAGTGCCGGCAATAACCTCTGTCCAGCAGCTGCTACTGAATCAGCACCCACAGCTTCTCTCCAAGACATCACAGCCCAGTCCCACCCAAGGCAACCTCTGCCTTACTGTGCAGATATGAAAGGAGAAACAGGAAGGCACAACAGTGGTGGTGTGAACTGCCCAACTGCTCCTTCTCCCATTTCCCAAGGGAGCCCTCATTCCAGAGAGGGAGGCCAGGACGGTTCTAAGTGCTGGAAGGAACTCCGGCCTGGAGCCACCACAGCACCTGAAAGGACCCGCAGCTGTCAGTGATGACAGGACCTGTTTGGGAGCAGTTCCCATGTAAGGAGCTCCCACCCACCCCTGCCTGTGCTCCCTCCTGCGGTGCCAGCACCACTCTGTGGCTGTGAATTGCTCAGACCTTGGCTAAGGAGCCCTGCCCACTGCACCTCCCCAGAGTCAAACCAACAGGAAGAGGGGAAAAAAGGAAACCTCGGCTGTGTCAGTCTGAGCACAGCTGGGAGGGTGTGGAGGCTGGGACAGCAGCACAGGGCAGGAACACCCCTGGTGTGCCTTTGGATGGTCCTGCTGCCAAACTCTGCCTTGCTACTGGATTTTGGAGTCCCTTGGGACTTCCTGAGAGTGAGGCCACTCCTCCAGCACCCAGTGAGGGCTGCCCTGACAGCTGGACCAGGCACTGGACCACAGCCTGGGCCTCCAGGCTGACAATTTCAGGTGTGTGATGGTGTTGCCACACCTGCTCCTGCCCCAGAGCAGAGCACTGGAGAGGAAGAGCCCCAGGTGACCAAGCCCTGGGCTGAGCCTGCAGCTGTACATTCTGGGGAGCATTCAGATCATTGCAGGTCTGTAACACTCAGGCAACGGCAAATCAGGCTCAAAATTTTGAATTTTTCTTGACACATCTAAAATGCCTTTTAAATTATCTTTCAACCATTTAAAACTTGCCCTTAATAAGATTTACTGACCAGATCGATGACCATTGTGTCCTCAAACTCCTCGTTCATGTCCTCTAGTTGGCCTCGTGAGGACATCATGACATCCTCAAAGATGGGCTCAGCGTCATCCTCCATTAGGCCTCGTCTGAGCACAGAAAGAGACAGTCACTGCCAGGCTCTTAAAGTGCCCATCTTTGCCATTAAAAAGGATACTCAGGTCCTACCCTTTAATGCCTTTCCCCAAACCCTTATGCTGAGCAAAGCCACGCTCTCTGTAACACCAACAAGAAGAAAACTGTCCACAAACCCAGCCAAGCACTGGCAGAGGTTGAAGCAGCAAGTCCCATGTGACAGCACTGCAACAGTAATTAAATATGCCCCCAGCAAGAAAGGACAATAACCTCTCTGTGTTTGCCCCTTTCCAAGGAGTGACACTGCTTGCCAGGATCACCGAGAAATCCCTGGGAATCCAGCAGTGAACCCCAGCCCAGTTTCTAACAGTAAGGATTCCAGCCCCCATCCTGAAGGACTCAGTGGGCTCAGCACCAGAGCATGTGGTGCTTCAGGGTTCCCCACGTGTGTTCCCTCCATCCCTGCTCAGGGGGTCCCCTTGGCCAAGATGCTGTGCAGGACACAGAACAGGCTCTTGGGAAGAGATCACAGGGAATGAGGTCACAGACAAATCATGGAGACCCCGGGAAATGGGAGCAGTTGAAGGCTGGGAGAGTGACAGGGACCTGCAGCCTGTCACCAGGCTCTGGTGTCTGGCCATGGTCAGAGCGGGACCATGGGGCTGGATCCACTCCAGCATCACACCCTGTCCCTCTGCCATCATCCCAAGGGGCTCCAATGGCACAGAGATGGCTGTCAGCACAGGAGATGTTCCTGCCCGGGCCTCTAGGATGCTGGAGCACTTACACTGCGTGCCTTACACCAGTCCTGCCCTTCATGTAGCTCATCCCTGTCCTGTCCTTCCGACTGAGGTCCTCCAGCTTCTGCTGGCCCAGCCACGAGATCTGCATCTGGGGACTGACACAGCACAGCATTAGGGCAGGGACAGTTCTCAGGTGGCTGTCACAGACAGGTTCTGTGTCTGGCCATGCTTCTGATCAGCATCATTAAATCCCATCCATCACTGTACACATCTTCTGGATTCCCTTCCACACCTTGGCTCCTCTCACTGCGCACAAAAACATCCGTTAATTGTTGCAATAAAACCAGGTACAGAAAACGCTCCTTCATTAGGGACGGGCACCTGGCGTGGGAGCACTTCTACAATTTGTTATTAAATCCTACTTCACTGTCCCAGATCAGGCAAAATGTGAGCAAGAATAGGTCCAAATGAATGACTGACATGTTTTAAAACAAAAACATCACACAACATGAAAACCAGGTTGTTTTTACACACAGGTCCTGATCAGCAGCACCTTAAAGGCCAGTCCCTTACCCACATGTAAACACCTCCAGGCTGCACCATTAATGCCCCCTAAGGCCAGCAGAGCCAGCAGTGGCTCTGGTGGGATTTGTGTGCGCAGCACAAGGGAGCAGCAGCAAACTCAGTGCAGCCTTCTGGAGCAGCACCAGGTTTTATGTTATGATGCCCCTTGTCCGATGGACAGGACAAACTGGGATAAGCCGTGGGAAAACCACCTAGAACGAAACATCCGTCTGGCCATGATTAACCCCTGAACTCAGCAAGAGAACCTCAACTCTGACACTGGGCAGGGGGAAAGAAAAGAGAACGTCTCCAGGTCATCTAGACAAACACTTCAGTCCAGCCCAGGGACACAAATACTCAGAGGACTTAACCAGAACTGCAGGGTTATGCTGTGAGATAATATTCACAGAAGCAATTTCTACTATTAGTACATTACAACATATTCTTCCTGGGACCTGAAGATAATCAAAGTCTTGCAGAGCTAAAGCCAAGGCATTTCTAGCTGGTTTTGCAGATAAAACTGATCTGTGGAGTCACAAGGTAAGACTACTGATATAAATCATAAGCAGCTCCTTTGTCTGGCTCCCTGTATTCAGTCCTGCAATTGCAACACTTACTTGTGTAAAAAATCCTGCTCCGATCCCTGCTCCGACTCGTGCTCCTGGATCTGCTCCCCCATCTGCCTGGTGTTCTCCCTCAGCACTGTGGAGGTGAGCTGGGGGGCCTGCAGTGCCCCTGGGGTGTGGATGTTCTCGTTCCTGTTCAGCCAGGAGCCCTCCAGGCTCTCATCTAGAGACAACATTGAGGTCAGTGCTGCAGCTCTGCTAACTGCAGGGCACCAGTGTGCACCAAGGGATCAGCTGGGAAATGCTGGGAATGGGAAGTTTCACAGCTCTAATTTTATATTCTGCTCTTCTAAATATTGCTACCAGCTTTTCCCAGCAATAACAGCAATCTGAAATAGAAACACTGAACAAACACAGAAGTTACTGCAAACAAAACTGTATTGCAGCCCTGCCTCCACTGTTGGGCATCTTAACACACCTAACCAAGGAAATTCCCAATCCCTGAGTTTAAGGTAAACAGTAAGATGAGGGTGGAGCACAAACCCCAAAATGTTGTAAGCCCAGATCTTTAGAAACATCAGCCAGAGCCATCCCAGTGGAGCAGAGAGGGGGCACTTCACACAGGGACTGCAATGTCAAGGGGACTGAAGGTCCAGGTGGGATGTTGTGCTTGGATTGGGAAGGGAGCAAAGCAGAGAGGAGGGAAGAGGGGGGACTTGAGGACAACAGGACAGAGTAGGCAAGTGCAGCCAGACACATGGAGAAAAAATGGAGTTGCTGGGGTGAGTGCAACAGGGAAGATGCCAACAGAGATGGCAAGATCACAGACTTCCTGACAGGACACGTGTGGTGAGAAAGTACATGGGGATCTCCATGGATCTGTTCGTTCTTCCTGTGCCTTTTGTTACCCTTTAGGCATGAAAGTTGCCTAAAAAGCTGCCTATTTATTCTTGAATTTACCTTTGAATCTCTTTCATGTTAGGGATTTTCTAAAACAATCCTACTGATTTCCTTAAGGCATTGGAAGAAATGCTCCGAGTGTGTTTGCTCTCAGGAGCAGCAGGGAATGTTCTCCAGCCCCCTGTGCCCACCCTGCATGTGCTGCATTTAGGGCAGAAAGGAACCACAGGGGTCTGGATATGGCTCTCTGATGCCAGGACAGTTTCTGCAATGACACTGCCCTTATTTTAGATCCTTTAGAGTGGAAATTAAAGAAAAAAAAAGGAGCTACTCAAATGCAAAGTGCTGGAAATCAATTGTCCCTTCTATTCATCACAAAGAGGACACACAAAGAGCAAAAAAGAGGCAAACAATGCCAAAAAACTACATGGTAAAGCTGAGATTTGCCTTACAGGGAAGCAAAGGTGCTACTGCACTTCCCAGGGAAAAGAAAGGATATTGGCAAAATATGGTAAAATAGAATGAAAATGGTAACAAGAGGAAAGAAAGAAATGTCAGCAGTTGAGTTCTGTGAAAATCTTGGCATCCTGCAGGAAGAAAAGCAGTGTCTGAGGGCAGGGCCCAGTGTCTGATCTGCCCACACTCGGGGTGTGGGAACAGGAGCTGGTGCAGGACTCAGCACAAGCTGCAGTGCAGTTGGTGCACAGGTGCAGAGGGGCAAACTTGTGAAGGATATGGTAGGAAACAGTTGTATATTCAGCAAACTGGCATTAGATTCCTCACTGAGAACTTACTATTGTAGACACCGACACTGGAAAACCCCCTGAAGTTTAAAGATCCCACTTACACCTGTTCTGTAGTGGATCAGTCAATGAATATTCACACAAGTGCACACAGACCATACAGGTTGAACAGACACAGCCTTGTAAAAAATTTGCTGTCACAGCCAAACTCCTGATGAACGTGTCTGAAGTCTCGGAAGGAGTAAATGCAGACACTTCATATCAACACCATTTTAAACCAAAATGGTGTCTTTTAGTGTTCTCCAGTGGTCCTGATCCACATCAGAATTTCTGCCTGAGGGGAGCACAGACACAAAACCTCCAGTCCATGAGAGAGCGAGGTGTAGGGCAGGTCACTCCACACCTGTCCCAGCATCAGGAACAGCTCTCAGCAGTTCTGACCTGCTGTTGCTGTGCAGACAAACAGGCGCAGGGACTCAGGATGGTATTGCCCACAAGGAGCTGCCCAAGCCCAACAGAACTGGGCAGAGCAGGTGCCCTGGTTTTCCTCCCTACAGAAAACACCTTGTATTTCTGCATGAACTGCCCCAGCCCCCTGGCTCCTGAGGAGAGAGCTGTGACACACACTCTGGGGAGCCCAGACCAACCTTCCACTCTCTTTTTGTGCAGGGGGGGTCGGCCCTTCTTGTTCCTGACAGAGGAGGCTTTGCTGCTGCTGCTGCCGCTGTTCACAGACATCCTGTCGTCCTCACCCCCCGTCACCAGTGAGTTCCTGTAGGAGATCAGGGGCAGCCACACGTCCTCCCTCCTCTCCATCATCTGCTCCGTCAGGAACTTCTCCAGGTAGGTGTGACTGCAAGAGAAGGACAAGGAGTCAGGGGGCAGCAGCACAGCCGGCCCCGGGCAGTGCCAGAGGGGTGTCCTCTGGCATCCTGCAGCTAGGACAGGGTCTTCTCCAAATCCAGCCAGGCACTGGTGCACAATATATCTGAAGGTCTGGGCCACAGCCATGAGGAGTCCAGAGCACTCAGGAGTCCAGAGCACCCAACCAAGCCCCTCCTGCTCTGGGAGTTGCTTTCTTTTTCCAAGGGTTATTTAATTATGGTATTAGAAGTAATCCCTAAAATGAACATGCAAATCTACACAGAAGTGATCCTAAGGAGTTTCAGGCTGCAGAGCCAAACATTCAGGAGCTGGTAAGGGAACTCAGGCACTTCAGCATAACTTCCTGCACCATTTTCTCTAAAAGCACCTTGCCTGGTGGGCAGCAGTGGGAGTCAGCCATGCACACCCCACAGGAGATGCAGGATCTCCCTCTGTCAGCCCATGGCAGCCTCACAGCTGTGCCACAGTCCTGTTCAGAACAGGAGGCCCTCTGGACATCCCTGGGTAACAATCACTCCTGGTTTCTGGTTTTCATGGGATTTGGGTTTGATTCAGTGAATGGGATGGCTTTGCCCAAGAAACAGCAGGTTCCTGCCCATGGCTTTATTGAGAACACTTCTTCCTTCCCCTTTCACGTGTACACTGAGGGACCCCCAAACCTGGTGCTAATGGGAATTTCTTGGTTTACTGTCTTTACAGAACCAAACAGTGCAACTCGAGTGCTTTATGCCTTCAGAGACTGTCTGCAGAGGAGCCTTGGGAAGTTCTCCTGCCTCCAATTGGTTTTACAGAGCTCAAGTGCGTGGTTAGGGCCAAACTGTGACAGAGGAAAATGACACCACCTGGGAGTCCTCTACTGCCCAGATGCCAAACTGGAGACACCTTCTGCTCAGATTTTGGAGGAGCTTCACACTGGCAGTTCTCACCAGCTTCAACAAAGATGGGAACTGAATTTGCACAAGGAAGAACTGCACGTGCTGAGGCTCCACCTCACCCACACCCACCAGTCAGTGCCTGGTCTGGGCCAACAGCCTCTTGGAGAGAAACAAATGGAAATAAATGCTTTCAAGGACAATCACCTCTGTTCTGTCTCTGAGACTGATCCCTCAGGATTTCCCTCTCTATATTTGCCTTGTGGATTTTAGTATAAACATTAGGAAACAGTACTATATAAATATATAAACACTTAGTATAAAGCATTAGAAAAAATTTTTTCCCAACTGTATGAGTCTGGCATCTCAAATGTGCAGTTTTATATGAAATCCATGGACCTGAATAGATCCATAAATGGCTCTCCCTAATTCTGGAGGTCACTCAGAAAATGAGAAGCCAAACAAACAAACATGACAGGAAAGCTAAATTGTTGCTGCTCCATTCCCAAACTGGAAACATCTCTCTTTTCTCCCCCAGGTACAAAACCAGCACCAAAGCAGGAGGGAAGAGGAGCCCTTAGAAAGGGCTGGATTGGCAGGAGGGTGTTCTGTCCCAGGGGCAGGTGACATGTGCAGGTGTATGGGGCACATAATTTGAGGTTGAGGCAGGGAATTAACTCTTTGGGCCCATTCCAAGCTGGAGAACTTCCAACACAGGCAGCCCCCTCCTCATGAGACTGTGAGGGTCATTCCTGAGCACTTGTGGCTCCCCAGGAAGAGCCCGTGGTGAGTTTGGGAGGGTCCCTGTGCAGGGAGGAGGGAAGGGATCCCACACCCGGAGCTTCTCCAGCAGATGGTGGTCATGGACCTTCCAGAGGCAGCCCCTGTGGAGGGGACAGGTCCCTGGGGATTGGAGGAGCTTCAGAGAAGGGCAATCAACCACCCCAGTGCAGCTGAGCCCTTCCTGCCAGAGCAGCACTCTGGACAGGCCTCTCAGGGCAGGAGTGGAGGCACCTCCAAGGAAACCTGCACACAGAACCAAGTTGTGGTGCCTGTGCACAGCCACCCACCACGGCACCCATGTCTGAGCTCACCCTAAAGCAGCAACTCACACAGACCAGACAAATCCCACCCTAAAGGACCTATTTCTTTTCCCTGCTCTTCAGGCTCAGCTGAGGTCAATAGCTCTGACACAGGTGATGATAATAAAGGCAGATAAAATCAGGAGAAATGAGTTCCACCCCAGTCTTGCAGGAGCATCCAGTGGTGGTGTGTGTGGGCACCAGAGAGCAGAAGAACCTTCAAGAAGAAGTTTAAGTGGCAGCATTGAGGGTGGAGGAACAAAGTGCCCTGAAGAACTGACTTTCATGCACAGGGTCAGGTTAAATCAGTGTCAGGTCCAGGACAGAACGACATCACTGCAAACACTGGGCCTGGGGGAGGGAGGGGTGAACAGAAAGGAGGAGCTTCACCAAGTCAAACAGGAGACAGCCCAGTGGCACTGAGACCAACAGTCACAAGGTCCTGTTATCCCCAAGTCCTGTCCTGAAGAGCAGGACAGAGGCTGACAAGATTCCAGGATATACCACTGAAGAGCAGCTCCACAAAGGCAGTGCCAAATTTACTAGCTGGATCATCCCATTCCCATCCTCACTGAACTGCTTCCACAGGGTTTGCTGAATTGACAGATTATTGCTACAATGAAAAAATTCAACTGGTTTAAGCGTGTGTACGTTAAACATTATACAAAGTTAACCAAGATGTATTTCTTATTTGCACAGATGAAGCTGCAATGCTCATAATTCTTAACCCTAACAGAAAAGTCCTTTAAAAAAGAGTCTTCACAGAGAAACTACAGCAAGGTTTGGCAGAAGAGGCAGCTGAGGTATTTATAGCTGAATTTACTACTTACACTCATTGTGGTCACAAAACTCACTGAAAAGATATCTGTGACCATAAATCAGCAGGTCTGGCAACAGCATTTTTTGAACGGTCATAAAGTTATTCAATTAATTCAGTTCTACACAGGGCACATAGTGCTAGGCTGATATTTGACTGGCTCCTCTTCCAATATTAAATAAACAACAAATCAATGTTTACACTTGCTGTGAGTGTCCAGCAGAAACAGATGTTATGCAGTGGTTATAGCCTGGAAATTCCCTGCACTACTAACATAGAATTTTTTTCTTATAGCCTGAATAAAAGATGTTTTTTATTTTCAGTGCCCCATAGGAACTTTTCAAGAACATTGTTTTGGGAGGTCTCGAAGTCTCCTCATCACTGGATCTGATCTCCCTTTTCCCATTTATTTTCATTCCCTTCAAGTATAAAGTGATGTGTAAGTGTGCATGTGAAATGTCTGCCTGGGACTTCTACAGCCCCTGGTAAGTTGTGAGAACCTCAAAGGAGGGAGTGGAACCCACAGACAGGGATGGCAGAGCCTTTGGAGCCAGAGGGAACACAGGGAATACTTACACAGTCTTCTTGTCCTGTCGCAGGAGTTTGGAGGAAAACTCACTGAGCACTTCGAGGAAGGCAAGGTTGGGAGGGGGATAGTCTTGTCCTTTCTGGTTCTGGTATTTGAAGGCAAACTCTATGCCATCTCTGCAGCAAAGAAACATCAGCAGGCTCAGACATTTGTAACAAAATTAAAAGTTGCCCAGTCAGAAGTTAATTTAGCAGGACCTTCCTAGGCTCTCCTGTGCAGTTGTTACAGAAAAAGTTTCAATCCACTTGAAAAGGTTTCCAAAATGTTTTTGGAATATCTTTTGATAAAAGCCTCCAGAAGCCCCAGTGGTGTGGGACAAAGAGCCATCCTCAGTTGTCAGACACAACCTACACAGGAATGGAGAACTCCAGTGGCTTTACCTGAGCTAAAAGCCACAGCCAGTACAATGAATTCCAACAAATAATGAGGCAGCATCTGGTTTTCCTTCCTTTTTACACACACACATGTACACCCTCACCATTCTCCCACATAAAACAGCAAACACATCTATGATGACTGCAGGCCCTGTTGAGATTCTGTACCTGTACAAAGCTATGCTGAACAAAAGCTTTGATCTGAAGTGATATAAAAATGCAGTGTATTTACCACCACTCACTTGTGTAGTGTGGCCACAGCCTCCCTGGTCTTGATCTGGTCGAGGCCGAAGGTGAGGGCGAAGCGCCGCGCCAGCTCCTTGATGCCACTGACGTGGGCAGAGGTCCTGTCCAGGTTGGGGCCCTGCTCCTGAACCAGCTCATTGAACAGCTGCAGGGAGAACCCAGGGGTTAAACCCTGTGAGCTCAGAACACCTCACTGGGAAAGTCTGTGTTTTTCACCTGTGACAGCTGGCAGTGGCACTGCAGGGCCCTTTGCCACTGAGCTGCAGCAGAGGCCACATCAGTGCCCACAACTTCTGTCCAACAGCGGCTCCGCTGTGGGCAGTACCTCACACACAGACCTGCACACACCTTCTCTGAACTGCATCTCTCCTCCCAACTCATCAGGCATGTCCTGCATTCCCTTGCTGTTCTCTAAAGCCCCAACACTCACCAGACCAGCCTGTTCTTTGAATCCAGGGCACAAAACTGCTGTCCCACCTCACAGCCTGTGTGCCCAGCACTGCCCCTCCACCCCCAGGGCAAGAATTACCTGCTCCCTCTTGCCCAGCCCATTCTGGGTCCCTCCTGGCACTGCCCTTTACCCCACACTTCCCTGTCCTGCTGAGGAGGGGATCACAGGAGGCAGTGCCAGTGACAATCACATCAGGCTGCAGTACCCATGTGCCCTGACCTCCACAGGCTCTGGCACCATGTAATTAATGAAGCATTTAATGTGACACGAGTCCTGCTGGACAAACTCGTCCTGGCTGGCACCTCTCACTCAGGCACCTGCAAGAACAGTCTCAGTGTTTCTTCCAGGAGGTGATGCCAGGCTGACTGGTCCGTGGCACTTGGCTTCCCCCTCTGCAGGCTTTAAAAAAGGAGCTGCTGTGACCCTCTCCCATTCCTCTGGAGGCACCTCCGTTTTCCTCAGTTTCTCACAGATCCCTCTCAGCTCCCAGATAGCTACAAGAAATCCCCCAGTACTCTGGGGTGAACTTTGGGGGGCCCAGCTGATTTGAGAGCCCCTAATTTACAAAGGTAATTTCTGTGCAATGGCTACAGCTGGCACTGCCAGGGCCAGGGTGGTGCTCAGAGCAGCCCACACCATGTGCTGTGGGCAGATGGATTTCACCATCCACCCAGTAATTTAGGGATGATGTAAAGCAAATTTTTCAGGGAATAAAACACATCTAACAACATTGGAAGACTTAATTAGCTGGAAATTTGAAAAATCAATCAGTATTTAGACAAATGTAAGGAGGATGCGTTACCTCAGCAACTGATAAGAAGAAAAACTCACCCTAATTCTTCTTGTCCACTTGGACCAGTAAACAAATGCCATGAATCAAATGGACCAAACTGCCTTCAAGGCTCTTCCCTCCCTTCCTTCCACTTCTATCTGACCCAAACTTTGCCAGAGACCACTGAGGCCGAGCAGCAGGGGCAGTCTGAGCTGGAGCAGGAGAATCTCCTCCCCAAAGTGCAGCATTTCGGCTGCATTGGAAAGGGCACCAGAGCAAACCCTGCCCTGTCCTTCTTGCAGTGAGGCATCTCTAACAAAAACTCTTACCTGTTGCAAACTGAGGATGAGTGTCTTTGCACACTGGATTTTATCAATTTGCCTTGTTTTGCTCAGGGTTTCCTTAATGATATCTCCATAGTCATTGTAGTACTAGGAAAAAATGTGAAAAAACACGCTTTAAATTGTACCTTTTACACAATTTCTTACAGTTTTCCTGAGAGAAAGATTATTTGTAACTCTTGTTTTGAAAAGGCAGCAGTTGCCAAATAATTAGTCTGAAATCCAGACTTTTGGTGTGAGGGGGAGGCAATGTTTGAATGTAAAATTTAAACTGCACTCAGTGATAAGGTAGGGAACTTCTGTATTTGTTACTGTCTTAGGTAACAAATGTGTTGAAAAACAAAAGAGTGTTTCCTGCCCCAAATAAAGTATTGGTGAAGGGCCACAGCTGCCTGTGCTGAGGAAAAAGGAGACACTGACACAAGGCAGGCTCCAGGCAGCAGGTGTGCAGCCCAGGTGTGCCCTGGTGTGCAGCTCAGGTGTACAGCCCTGATGTGCAGCCCAGGTGTGACCAGGCCAGCCCAGGGGTGTCCACGTGTGCAGCCCAGGTGTGCAGCCCAGGTGTGACCTGGCCAGCCCAGGGGTGTCCAGGTGTGCAGCCCAGGTGTGCCCAGGCCAGCCCAGGGGTGTCCAGGCATGTCCAGGTGTGCAGCCCAGGTGTGCAGCCCAGGTGTTCCCAGGCCAGTCCAGGGGTGTCCAGGTGTGCAGCCCAGGTGTGCAGCCCAGGTGTGCCCAGGCCAGCCCAGGGGTGTCCAGGCGTGTCCAGGTGTGCAGCCCAGGTGTGCCCAGGCCAGCCCAGGGGTGTCCAGGTGTGTCCAGGTGTGCAGCCCAGGGGTGCCCAGGGGTGTCCAGGTGTGCAGGCCAGCACAGGGAGCTGAGCTGGGTGGCCAAGGACCCAGGATCTGGAGCAGGGCATTAGCCAGCCTGAGGTGCTGTTTTCTGTGTGAGGCTGCTGGGAGGCACAGCCTGTGGCACTCACCATCTGGGGACAAGGCCTGTACTGTCATTAAAGCTTCCAGGCTGAGTGTAGATTTTCCCCCCAAAGTATTCTTTGAGCCTCAATAATATTTCTGCATTTGCAGCCCCTTGTTTTCATTCTGAAATACTGCTCCTGCCTTCTTTGGCACAGACACCCTCCCAGTTTGCATTCTAAGACTCCCTTTCAGCATCTCCACTTGCAGCAGCACCTTACAGAGAGCTGGGCTTTTACTGCTGCCCTGTTTAGAACAGTCTTCTCTCACAAAAACCTGTCTCCTTATGGCAAGCACGAGCTGAGAGACTGACAGGGAAACATGACATTGAACAGGGAACTTATTGTGGATTCCAGGGAGGAATGTGAGGAGCAGGATCCTCTCTGGAAACTCTCAGCACCTCCCAGGACCAGCTCTTGGTGCTGCCTTAAATAAAACACTCCTGGTACACAGCAGAGGAAGTGCTTTGCTACAGGTGTAATTCAGAAAGGAAGAATTACTATGAAAAATGAAATAAGGCTGAAAAGGCTTTCAGAAGTGCTTGAGCTTTACCCAGTGCCCTGGGAGGGGTGGAAGGAGGGGCCCTGGCACCTCAGGCCATGCCAAGGGGGAGCTGTACCTTCATATAGTGTTTGAAGATATCTGCTGCCGCGTGCATGTCCACGATGTCGTAGATGATCAGCTTGCTGAAGGCAGCCAGAAGGTTTCTTCTCTTATGTAAAGCTTCTATTTTGTTGGCTTCATCTTCTTCATCTCCCTCTGGAAGCATCAACAACAAAATGTTTGTAAGTCACAGCTACCTTCCAAAGCAACATTATGGAAATTATCATTCCTGATCATGAAGCAAGAAGGATTGTTGGAGACCCTAAATTAAAAGTGCTAATTCTTGAGTCCTGCCTACTTCAGAACTCCCAGGGAAGTTTGGGAACATGACACCTCACTGACCAAGGACTATGTAAGTCCTGGACAAAGCCTCCAAGGGACTGAGTCACTTATTTTCCTGCTTAACTTCTCAGACACAGGGCATTTGGAGCTGCTTCATTAACTTACTAAGCTGTAAATATTTAACAAAAGGAAAATCAAAAGCAGCAATACTTTTACTGCCTGCCTTGGATTACCTGCTGTGAAATCAATGGCTCTAAACACAGGGAAGTACAATTCAGTTGGAAGAAGCACTGACATGGAGAGGCAATGCCATAGGAGGTATTCAGTCCCAAGCAAGACTTCACTCATTGAATGAAACCATACACATAAAATGTTGGATATGATATGATATCATAAAAGCATATTCTAGAACTCACATATCCACCTTTAGAACAAGAACACATTCTGTGAGACCTTAATTAATAACATTGCTATCCTAAAAGGTCTAGAATAGCACCAGTGTGTCATGCTGACAAACAAGCAACTGAGTACAGCAGAGATTCAGAAAAGGTGCCCAGAAGAGCACTGCAGACTCACTGAGCAGCTCTTTCCCTTGCTTGACTGGGAATCCATCTCTTCTCCAAAGCTGTTCAGGATTCAGTCACTGCACACCTCTGGACTTGTGTTTAGGCAATTCATAACAGACCCCAGCAGCACCAGGTTATTTAAAACCAGGCCTGAAGGACAAACCTGCCTCTCCCCTGCTGAGATCCAAAACCCTGAGAGCCAAAACCCTGAGCCATCGCTGTGAGGGGCAGAGAGGGGCCCCTCCAACTGCTCCTGGCACAGGGGAACAGGTGTACACACTGTCCCAGGTACTTTCCCATCTCCAGCCACACCAGTGCCATTCTCAGCTTGCTCTGACTGTTCTGAGGGAGGAGCAGAAGGGGTGCTTATGTAGGGGCAGAAGAGTCTCTCAAGTCCTTAGTTGTTTAGAGCTTTGCTGCCCTGAGGATTCTGTAACTCTGTGGGGCAACTCTACAGGGTTTCTCTTCCACGTGCTGTTCCCCTGTGCCCCTTCCCTTGAGGCCACATTGCATGCCTCACATTCAGGCCTCCCAACACCAGAGAAGGGACACTTCTGAACACACTGGAGCAAACTGATCACAACACTCGATTTTCTCCTTTCTTCTGTGTCTGTTCTGAGCAGAAGGCAGGAAGAAGACATGAAAGCATCACATACCCATGCTCTGGTTTTCATCATCCTGGTCAATGAAGACGTGGTCCATGACAAAGCTGAGCAGCTCTGACTGCAGGCCCGAGTCTGGGTTGAACACCAGGGGCTGCAGCCCCTCCCGGCCCCCCGTCATCAGCTGGTGGCTGAAGATCATCAGCAGGTCACAGAGCAGCATGAAGGCCTGGGGGGCACAGGGAGGGGAGGTGTGAGCAGCACAGGGCAAACCACACAAAATAAAGGGAATAAACCACCACTGCTCTGACTTCCAGACACCCCCTTCTACTACTGAATGGCTTCTTACACCATTCTCAGGTGTGGCAGGTTGTGTGCTGTGAAAAGGATTCATGAGGATCTGCTCTAAAATCTAAATGCCTGGGGAATGCCTTTGGTTCCTGTGTAAGGAACTGTCTTTCCTACCTCTTCCTTCTCCTGGAGGACTCATACTAAACTTCCATTTCCTCTCCATGAAAAGAACTCTAAATCTACCTGTGATCCAAGGGCTGCAGCCAAATTTGTAGTAAAGAAAAACACCTCTTTTGATAAGGAGTTGGAAAAATTAAACCAGCAAAAATATGAACAACATTATGAGGGAAAATCCAAGCTGAGGATGCCAAAAATACAGAGAAGCAGCCATAGCACAGAAATTCCTGCAGAATTTCATCAACAATTCCTGCAAAAACAGAAGGAAGTGTCTCTGCAGAGCTTTCAAAAGCAGCCAAAAGCCCAGCAGGGCAGAATGGCCACGATTTATGCTCATTGCTGTTCCCCCCTTGGTACTCGGGAACAGGCAGTGCCAGCACCCTCCCCTCTTCCCAAGGCTCCTCTGGGTACAGTCCTGCACCACAGTGACACTGTTTGGCCCCAGAATGGCTCATGCAGGGGTGTCACAGCCAGCTGTGAACATCTGCATCACATCCAACACCTGAGCACCTTTCAGAGAGGGCATTTTAAATCTTCTCAATTCCTTATTTTTAACCTCAGGTTCTGAAAACTTTACACATTTCCCAGTGAGACTGTGGGGAATGCTGAACTTCACAGGGGCTCACTGATCTCCTGGAGTGTGTTATGAAACCTGAATGAGCAGAACAGACACGTGTCCTGCTGGGCTCTGGAAACAGATGCTGCTCTTTGGGAATTTCCTCCACTTGATCCAAAGGGTTGTGGTTACTTTCAGTGATGATCTCACCTGCTCTGAGCCCTTCCACATTCAGCAGAATTGAAGCTCATCCTACTGCCCATCTCTGGAGAAGGGCATGTGAGCAGAGCCCTGCCAGGGCTCACCTCTGCCCCAACAAAGGCACCTCCACACTCAGTCACTGTTTATCTAACCCAGGCCAGGAAAATGGGAAGTGTTTCAGTCTAGTTTCTCTAAATACTTGATATATTTTTCCTTCCTTTGATACAGACATCAACTTTCTCTGGCAGGAATGTCCAGATTAAGGATCAAATATGGTAAGGAGACAATATAATTTACACAGAATGCTCAAAAAAATCCGGCCAAACAAAAGGATTCAGGAGTAGTCCTGCACTCACAGAAATACACTTTTTAAGGAAGAAAATCAGCATATTCACAGAAGTGTTAGCTGGAAGGGAAACTTCCCCATAATTGTGTCCTGCAAAGGAGCTTCTCAGAGAAGTATAAATTCCCCCTGAAACAAACCCATCAATGAGAGAACAAACCCACGTTAACACACAGGAACATGTCCTGACCAGGTGTTAATGCACAGCAGAAACAAACCCTGCTCAGCCATGGGAAGCAGGAGGGATGTCAGTGCTGCCCTAAGCTGGACTGGGTGGCATTTGCATGGAGCTACACCATATTTTCCATTATATAATATTAATAGAATATGCCAAGAGTAACTACTCAATATTAAAAAACAATTACTAAAGGTAAATCTGCTGGAAGCCAAGGACACAAGTCTTTTAAACATACATAAACTACTGACATCTCTGAGCATTTAATATTTATATTTATCAACTTGCAGAACAGAGTGTAAATGCCAAGCAGAGATTTCTTTCAAAGAAATAAAAATGCTTTCTATGAAGTACTATCTTCTAAATACCACAGACCAGGAACTCTGCAAAATCTGTGCAGGTCTGGTAGAAATGCCTTCTGTAGACAAATAAAATGTCAACAGACCTGACTCAAGTCAGAGTCAGTATTTTCATAACAAACAGCTCTGAGTTCTTCAGAGACAGGCTGAATTATTTCAACAAGCCCTTTGATTTAAGGGAAAAAAAATATCTGGAAACATTCATCCCACTGGAGGTCTCAACCACCCTCCAAACGTGCCCATTTCCATCTGTTCATACAGCAATTGCCCAAAGGTGATTTCAGGAGACTGAGTCAGATGCCTGAGGTTGTCACAGCTGCTCATGGGCCTGAGCATCCAGGAGTCCTTACTGGTGATCCAATGGATCTGTCATTAGCTGTGCTCTAAGGTGCTGTTAATGCAGCTCCTCTTAGGGACTGTTTGCTCAGGTTTGTTCAGACAAAGGCACAGATGATTTTAAGTTCGTTCCCAGTTTTCCAGAAGCATGTGCCAGACATTCCCCTTACCTGTTCCTTGACTGGGGTGTTGACATTGGACAGACACTGCTGGCACACAGCCAGAAAGGATTTCACAGTTTTCCTCAACACCAACAAGTCATCCTAAAATCAACATTAGAAAGGAAAAGTGTATAAAAATTAAAAAAAAATCATTGCTAGAAGGAAGCAAAATAAAAAATGGTGATAATTTCACACATTCAACAAAAAGGCTGTGAAAAAATAGGCTTTTCAAAGAGCATTTTCACAGGATTGACCCAAAGTTTCCCTGTAATAAATAATAAAAATAAAACAATACATTCCTGAGTTAAATTCTCTGTACTTTTCATTGACTGTAAATGATAAATGTTTCAGAACAAAAAGTTTAATACATCAAGGTCAGCCTACCTGGTGGTTTATAAAAAATTCTGTATTCAGATAAACCAACATGAACAAAAAAACCCCAAACCAATGAATGTCTCCAGCTCAACACAAATATTATCCCACAGACAAGGGAAGTGGGAGGGCAAAGCACAGAGGTCTGAGATTATCAGTTTTCATGGCTAACAAAATAAACTGGGGAGAACAAAGCAAAGGGAATGCAGGCTCTGGGGGTTGCCAGCAGACAGGAGCAGGTGGCCCCATGGCAGCAGAGCTGTGGGAGGGCAGGGGTGGCTCTGAGGGTGCCCCATTGCCCCAGGGGAAGAGCAGCACCCCAGTGCCATACAGGAACTGCCCCTGCAGCCCCTCCCACGGTGCCCATGGGCATCCCCAGCCCCTCCCATGGTGCCCCATGGGCATCCCCATCCCTCCCACGGTGCCCCATGGGCATCCCCAGCCCCTCCCATGGTGCCCCATGGGCATCCCCAGCCCCTCCCATGGTGCCCCATGGGCATCCCCATCCCTCCCACGGTGCCCCATGGGCTCCAGGGAAAGGAGCCCATCCCACAGAGCAACCCCAGCCCACCCCCTGCACCTGCAGTGTGTGCCCCGTGCTGGCCCCTCAGTCCTTGTGCCCCACTCCTGGTGTAGCTTTCCTTGTGCTTGTGCCACCAGCTCTGGTGGGTCTGTGTTGACTGAAGAGCCTTTCTGGTCCCCCTGTCCTGATCCTCAGCAGCAGCTCTGCCAGGGTGCTCAAGCACCTCCAGTGTCCCCAGGCTCTGAGCCCCTTCCCTTTTCAAGGGAGGGGAGTTTTTCTGAAGTGGACACTGAAGGTCTGGGAGCCATCCCACCCTCCCACCCCCTGTAAGCCTTTCCCTGACAGAAATCCGTGGGTCCCTCATGCCACTGCACCATCCTGAGGTGACAGGACCTGGGAGACAGCTCTGCTCTGTCCTAAACCACAACTTCCCCCTGAGCAGCCTCTTATTCCTGGATAGGAGTCTTCCATTTGGCACAACTAAAAAGCCTCTGATTTTTTAAAATTGTATTTTGTTACCAACTGATCTCTATCCTCCCCACTCCAAATGCCTTCACTTTACCTTCCCAGAGGATGGATACCAATGACCAGTTTGCAGCAGAGAATGGATCTCTCCTGGAATGCACTGGAACCCATCCCACTGTGTGAGGTTTTCTCACTGACAAAGTCTCCTAATGTATTAATCAGCTTTGAACTATAGAATATGAATTACACTGAATCCATATATTAACCTGAAATGGAAGGTGGCACTGATGTCTTACAGAAACTGGGAGTTCAGCTGCTTTCCTTTTCAGCTAACAATGCAACCTTCCCCAGAACAACCTGGGTTCCCTCCAGTCTTGTCTCTCAGCCCTTCAGCCTCGTACCAGCTGTGTTTTCCATCTGCCAGTCCAGGACTTTACCTAGGACTGGTGCCAGGCTTATCAGCTCACTCTGATTTACACCTATAACACTGGGATTACAATCCTTTTAATGCTTCCTGTTTTTTATCACAATTGCCTGATGTTCATGAATACAGCACAGGAAGTAAAGCCTATGAAAAATTCTCCATAAAGGTTAAAAAGGGAACGAGGGCCTCCCACTGTTTTCCTCCAGGCTACAAAGACTGCTCCCACCCCCCCCTCCTCCCCCCCAGGATGCACTGCTACCCCAGGACAGAGCTGGCTACCCCAGGATCTCCCCTACAGCCCCCTGAGCTCCGGCTCAGCCCCCTCTGGCCATGGCCAGGCACTGCCCAACAGGCATTTCAAGGCTTGCACCTTTCTGCCTTACCTGCTGCAACCTCCCTTCACCTGTGCCTGTCAGAGTTTAGACACCAAGATGACCCCACAGCACACCCTTTTCTCCACAGCCTACCTTGAGTAGAGCTCTACCATAACCCTGCTCCAACTCTCTGCTGCATTTGATTGGGGGAACTTTTGTTACTGGGCAGAGAATTTGGACTGATAATTATCACCCTTCTACTAGAATGTCTTTGACACATTTTTATGCTGACAACACTCCCTTAAGCTCTGTGACCAAAGCTGTAACTCACAACCAACACTGCACAGTGTGGGGGAATGTGCAGAGCACCCTCCTGGTGACAGTCTGGAGAAGGAACAGCTTTGTGCATGTCCTGGGGAAGGGACTGAGTCAGTTGGAACAGCTGAGGGCAGTCTGACATCTGTAGGTGCTCATTATCCAAGTGTTCAGGGTTCTGGTTCACCTGCTGCCTGGCTGATACTTATCCTGGAAGGTGTGGCACTGACTGCAGGTTAATTATGTGCTGTTAATAAATTAGTGAGCTGAGTTGATCCTAATTTGATTTACACCACTAGAGTGGCATTTTTGCCTGCCATGCTTGCAAAGCCTCCACTCCAGCACACCCGGCCTCCAGCAGGCAGCCCCAACCCAAACCATGCCCAACAGCTGGACTGTAAAGTACCTCTCAGAGAGCAATTCATGTGCCTGGGCTTATGCCCAGCACAGTTTCACTTGGAAAGAAATGTCACCAGGACTCTCCATCCCACATGCCAGCTCTGCACTGGCACCACACCTGATGGCTGCAGAGATGTAAACCTTGCCAGTGTACGCCTGCTATGACCAAACCAAGCACTTGTTCCCACCCCTGATTCCTGTGCTTGCATTTCCAAAATGTTAATAAACTTCATCCTGTGCACTGGATGCCTGAATGGACCTCACTGTGGCTCACAGCAGCTCCTGTTACCAGCAGGAATTCACACAAATGACCCAGCTGGCAGCAGATGAACATTTCTTACAAATCAATCTCCCCATCCCTGGTGTCTCAGCCTGGAGGCTCAAGGGAAATTTAAAACATCATCTTCTAAACATGAGCCTGGGAACAAAAATTAATAAATCTGTGGGACACAGAAAAAACAAGGACTCCAGATTAGGTTTATTGCCTACTATAAATTCTCTTGTCCCCATTAGCCTTTCCATCTTGTATCTTCCTTCCTTCCTTCCCCACTACCAGCTCCCACTTTGCCCCCAGTAACTCGGGTCTTCCCTTGCTCTCACCTCCCCCAGGTACCAATGACCTTCTCCTTCTCTTTCACAGTGCACCTGATTTGTGTCTAAATAGGAACCAAGCAATTGCTCTCAGCTTGTGTTTTCTTTGCAATCTTCTGCTTTTATCTCAAATCTGAAAAGCTTGTGTGTTCAAAAGCTTCTATTTTTTATAGCTATATTCACTGGTCTGCTAAAGATACCACTTCAGGTACACCCCCACCCTGCCCTCAGATCATTCCAGATACAGCAAAGTAACACTACAACCCTGGATGGACCTACACATTAATACACTGGGTCAGAAATGTTCCTCTAAAAGCCTCAATGCTTAAAAAAGCTCATGAAATACACTGTTTTCCCTCCTGAGATGCTCATGTTACTGCCTTTGTCTAACCCCACTTCACAAGTGTTTAATGCCTGCCCATTTCCAAGCCCAATCCTGCCTTACAAACCAGCCCTGGGCAAAGTGATGTGCTGATGGATGAAAAGGCAGACCCAGTGCAGAGCAGACCTGTTTGCACAGTCAAGTCTGACACAGAGGCAGAGGCTGCTCCAGCCACCCCAGGTCTGTGGCTGTCCCCTCACCCTCCTGGCTGGGAGCAAAGCAGAGCTGCCCAGGCACTCAGGAGAGTTGGGCTGGGACCCCAAAGACTAAGCTGGAGAGAGCTCTCTGGGTCAGAGTAACCCCATTTTCGTGGGCATTCCAGAGGCAGAACTGTACCTTGAAGGGCCATTCCTGAGGACCCTTCAGAGCTTGTTGCTGTGAGCTCTGTTATGTATAATATGAATCAGAACAGTGTTAGAAATACATGAAAGATGGAGGCCACTCTGCACTCACCTCAGGAAACCACTTCTCACACAAATGCAGCTGTTTGGAAAAAGCAGGCAAAGCCAGGCAGTGGCACTAAACTTGTCCACAAGCAAAACCCAGGCACTGAAACCAGTAAAGGCTTTTTTCTCTCCCAGTGTGACTGGCCCATGCTGGTCCCAGTGCAAGGAGCCCCAGCAAAGCTCTGGCACCAGAATGCACAGCCTGTGCCCATGCCCTGTGCCCAGAGATGCTCTATGGCAGTCCCAGCTGCAGGTTAGGGTAAGTACAAATCTTTTGCTAGAATTTAGACATAAGAAAACATGAGACTTTTTCCAGCAATGCTGACAACTCTCCCTGTGCACCATCTGTGCTGTGCTGCAGCCATTTACTGCTTTTAGTTCAAAAAGCTGGAGGAATGCAGGGAAGGGAGGGGAGAGCCTCTCTGAAGGCTCTGTGTCCTGGCACTGGCACCCAGAGCAAGGCAGGATGGGCCCTGCTACTCCCAAAAGAGGCTGAGGTGGAAATGGGAAGGAAAGTCAGAATAAAGAATACAAATTATTCTTTCTTATAGTAGCTACTTTTAAATGTCAATGTACTTCAGCATTCAAAACAACTCCAAGAATTTATAATGCATTTTTAACACTTTTATGTGCATAAAATGCTTGTTTTAGTAGCACTTAGTAGAACTTTTGCTTTTTGATGCTGATGGGGAAGTACAATTATTACTTCAGTTCTCACACCATTTTAATTTGAGGAATTACTCTTAAAAAAGCTCTAAAAAGACAGGCTGTTGGCCTCTGATGGAGAAAAGAGGATGGAATGGCCCTGGAGAAGCTCAGTCTAACATGTCACACTGTCCTGGCTGTGTTATATTTGTGGGCACTTCCTTTTTATTAGCAATTATTACTGCCAGTACCTGGACATTTTTACATAAAAGATGCAACTATGAGGTAAGCAAGGTACCTACACAGAGATACCAAGCCACCTGTGCTCTGCAGCTCTCCAGTATTGCTTACAACTGCCCATCAGTGTGGCAAACACCACTTCCACTCAGGCAAACTGCTGGACTTGCAATACAGGGCATTAATTATCCTCAGCAATAAAAATATAAAATCAGCTGCTATAAAATCCTGATAAAGACTGTTTGTACAGCTTAGACATACACATGATGTTCAACAGATCCTGAAATATGAACAGATCAGAACATCAACACTGACATGTGTTACAGAAGATAAAAGGATGGTGCAGTGGGTGGAGTTACAGGGAATCAGGGCCAACAACCCTTTAGGCCATTTGTGCTTCACCAGTAGAATCTGTATGACCAAGTGCCCACTTACTTTGGAAGGGGAGCCTTCAGTGATCTTCACCAGCTGCCAGAGAATGGAGTAGTGGGAACACTGCAGTGCCTGCACAACGATCTGCAACAGGAGGGACACACAGAATCCAGTGTTGGCAGCACCACAGCACTTGGTACATTTATAATGCATTTTGGGGCCAAGAGACAGGAGCAGCTCTCAGGGAGTACTTTTTGATTTCCTTAGTCAGTTTAGTGCAGTAAGAAACCAGCCCACTACAGGTGCAAACCCACTGTGTAAACGCTGGGAAGCAACAGGAAACTGCACTGGAGCACAGCAAGAGGTGATGCTGCAGCAGGACAGGGGGACAACCCAACCCCTACCTATCTCCATTCTGGCTTCACTACTAAAACAGCCCAGAAATCTGTCCCACAGTCAAATGAACATGCAGCCCAATTGCTAAAAAAAGGAAGAAAATACAACTTGTCTCATGGAGAAGACCAGGCCCATATTCCTTGTGCTCATAAAAGCATCCACAGTGTCTTGTGGATTTCAGATCTCTATTAGGGGCTAAAAGCTGCAAATTCCTTAGAGTGGACTGGGGGAAGAAATACTGAGTAGAGTTCAGACTTCAGGACTTTCTGCCTGAGCTTACAACCAGGACCTCCACGGGCCATGGGGCAGTGCCTGCTCAGCAGGGTCCTTTTCCAAAACACGTGGGATTTCATGAGAATATTTATTTTCTAAGTCAAGCTGAGTTAGGACTAACAATTGCCTTCTAACTGAAATCAGATTGTAACTGAAAATGGGCTTAAATGCTGCAGTAGGAATTCTGAAGTTTAAAATGGAATCCTAGGAGAATATGAGATGGTTCCTGTGCTCATCTGTGAGAAACTCAGACCAAACCAAGAGGAAACAAAGCCCCAGATCTGTTTACTACAAGAACTCCAATACTTCGTTCTTCTTTCCTGGTTTTCATAAGCTTCCATCTTCCCTTCAAAGCACAGTAATCATGTGTGATAATTCCAATTGCACCCAAGGTTTACAGTGCTGGGTTTCACTGCAAATACCATGGCTTGTGCATGGCTGTTCACAGCCAGGAACATCAGCTGTTCCCTATGAGCAGGGTGAGAGAAGAAGCTCAACAATCCAAGAATTTTCACCTCTTTGGCAGTGCCCGACTACAAAATAGAGTTCATTCAAAACTCCCTGTTCACCCTAAATACCCAAAGTGCAGGGCATTAATGCTCAAACCCTTGGGCTGGAAGGCAGCTGCTGCAAGGCAGGTGCTGTACCTGTTCTGGCATCGCTCCGTGCTCGATTCCAGTCCGCAGCAATCGGTAGCAGTTACTGAACAGGTCCCACTTGGTGAGGTCGTGGGCACTGCAAGGAGAGGAGAGCAGGGAGTGAGCTGTGTGCTCACCCCCCACAGGGCACAGCCCAGCCTGGCACAGCCCACAGGGCACAGCCCAGCCAGGCACAGGGCACAGCCCTCAGGGCACAGAGCACAGAGCACAGCCCTCAGGGCACAGCCCAGCCAGGCACAGGGCACAGCCCTCAGGGCACAGAGCACAGAGCACAGCCCACAGGGCACAGCCCAGCCAGGCACAGGGCACAGCCCTCAGGGCACAGAGCACAGAGCACAGCCCTCAGGGCACAGCTCAGCCTGGCACAGACCAGCCTGGCACAGCCCAGCCAGGCACAGGGCACAGCCCTCAGGGCACAGCCCAGCCAGGCACAGGGCACAGCCCTCAGGGCACAGAGCACAGCCCTCAGGGCACAGCTCAGCCTGGCACAGACCAGCCTGGCACAGCCCAGCCAGGCACAGGGCACAGCCCTCAGGGCACAGCCCAGCCTGGCACAGCCTAGCCAGGCACAGGGCACAGCCCAGCCTGGCACAGCCCAGCCTGGCATTGCCCAGTCTGGCACAGCCCAGCCAGGCACAGGGTACAGCCCTCAGGGCACAGCTCAGCCTGGCACAGACCAGCCTGGCACAGCCCAGCCTGGCACAGCCCTCAGGGTACAGCCCTCAGGGCACAGCCCAGCCTGGCACAGCCCAGCCAGGGCTGTGGGGTCTGCACAGCCGAGCCACCTCAGCAGCTGCACAGGCAGCTCCCACCAGGCCAGGAGCAGAAACTGTGCTTTTTGAGCCTTTTACTTCATGGGACTTTTGTAGGGAGGAGATGAACTCTCTGCACAGCACACTTGTATAAGGGTAATTAATGCAGCCACAAACTCCTTCTCAGGGTTGCTGCTGGGTGGCAGGAGAGGTAAAGGCCCCAGTCCCACAGTGTTTCTCAAAGCAGGCCAAGAAGCAGCTTAGAAAAGTTTCTGTTTGCAGAGGTGATCTCTCCACACACAAAACTGCTGCACCTTTTGAAGAGCCCCAAAGGAGCTGCACCCTGGGCTTTGAACAGCTCTGCTGGACAGTCCCATTTCTCTGGTGAGGTTTCATTTATCCTCATTTCTACTTCTTCTGGATATAATAAACTTTTGAGTCTGAAGGATGCACCGGGCCACTACTGCAACAAAAAGTTAAGTAAATGGTTTTCAAAGGAGGGAGAGAGGCTCTGCTGATCTGACCACGATTCACCTGTGTGGGAGGTGCCCTGGCTGCTCACACATACTGACACCCATCCTGTTTTCACCTGGACAGCTCTTACAGTTGAATTGGGCCACAGTCAGTATAGAAAAATTGCCTCCATGTACTTAAGGACAGAGGAAAATGCTCTGAGTATCTGTGAGATTCTGGCAAAAAAACCCAAGTGGATACTCCAGTGGTTCCATTCAGAAGACCTCAAGAAAATGTATTCTTGTATTCTTGTTTGATGAAAAGACAAGAATTAAAAAGTGTGCTGGGAGCCCTTTGTTGACACGACTCTCTCAGAAAGAGGATTAGCTCAGGCTTGGGAAATTTCAGCACAGGAGCTTTAGCTCTGGAAGGCTTTTCTCATAATCCCTTCCCATGTATGTTCCACCTTGCTGGGCTTTTTTTCCCTAAAGTGTGAAGCAGCAGCAGCTACCAAGGAAGCAGAAGCACAGACAAGGAACTGACACAGGAACCCCTCAAGAAAATGGATGTTATCCCTTCTCCATAAACTCATATGGTCTTTACCAATTTTTCATCAGACTTGTATGAACTTTGTATTTTATATTAATTTTTGATTTTAGCTTGTAGCCAAGTTTGTCAGTTATCTTAACCAAGAGCTTTAGACAAAGAGGAATTTAACCCTGGAGCTGTAAGATGAATTTTAAGAAATAAACCAAAACCCTGTTTAGATTAGAAGCTACACTGTAAGAAATAAATCAGAAAACCTGTCTAGATTAAAGGCCTGGAGCTGTAACATTGTCTAGTTAAAAGGAAATACAGGGCTACAGAGATAAGAGCAGTCCATCAGAGTCACTCAAAATATCCTGCTTAACTCTGGGGAGGCGGTTTCAGCTGTAACTAAGTATATAAACCTGGAAACACAAAAGTTACACTGAACATGTCTTTGGTGGAATTATCCCCCATGTTTCCAGTGCTGAATAAAGGGAAGGATTTTGTTCTGTTCTACTGGATTTGATTGTTTCTCAATTCAGTCCACTGGAGTTTCTCTCACTGGAAGGAAACAGGGACTCTCTTTTTGAAGCCCCAGCAGCTCCTTTATCAGTGCACATTTAGAAGATCTCAAAGGTACCAGTTGTTAGCTGTGATTTCAGCTTCTCCACTGATTTAATTACTATTGGCCCCCAGTTGCTGACAGACAAGGACAGGATCAGGAACAGCCCCTGTGCTTTGAGGCCAGAGTGCTCCAAGTGAGTTCTGAACTGAAGATCCCAATCTCAGAGCTTAGGATCAGCAGAAACTGTCTTGGATGGTGTAACTGCTTCCTTTCACAACGAAATCACATCACATACTCACCACAGTAATGAAAAGATTTCATCACTTCTTTATAGGCAAGCAGATATTAATTAGAAATTCCCACTGAACTATGATCACAAGTAACAAGCCAGCTGAGGAATGACACATTAGCTGCTTTTCAGCTCTGATTCTTTGTTCTTCCCTGTTTTGTGAGGTGAAAGTAGATATCCCTGACCCTGATGTGTGTGTTACTCCACAAGACTTTATGATCTGAATTAACTCGGTATAGATTTGGAACCCTGAGGGAAAAAACATACGTGGGAGCCCCTCAGAAAAGCCCCAATATTTGTGCTTCCCTCCTGGATGGGAACTGGAGCTTCCATCAGCCCTCTCAGGAAAGGCAGAAGTGGCTCCAGAGTGTTACCAGGAGACTAAAAGCCTAATTGGCACATGTGTCTGTCTGCTGCACTGTGGCAATTAGTAACGATTTAATGATCTTTGTGGGACTCCTGTTGAACGGAAACAAAGAGTAGAAATGGTTTCAGAATCATTTCAGGCAGTGAGGCAAAGGCAGAATTCAGGGGCAGTGAAAACCAAGCACAGAGAGAGAAATGAAATCACTGAAAACAAGTTGCACAAAAGAGGTGGCGAAGGAAGGTCCTCTCACACCCTGTGACAAGGGAGAAATGGTTTGTGGCTCCCAGACACCTGCACAGGGAATTTTTCCAGGCTGCCCTGGGGCAAACACTTCCTGCAGCTGATCGAGGGGAAGGGCAGGTCTTTGTGCTCCAAAATTCACGGTTCAAGTGAAGTTCTCCAGGTTGTTCTGCAGGTTGTGGGGGTGCCCAGAGCTCTGAGAGCAGCAGGAGCCTGGGGAGCTGCTTTGTGCTCAGGGAAGGAGTTTCTGTGCAATCTTCACAGTTAAACTTGGCCAACAATTTCACTGCAGGAAGAAAACCCACCTGCCAGGCTCTCACCATAAACTGGTAATTATTGTTATTACTACTGCTAATTAATTTTATCATTTTGAGGACTCAAAGGCACTGTGACACACTCCCTGCAGGGCTCTCCTGTGCTGAGGCTCCCAGCACAGCCTTGGTGCCAGAGATGGGTGTCCAGGGGAGCAGGACTTTCAGTAAGATACTCAGAGGTGTACAAGCATTTAGTGCAAGGGGGGTGTGCCACTTGCAGATCAAACCTGCCAAAGTGGTGGCATTAGTTAAGCAAGGACCAAGACTAACCCAAGCAGTTTTGCTGACCAACACCACCCATCACCCAGCCATCTCCATTTCATGTTTCACGCCACGTGATCCCATTTCTTGACTCCTGACATGACTGATGCTCACTGGAAGGAGAAAAGTATCAGAGCAAATTTTGGAGGGAAAAAGCCACTTACTTGTGGAAGGAGGTTAACCTCTTGAGAGTGGAGAGCACGTTGTAGATGTCGTCATCATCAGCCTCCTCTCCCTGCAAAGCAAAGGAAACGCATGGAGAGAGCTCAGCTCCAGGAGAGGAGCTGCAGCTCTGGGGGGTTATGCTGATACTAAAACTCACTCCAGATTCTCCAGTGATTGGTATCTGGATTCCACAATGGTTGAGTAACCCAAACAGGATCATCTGACAATATTCAGCATTATCACTGTGTTAATATCCAAACCAGTCTCCTCTGGCAGTGGAAGTCATTCCCAAGAGAAAATCTGAATTCTACCTTGTTTTACAAAAAGGATTGGTCAGCTTTAACATGCTACAGTATCATTATTCTAACACTTTATGCAAACTGAGCAGAAATTCCCCTGGTGAAACAAGTGGAAATAAGATACTTCCAAACCCAAATTTTCTTAGGAACTTTCTGAAACAGGAAACCCACTTACAACAATTTGTCTCCATTTCATTTTGTTAATCTTTTTCCATCTAAAAGCCTAACAATCAAGACATCTTTCTGCTTTCAGATGCAATTGTCAATCAATGTTTCTCTCATTATCAGCCCAGTGGGAAGCCATAAAACAGTGGGATACTTTCTTGGGTACCAGTATGCAAATTGTTTCATTTAAAATGTCTTCAAAATGATGAAATAGACTTATTAAAATTAATTATTCAAACCAGTATCACTCAAACCAGTATCACTCAACAAAGAATACCACTAAGGCCATAATTTTAAATTCTCTTTCTTGCTTTCCCTTACTTTTGTCTTGGCTCTGTCCCCCCATCTTTATGTCCCAAATCTGAGCTATGCACTCACTTTTCCTTAGAGATTTGAAACTCTTAATTCCTTTCTCATCTGACCTTTAGACACAGCTTTTCTCTGAAAGCCTCATTCCTCATCCTTCTCTCATGGAAGGGAACACCCACACAGCTCCTCAGCCTCCTCACATTCCTCTGCTCCTCCTGGACTAAAGGAAGGGGACACATTAAGAGGGCTTTGGGGTCACTGGCTGTGTCCCTGCACGAGCCCAGTCCCTGCTCTCTGCCCAGCATTCCCAGTGCATCCCTCAGGGGTACTGCTCTGGGATACTGCACAGGGGGAGCTGCTGGCCAAGGGAAGGGAAGGGAAACCGAGTGGGAAGAAGCATGTTATCCTCTTCCTGGTTCTACAACAGTTATAAAAAGGAAAGGAAAGCCAGGAAAATTGTGGGGAAAATGTTTTTCTCTCCTGGTCCATTTCTGCTGAGGACTGTTGGGAAGTCCTTTCTGGATGCCAGCACCTCCCTGCTGTGCCCTGCCTGCCCTTGGGGCAAAGGCCAGAGGGCTCTCTGGGTCAGGGGCACACAGGGAGGGCACTCTGAGGGGCCACTGGTTACTGTGATCAGGTGCTGCACATCTGCAGTGGAGAACTGGGCTGGCTCTGAGCTGCACCTTCGAGCTGCCAGTCCAGCTTTAGCCCTCTGTGCCACCAACAGGCTCCTCAAGGTTTGTCTGGGAGATTTTTGGTCTGGCTGGTAAGGACACCATGAAGGCAGCACTGTGAGAGCAAACAGCAGTGTGGTGTGGCTGAAGGGACTCCCTGGGCACACAACAGGCAGAGACGGAGCACAACCCCTGCACTGCCCTTCCAGGCTCTGCTCAGGAGTGCAGGAGAAGGTGCACATCAAATGGGAGCCCCTGGGCAGCACAGCCAATGGGTCTGGGGAAGGAGGGCACCCCTGGGCTGGGGAGGTCCTGCAGCAACACAAACATCTGTGTTCACTGCAGCAACACAAACATCTGTGTTCACTGCAGCAACACAAACATCTGTGCTCACTCTGCAGCAACACAAACATCTGTGTTCACTCTGCAGCAACACAAACATCTGTGCTCACTCTGTAGCAGCACAAACATCTGTTCACTCTGCAGCAACACAAACATCTGTGCTCACTCTGTAGCAGCACAAACATCTGTGCTCACTCTGCAGCAGCACAAACATCTGTTCACTCTGCAGCAACACAAACATCTGTGTTCACTCTGCAGCAACACAAACATCTGTGTTCACTCTGCAGCAGCACAAACATCTGTTCACTCTGCAGCAGCACAAACATCTGTTCACTCTGCAGTAGCACAAACATCTGTGTTCACTCTGCAGTAGCACAAACATCTGTTCACTCTGTAGCAGCACAAACATCTGTGTTCACTCTGTAGCAGCACAAACATCTGTTCACTCTGTAGCAGCACAAACATCTGTTCACTCTGTAGCAGCACAAACATCTGTTCACTCTGCAGTAGCACAAACATCTGTGTTCACTCTGTAGCAGCACAAACATGTGTTCACTCTGTAGCAGCACAAACATCTGCTCACTCTGTAGCAGCACAAACATCTGTTCACTCTGCAGCAGCACAAACATCTGTTCACTCTGCAGTAGCACAAACATCTGTGTTCACTCTGCAGCAGCACAAACATCTGTTCACTCTGCAGCAGCACAAACATCTGTTCACTCTGTAGCAGCACAAACATCTGTTCACTCTGTAGCAGCACAAACATCTGTGCTCACTCTGCAGCAGCACAAACATCTGTGTTCACTCTGCAGCAGCACGAGGCACAGAAACAGTGTCCTGCACATGGCACTTTACACAAAAAGAGGAAAAAAGGCCTATTTCCTTTACTGTGTCATTCCAAAACTGCAGCCTTTCTCTCAATGTAAATGAAAAACTAAATGCACCCCCCACAGTGCAGTGCAGAACTAGAAGGGATGAGAAAGGTCTGTGCAGCCCTTACATTATGTTTAAAGAACATGAAAATTACAACAGATTAAGTAGTGCTACACAAATATAAATTGATGCAAAGGAGATAAAAATGAGTAAGGCTTCTATTCTGATTTAATGTATTCTGTCTAATGCATTTTGAAGAGTAAATTCTTACAACTAAATCCCAGGTACTTCCACGTTTCAGACCAGTATCTTTATTTCATTCTTCCCACAGCTCTTTTAATAGGTTATTATAAATATTTTACTAAATCCTCTCTTCTATTCAAAGCATAATCCAATTTTGACTTTGCTGCCTGCATATCCATTTGGGAAGACTGGAATCACCACAAGCATTAATGTAAATGGAACTTCCTTTGCATTTTTCATCAGCTTTTACCCACTTAATTTCTTATGTGGTCTGCTTAAATACTTGACTGAATTTTCAGAGGCAGGATTGTCCTGTAGTCCTCATCTTACAGCACCAGTGATTTGTAGGCTTAATGGCCACTGTAAGGGACTTCCTATGTGGAGAAGTAGCTCCAAATAACGATGAAATAGCTGCTGCTGCACTACATCCTCAGATGGATAAGTTCCTAGCTTAGCAGGAATGTTTTCCTGCAGTCTCTCCTGGCATGTTTTAGGTAGTTCACTATCTGAATGGACAGAACAAACCTCCTGCAGCAGATCCTCCACAGAGTGGTTGAATCGGTCCACAAACTCGTCGATGAGCTGGCTGTGGGCTATGTCAACCCTGTTCTGGATGGTGTACTCCTCACTGCACAGGATGCTGTAGGTTTTGCTGCAGGCTTCCAGAACATCTGACTCCACGTGCTTTTCCACAACAAATTTGATCTGTTTCAGTAAGGCATCCAGATGCTGCAGATCAGAAAAGAAATTCAGCTCTCCCCTTCCCTGAGCAGCAGGACTCAAAGCACAAGGCCTTCTCAGAACACACTAATCAGGGCTGGAGTGTCCATGTGCTGCAGAAGGCACAGCTCTGTGTGCCTGGAATGGTACTCACAGGCCTAAGAGCAGCCAAGGCACTGTACCTTTTCCATTCTGCCCGTGCTGTAGATTTCCAGATCAAAATACTGTGGGATCTGCAGGAGATTTGCCACCTTCTCAGCATCAGCAGAGTACTGGAACACATTGAAACAACACAGAAACAGTGAAGGGAAAGCAAACTGCTGCACCCAAATGAGAAAGCCTAAAGAGCTGCAAATCCCAGGGAGAGTCACTTGGCTGAGAACAGTACCTTGGATAGCAACATGGGAAGTGCAATAATGAAATGCTCTGTCAACTTATTCCTGTCATCAATCTGAGTTTTTCTCTCTTTTGCTGTCAGGACCTGCAAATGATCAAAAATTACTACAGTGAATACAATTTATGCCTAGGAACATTCCTTCATTTTTCTAAACGTTGCTTTATGAACAAAACTCCATGTAAGTGTATTTTTAATGAACCAGAAGAGGAGGGAGTAAGTAACTCAAACATGTCTGAAGAGGGATCCAATGGGAGCACCAGGTGTCCTAAGAAGCTGTGACTGACAAGGAAAACATTGTATCACCCCCCAGCATGATGCTGTTTTGACACATCAATATCTTTTTAGGACTGAAATTCAAATATAACCCAAGTCAGTGGAAGTTTTGCTATTGCTTCCAAGCTCCAGCCTTCACATATTAAAGCAAGTGTTAATAAGACCTCAGGGTGAACTGAAGTATAATTAAGAAAACCAAACCCAAACCACACTGTCATAGTGACTTTCATTTGCAGGTTCAAGGCCTCCTCTCTAAACTGGAATGTAACTCTCAGTGAGAACACATATCCAAGTTCATGGAACTTATCATAAATTCCAGGGACAGACATACTGAGGCACTACTGCTGTCACAGCAAAACCCCCTTGGCACAGTGCCCAAGCACCACAACAGCATGCTCAGGAAAGCTCAGAGCCCCTTCTGGGCTTCAGAAAGGAAAGAATCCCTCTGAAAACACCTAAGGACAATAAAACACTCGAGTTAGCTAATGAGTAATGTACAGCAAAGCTGCCAGACTGCACAGGAAGGGTCCCAAGCTGAAGTCAGAGCAGAGACTATTTCACAGGAAGGGGAGTGCTGAGTTAGAGAGCTGCTCCCACCTCAGCGGAGAGGATGTGCTGGTGAGACCATGAGATGTGACAAACCTCTCCTGCCAAGGCAGAGCCCCCTGCAGTCACCAGCCACAGCTCAGGCTTTGACTGGAGGGAAGCAAAAGCTGAGTGTCCTATCCACACCTCTGTAAGTGAGGAGGAACAGTTGGAAACAGAACCTGTGCCCATGTGACAGGAATGGTGTCAGCAGGAACCCAAAACAAACACAGAACCTGTGCCCATGTGACAGGAATGGTGTCAGCAGGAACCCAAACCAACCACAGAACCTGTGCCCATGTGACAGGAATGGTGTCAGCAGGAACCCAAACCAACCACAGAACCTGTGCCTGTGTGACAGGAATGGTGTCAGCAGGAACCCAAACCAACCACAGAACCTGTGCCTGTGTGACAGGAATGGTGTCAGCAGGAACCCAAAACAAACACAGAACCTGTGCCTGTGTGACAGGAATGGTGTCAGCAGGAACCCAAAACAAACACAGAACCTGTGCCCATGTGACAGGAATGGTGTCAGCAGGAACCCAAACCAACCACAGAACCTGTGCCCATGTGACAGGAATGGTGTCAGCAGGAACTCAAACCAACCACAGAACCTGTGCCCATGTGACAGGAATGGTGTCAGCAGGAACTCAAACCAACCACAGAACCTGTGCCTGTGTGACAGGAATGGTGTCAGCAGGAACCCAAAACAACCACAGAACCTGTTCCTGTGTGACAGGAATGGTGTCAGCAGACACCCAAACCAACCAGAAGTGAAGGGAGTGGATTGGTGCCCAGGGGAAGAAGCCACTTGCGCAGCACATGGCCCAGGGTGGGCACGGAGCAGCCTCAGCCCCTGGGCACCAGCAGGGCAGCCCCAGCCAGGCTGCACCCCGACAGCCTGGCATGCTCTGGGCACTCAGCACTGCTGGCCTCTTGGGCTGGCACTGCCCTGGGTGCCCAGGATGACTTCAGGGCTCTGCAGATCATCCTTCAGAAGGGGAAATTAATTTTACTGATGTATTTTCTTCAGCTCTGAAGAAATACAGGCATTGAAAATCTGAGACTAAGCAATTTGCTGAACTTCAGTGAACTGAACTGTAGATTTCTTGAGAAAGTTAATAGTGGCACTATTTGGTGCTCCAAAGAGAAAACACAAGCATGAAATTCGCTAAATTTGAAGGTCACTTTGCCTGCTAGAAGGGTTTGCAGCTCAAGACAAAAAAGCTGTGCTTACAAACACAGCTTTGGTAACACAGGACAAGACATGCCTGTGCAAATTTGAGTAAGTGCTTTCATAGATTCCCCCCTCACCTGAAATGTTTTAATAAATTAGGAATTCCTTAGAACATGCTTTTTAAATTAAGGTACATAAGCCATGTTTAAATTGATGGTTTCTTGGAGCCTTTCCTGAGATGCTGCTTCTGGACATGAGGCTAATCTGCTTTTGACATATCAAAATTAAGCCGTTAAGTACCTGCATTTCGTTTAACAATAAAGAATACTAAGTCTGTCTCCAGATTTCATCTTTATTAAATCTGTGGCTCTCTTTAATGAACTGGTTATGATTATTTGGAACAGAAGCTAACAGAAGCACCATGTGTTCACATAGGCTTATTCCATTTCAGTTTATCCAGAATAAGATGAGGACTACACAAAATCAGGGGAATACGTTTGGGAAGCATGGAACAAGGATGCTGCACTTCTGGAGAACCCAGCTGAAAGCCTGTTGATCACCCTGCCCTTGGGACCTATACTGAAAGGCTCAGAAGTGCCTGTCCAGCCTCAGGATTGCACTCACTGCCCCTCAGTCACTGGAACATAAGTGGAAGAGGCAGGTCAGTTGGTACAGGGTCAGAATGTCAAGTTCTTACATTTTTAGGGCACTCTGCGGAAGAGGCCAAAGGGCACAGAAACCCAAACCCACAGGTGCATTCAGACTGGTCCCAGTCCCACTCTCCCACTCAAAGCAGAGCCAGCTCAGGGGCAGACTGGGATGCTCAGGGTCTGTCCAGTCAGATCTTGAAAACTGCCAAGGATGGGAAAGGCACCAATCCCCATCTGTTCCAGTGCTTTAACACTCTCAGGATGAAGATACTTGTTGGCATTTTTATGTCCATATCAGCAGCACATTCCATTTCATGGAAGACAGACGGAATCTTGTTCTGTTCCCAAGCTCTACACTTTCCATTCTACTCTAGACTTAACACTAAGGGCTGTAGATGTGAGTACATTACAAGTGTAAGGGACTCTGACAAAACGAAAATCCAAAAAAATCATTAAAATAGACTTTCAGGCTGCAAATTTATCTGGCTCAACCTGGCACTGCAAACCCCCAAACTGAACAAACTAAAACTCAAACACGTCCAGAAACACAATTCCTGTTGTTTTTCTCTGGAAGTGCTCAGGGAAAGTGGTGAACAGTAATTACAGGGGTCAAACGTGGTGATGTGGCAGAGTCCCTGATGCCAGTGCGGCCTTCGGTGCCAGCACAGCCCCCAGTGCCGGCACAGCCCCCGATGCCAGCAAAGCCCCCGGTGCCGGCACAGCCCCCAGTGCCAGCAAAGCCCCTGGTGCCGGCACAGCCCCCGATGCCAGCAAAGCCCCTGGTGCCGGCACAGCCCCCGGTGCTGGCACATCCCAAGGTGCTGGCAAAGCCCCTGGTGCCAGCAAAGCCCCCGGTGCCGGCACAGCCCCCGGTGCCGGCAAAGCCCCTGGTGCCAGCAAAGCCCCTGGTGTTGGCACAGCCCCCGGTGCCAGCAAAGCCCCCGGTGCCAGCAAAGTCCCCGGTGCTGGCACAGCCCCCAGTGCCGGCAAAGCCCCCGGTGCCAGCACAGCCCCCGGTGCCGGCACAGCCCCGGTGCTGGCACAGCCCCTGGTGTTGGCACAGCCCCCGGTGCCGGCACAGCCCCCGGTGCCAGCAAAGCCCCTGGTGCCAGCAAAGTCCCCGGTGCTGGCACAGCCCCCGGTGCCGGCACAGCCCCTGGTGCCAGCAAAGCCCCCGGTGCCAGCACAGCCCCCGGTGCCATCAAAGCCCCTGCTGCCGGCACAGCCCCCGGTGCCAGCAAAGCCCCTGGTGCCGGCACAGCCCCCGGTGCCAGCAAAGCCCCTGGTGCCAGCAAAGTCCCCGGTGCTGGCACAGCCCCCGGTGCCGGCACAGCCCCTGGTGCCAGCAAAGCCCCCGGTGCCAGCAAAGTCCCCGGTGCTGGCACAGCCCCCGGTGCCGGCACAGCCCCCGGTGCCAGCACAGCCCCTGGTGCCAGCACAGCCCCCGTGCCCCAACCACACTCACCCTCTTGCCCGTGCCCCTGCCCACAGGGGGATGTGCCTCAGCAGCCTGTCTGATGGTGCACACCATGAGCTCGATCAGGGCACTCTCCTGCCGGTCCGACATCGCTGCGGGGAGAGCAGAGCTCAGAGGGGAGAGAACAGCTCAGGGGGGAGAGAACAGCTCAGGGGGGAGAGAACACACAGCTCAAAGGGGAGAGAACAGCTCAGGGGGGAGAGAACACACAGCTCAGAAAGGAGAGAACACACAGCTCAGAGGGGTGGGCAGTGCCAGGTGCAGGACAGTCAGCACCAGGGACAGCCCTGCTGCCACATCTTCAGACTCTCCTGCTGCCTCCCTGAGTTACCACTCACAGCATCTCAAAATGGACATGGCAGAACTGGAAGAAGCCAGAGAAATGTAGGCTGGGAAAAAGGATGAATGAAGGGGAACATAACAAGAGATCTCCACAATAAAGCGTGTCATGGTGGACAGACAGTGATGGACGATTTGCTGTCACTTCCTTACACATGTTCTCCTCTTTGGCAGGTACTTCTGGTCACATCTGAGGCCCAGCCCCCAGCAGGGCAGGCACACATAAGGTACCAAAGTGCCTGATTTCCTAAGGAGTTACCCTGCAAATGGCACCACTGTAGCGGGAGGATACAAAAAGGGCAGACTTTGCCACACTGAGAGACAAACACGTCGCGCCCAGGAAGCAGGAACAGTACATGGATTTTTCAGGTTCCTAAGCCCTGTGAAGGTCTCTGAAGCAGGAGAATCCTGAAGGACCACAAAGGACCTCAAATGACACTCACTGCCCTCAGGGACTCTCTGCCCCCAGCCTCCCTGGCCACTTTGTACACACAGACCTATTATTAGCAAAAGGAGATTTGAAACTAACGGTGAAAGAATCCCCTCAGTTTTTGTCCTCTGGAGAACTCATTAGGTTTTCTCACTGTCTGGAAAAGCCCCATATTTGACTAGCACCTCCTGAAGTGCTTGTTTACTCCAAACTGCAGTACAGTTGAATTTATTGAAATGTTCATGTGTGCACTGGTGATTTAAAACTTCTGACAGAATGAAGTCCTAGCCCTTAATATTGGGAACACAGTACAGCAGATGTCACAAGCTGAAAAACAGAGTACAAGATGAAAAACAGGGTACAAATTGCTGCTTTTGAAGCAAAGTGCATTAAAAATGGATTAAACTAACATCTTCTTCAAACACGCTTTGTAAACAAACCACAACACACAAAAATGTCACTGTGGGTGACAGTGGTATTTAAGAAATAATTGACAATGCTGTGCAATCCCAGTAAGGCAGAGAGGTTAAAGCAATACCTTCTTCTCCTTGGACTGGCTCCTCCAGGAGCAGTTCTGTCATACATTCCCAGTCCTTCAGCAGCTCCTGGGAGCTCTCCCACAGGCTGTCCACCAAATAGGCTGCATGTTCATGCAACTAGAAAACCCAGAGCAACCATCAGTACAGCCTCTGGTACAAGCAGTTGTACAGCTTCCACAACCACTTGGGCATGCAGAGTGTCTGGGCACACATCTCACGTTAGTTGGAAGGAAAATTCAGCTGGAAACTAACTCTGAAAGGTCTTTTTCCAAAGGAATGATACAAGTGCAATGGGGTTATGTTTTACCAGAAAATGGAATAAAACCAAACTGAGCTTCTTTTCCATAAAGCTGCTTGTTTGTGAAAAACCTCTCCAAAAAAACCCTTCTGTGGCACAGAAGCTGTAAACTCACCTTTGCTCACTTTCTCAGTGCAGTGGAAAAAGGAGAGGTGGTGAGACATGAGACTGAGAGCTGTAATGGATTTGTTTTGAACAGGTGTTGGTTTGTCGTACCTGCTGCTACAGCTCAGAAAACAGCAGCAGAAACTCTGCTGATTTCATGGGTACAGAACTAACACTAACTTTAACTGCAAAAAATCACATTCAGATGGCAGACTGAGAGCTCACAACAAGTAGTGACATTTCATCCAGAATTAAACTGTAGGTTTATAAGGTGATTCTAAAAACTATTCACACTGTACCTAAATGTTGTCCTTCCTTCACAGCAACTCTGATTGTGTTTCTTTCCATTCTCAGTCAAGTCTCTTGTTAAAAGCTTTGTAACAGTTAAAATAACTGATTGCAATACCTTTTGTTTTGCTTTTTACCCAAAATATCTTACCCTCCCTCCTGTAGAGAAACGTTTCTGCCATTCCTTTCTTTCAGTCTATTTACTACCAAATCAAATGTGCAATTTTTAAACCTTTCCCCCTCTGTCTTCAGAACATTCTGTACCTGACAGTTTATCTTCTCCAGTTTTTCTCCACTGCACTGCCATTCCCCTCCTGAATTACTATTGGACATCTCCCACAAAACCTCCCCCATGTGCTGTGCCTACAGACACAACCTGTGGGCACAGTCCCACCCTGGGTGTGTCCACCGAGCTGAATGTCATCCTGGCTGTGCCTGCAGTGTCCATCCCCCCGTGCTTTCCAGATGTCCCCGTGCTTTCCAGATGCACAAAGCCCTGAGGAACCTCCTCCCATCTCCAGCTGACTCTGCTCTGAGGCCCCTCAGGTCCTTCCCAGCCTGAGTACCTGCAGGACTCTAATCTTCATCTGACATAATGTCCAATTCCTGTTCCTTCCTGGTTCAAATTACTTTCCTCCACGAAGAGTAACTCCAGGGGTGTTCTCCTTGCATGATTATGTTAAAAAGAACTATTTATGTTTGTGTGCAGCAAAGAACCCTGGCAGGCACCTCCCCACCAGCCCTGCAATGTGGGGACAGGCACGAGCTAAATAAACCATGACCAAGATTTTCAGCTGAATTTGCTTAATAGACAAGGAAATAGGGGGTGGGAAAAGGGCTCACAGTATTTCTGAAAATACAAAAAGAAGGAAAAGAAAGACAACTGATTTCTGTATGTAATATGTAAATTGTTGACAAATTGCTACTAAAGTTCCAGGTTTTATTAAGCATGCAAAGGTTAAAATGAACATTTTACCTCACTTTCGAGAAAGAAAAGAACCAACATTCTAATAAGGTTTCCATTGGGACTATTTCTCCCCCTCCTCTTTGCTAGAGCCTCTTCAGCTTGGGGATCATGTCTGCTGAACAGCCTGGGAAAAGCAAAAGGAGCTCTCATGGTTATCACAACAAACCTCATTGCTGCACTAATATGATGAGCATTCTTTTTGATACAGTAGATTTGTTCATGAAACAATGCAGCATCTCAAGCTATTTCTTCCAAGGGAAGGAGGGCACAACCTCTGCCTGCCTGAAGAGAAGAATTCATCCTCAGAGTCTCTCAGTCACAAGGCTGAAAGAATTTCACACAGGAAAAGCTCTCCAAAACATAGTTATACTGAAGGATTGTGCACAGCTGTAAATAGTTGCATTTTTAACTTCTCAGGCCTCCCTCCAGCAGTGCCTCAGAGCTGGGGCTGTGCCCTTGCTGTGCCCAAACCTCACACCCCAGCAAAGAGCCATCTCAGGGACCAGGAGCAGCACAAAGGATAAAACCTTATTTGGGGCTTGGAAAGGTAATGGAAACCCTGCACTGAGTCCTGATGCTGATCCCAAAGCCCTCCCAATGCTCCAGTTTTACAGCTTAAGGAGCTCTCAGCTGTGCCAACATTACAGGTGGACTTTGAGAAGTTTGAAAACTCTTCCTGGCTTTTCCAGGGAAACCACAAAGCTAATCAGGAGCATGAGACAGAGTATTGTGATTTCACTGCTGGGGCTCGCTGGAGAGAGGACGAGTAACACTCAGATGCTTTACTTAAAGGCACCACCTTGTCCCTCTGCTTATATTCACAGGCATAAACGAGCCCCTGTGCAGGTGCTGCAGGACCTCAGGACACCTCAGGTGGGTCAGGGAGCCTCTGGATTATTTGCTCTCCTTTGCTGACTCCAGAGAGCAAGTCTAACAACCAGATCACACGGAGAAATGAGAGCGAGATGTATAAAATCAGGTGAGATACAGCCCCCCTCAAATGCCTCAGAGAGATCTGAACTTTCTAACTGGGGATTTTCTTTGCAGAAAACAAGAGAAAATGAGTTGTTAAGAATGGGACAATCTTCTCTCATGCAGTTTACCTTGAGAAACATCTGCAAAACACAGCACAGTATCTTGTAAAGGAAAGTCAGAATAGAGTTTTGTCTTTACCTCAAGTGCATTAAGGTGCAGATTTACCTCACTCACCTTTGAGGCATTTGTCAACATTATTTTGTCACATCGTGATTAACAAAGCAATTTCATTGTATGTTTCTAAAAAAAGAACCTCACCCTTTCCTACAACTTGTAAAATGTCATGTAGGAACCCAAATGCAACTGAATTTTGTAAATCGATTCCTTGAAACAGATAATGCTCAATCACAAAGATGGAACTCCAAAAATCCACCACTGAGAGCTTACAATTACAATGTGGACTTCTAAATCCCTATTAATCCATAAAAAACTAGGACACTGGCAAAGGAAAATGGATGCTTTTATATATTTTTTTCTAATTGTACGATGGCATGAAAAATCAGATAACTTGGTTTCTGAAATCAGTACTTTATACACATATTAAAGAACTCTAATGTCACAACCATGAGGGGAAAAATAACATTCCTGCTACAAGATTTTCAGCTGCAAACACCAAAACACTTGCCGTGCAGAGGGCACTGATGTGGCAGTGCCCTGGGCACAGGGGCTGACGTGCCCGACTCCCACCCAGGGCACAGGGAGCTCCTTGCCCTGTCCCAGTGGGCACACGGGAGGGCAGCCATGGTGGGATGCACTGGCAGGGCAAGGCAGGGAGTTTACAGACTTTGCCATTAGTGCCACACAGGACCCTCCCAAGTCCAGAGTCTTGAAATAAAGTGGTTTCAAACTGGTAGAAATGAGGACTGTCTATCAGGCAGAGCACCACAGATGTACAGACAGGCCCTGCATCATCACAACAGTAACTCAGCAAGTGCTGCAGGATTTAAATCAACCTTGTAAGTTTGTGCAGCCTTTGCATAGTTAACTCTGGAGGAGTTAGGAAAACTTACCTGAAATCTAGAATAAGAAAAATGTAAATTCAGTTTCTTCAAGTTTTTCTCTTAAACAAGAGAGTAAATTTCTGGTTTAAATGAAACACCTGACTTTTTAAATTGAGGTATTTCCCTCTACTGCTCCTCTGCCTCTTGATCTTACCTCTCCAGAAGCACTCACAGGTCTGACCCTACCCCAGGGCCCCGGGACTCACTTTTTGTGCAGGAACTCTCCGGCGGCCACGGCCACGGGGCGGTGTGCGGAGTACACCAGGTGGTAAACGTTCTCACAGTCCTCGTTGGACAGGGCCTCCTCACTGCCACTGCAACGGGGAGAGTGCTGAGACACGGCGGGGGCTGCAGACCCCGGCCCACAGCCCTGACCCACAGTGGGGGGCTGCAGACCCCAACCCACAGCCCTGACCCACAGCCCTGACCCACAGCAGGGGGGGTGCAGACCCCGACCCACAGCCCTGACCCACAGCCCTGACCCACAACAGGGGTGCTGCAGACCCCAACCCACAGCCCTGACCCATGGCAGGGGGGCTGCAGACCCCGGCCCACAGCCCTGACCCACAGCCCTGACCCACGGCGGGGGGGCTGCAGATCCCGGCCCACAGCCCTGACCCACAGCAGGGGGGCTGCAGACCCCAGCCCACAGCCCTGACCCACAGCAAGGGGCTGCAGACCCCAACCCACAGCCCTGACCCACAGCAGGGGGACTGCAGACCCCAACCCACAGCCCTGACCCACAGCAGGGGGGCTGCAGACCCCAACCCACAGCCCTGACCCACAGCGGGGGGCTGCAGACCCCAACCCACAGCCCTGACCCACAGCCCTGACCCACGGCGGGGGGGCTGAAGACCCCAACCCACAGCCCTGACCCACGGCCCTGACCCACGGCGGGGGGGCTGCAGACCCCAACCCACAGCCCTGACCCACAGCCCTGACCCACAGCAGGGGGGGTGCAGACCCCGACCCACAGCCCTGACCCACGGCGGGGGGGCTGCAGACCCCAACCCACAGCCCTGACCCACAGCCCTGACCCACAACGGGGGGGCTGCAGACCCCAACCCACAGCCCTGACCCACAGACCTGACCCACAACGGGGGGGCTGCAGACCCCAACCCACAGCCCCACAGTCCTGACCCACAGCCCCATCCCACGGTGGGGGGGCCTGCAGACCCCACCCCACAGCAAAGGGGTCCTGCACCCCCACCCCACAGCCCCCACAGCCCCCACCCCACAGCATGGGGGCCCCCTAGCCCCCACCCCACAGCCCCCCTAGCTCCCCCCACCCTCACAGCCCCTCGGGACAGCTGCAGGACTGAGCTCCTGCCCACAGAGCCCTCAATGGTTGAACAGTTCCATTTCCAAACACAGAGGTATTTAAAAGGCCTGGAAGACTGAAAGTTTGCCTGATTTCCTTCTCCCAGTTGTGTCAGTATAGAGATAAAATAATGGAAAAAAACCAGAATCCCTGCTTACAAATCCCACCCTGCTCATGCCTTAGGCCATCAAGCTAACCACAAATACTGCAAGATGCCAAACACTCATCAAACATTAAACTAAAGCCTGGAATCACTGAATCACTTAGGTTGGGAAAGACCTCCAAGCTCATCAGCCCAACCACCAACCCAGCACCCCAGTGCTCAGCACCAACCCGTGGCCCAGGGGCCTTCTCCAGCATTCCCAGGGATCGTGATCCTACCACTTTCCTGAGCAGTCTGTTCCAGAATGGAACATGAGGAAAATGTAATTCCTTCTTAAACTTCCATAGCAATGTCTGCCTGTTTTCAAAGCTTTGAATTTCTGAAGTATTCAAATCTGGGCCCGGGAACACCTGCTTCAGCTCCCAGTCTGCTCCGTGCTCAGGAGCCAATTTCCCTGGGACACTCCTGCTCCTGCTGCAGGGTGGCAGGGATGTTCCCAATTCCAGCTGCTGGAAGGGCCAGGCCAGGTGGAGGCACAGACTCAGCACAGGGAGCAGGCACAGATACGGACAGCAGGGCACAGCATGGCACGGGGACACAGGGCTGGCACACAGGGCTGGGTCAGGGGTGCAGTCAGAGCTGCCCTCACCTGCACAGCACCCTCCTGCTCCCTGCATGTACTCCCTGCCAGCCCCTGGGAGCTGAGCGGGACCTGCTGTGCTGGACCAGGCATCATGAGAGGCTCATTTTCTGTAAATATTTATTGCCAGGAAAAAGCCCTGGGCAAAAGACATAGCTGGGGTTTCTGCAGCTTCTGAGTTCAAGGCAGATTTTCTGTGTGAGTTTTTGAAACTCCCATTCCATGAGCCATAGGACAACAATATCCCCCCAATGATATAAAAATATCAGCACTGTCACAAGTAGGGGTGTTACTTCCATCCTTGTTTAGTCATCATTTTTCCCCTATATAGTCTGGCTTCACACTGCAAATATGTTTGAATTGGTCACTGCTCATCAGGACTGCTCTGGACACCTCTTTGGAGTCCCTGTAAGGACATTGCCCTGTGCTCATCAATGTGACCCCCACTCTTCTGTGCCTAATGCATTTAGCTGTGCTTTCATCATGCAAACAAAGAAAAAACAGGAAAAGTTGAAAAAAAGGTGCACTGGACAATTCTTTGTCCTTAATCTTACTGTATTCCCAAACATTGTTGATAATGTAGGAAAGAAGTGTGCTCTACATCCCATTTCTGATCACATTTGTTATATTTGCTTTAAAAATGTAACAGTAAATCCAAGACTTCAATTCCTCCTAATATTACAAGTCCAGTGCCTGTAAAGCAGTGACTCATCAATAAAATAATAGAGCCCAGAGCTCTTTACTGAGAGGAAAAGCTGGTGTAATCCTTCACCCAAATTCTCTGTGTCCAAAAACATTCTTCAAGCAGAGCCACTGGGGACAGTGTGAAGCACAAAGTGCGTGCAGCTGCTTGGAAAAGAGATTTCCTTTGGCACAGCTTTTGGTGGATACACCCCCAGGCTGAGCAGGAAAGAGCCCTCCAGAGTCACTGCCTGGGGGGGACAGGCTGGTCCCCTGGCACAGGGGAGCCTCTGGGGGCTGGGTCCTTCCTCAGGGGAGCCACTGCAGCCCTGCAAAAGGAGTTGGAGGCCTGGCAGTGCCCTTGTGCCAGGTGTCTCTCCAGCTGAGCCAGGCACCCCAGCAGTCTCCCAGCACTGATCTCTGCTCAGGTCCTGCTGGAGTTATTCCAGCAAGCAGGACCCACAGCCACCTGCCTGGGGGAGGACTGTCATTCTGCCCCTGGCAAAAGGCATAAATGCCCTTGGCATTCTTCCACAACAACGGATGCACCAACAGCTCAATACATCAATAGTTTTATACTTTGTCTTCTGTATTTCCATGAGACAGAATCTCTTATTTTGGCTTCCTGTCCCTGCTATTACACTTTCAGTTCAACTTCACTCGAAGTGTAGAGTAAGACATTCCCTTCAACACACAAGCAAAGCAACCAGCCCATTAAGTCCTGCTGTGGTTTCCCTCCCACGGGAGGCTGGGGCAGTACTCACTGCAGGATCAGCGTCACCAACCGAATGGCTTCCACCGCCACGTCGTACTCCTTGTCCAGCGTCATGGACACGATGCGATCCTGCGGGAGGGAGGGGACCCTGGCAGTGACAGGGCACACACACAGGCAGCCACCAGGGGAGGGGGAACCCTGGCAGTGACAGGGCACACACACAGGCAGCCACCAGGGGAGAGGGAACCCTGGCAGTGACAGGGCACACACACAGGCAGCCACCAGGGGAGGGGGAACCCTGGCAGTGACAGGGCACACACACAGGCAGCCACCAGGGGAGGGGGAACCCTGGCAGTGACAGGGCACACACACAGGCAGCCACCAGGGGAGAGGGAACCCTGGCAGTGACAGGGCACACACACAGGCAGCCACCAGGGCCGAATGCTAGAGATTATGGAGATTACACACAAACACTCTGGGGAGGACACGTTTCACCTGCACACTGCCAGGGCACGTTTCGTCTGCACACAGGATGGGCACAGGCTGCCCTGACCCACAAGGAAGGACACACGAGCTAAAGCCCTGTTCTGGGCTGGCTTAATTTAACAGGTCTTCCCTGAAAAGGAATGTACTTGGGTTGGACAACAGCACAGAAATTGCCCCACCTCATTCGCCTGAAACTAAATCACTATGGAGCAAGGAATGGTGCATATTTGGAAATATTGTGAAGAAAATCACACCTGAATGCTCCCATCTGCAAACTGCCTATAAAACTGTGGCATTTATACCTGGCTACATCCTAAGGTTTGCAGCTGATCTCAAGAGTTACAGTACAGACCTTCCTCAGGAAAGTAGGGAATTTCATGGTTTGACTTAGGATTTCCCTACACTCTCCCCAGTGAAGCCAAGGACACTGCTTTCCAGTGCAATACAGTGATTTTGTAGCTTCAAGAACCCTGCAGTTATAAGAAATCTCCTAAGGGTTTCTTTCTCCTTGGTTTCAGTTTGCTCACTGGCACAAAACCAGCTGTGATTAGTGTATGTTGTCCTTCCTATCTGTGGAGAATTTCTATTCAGCCATAAAAATTCAATATGTCTTGATGTTCTTTGCTTGACTGATCAAGTTAATGAAAAGAAATTGGGCCATCTGAAAATAAAACTTGATTTCTCTGGCTTAACCTACTTTAGGAAGGTCTAGGTACATTTTGGGATGGGAAAAAATAGAAATCAGGGACTGGAAGAGAAACAAGGGAAGTGTAAGGCAACAACAGCGAAAATCACCACAACAATTCCAGACAAAATAAAGGTTTTCACCTGTTTTCTCTACTATTTCAAACATTTAAAAGCTGAAGGGGAATGCAACTGATGCTTATTTCAATACAGAAATTTTGAATCAGTATGGAAAGAATGCCCTATGGCTGTCTCTGGTGTTGCCTCCCAACAGCAGCTCTGCAGAGGCTCTTCCTGTCGCTGTGACTGAATGTGCCTCTACCAACGACACCAAGTCCCTGGGGAATGTGAAACATTTAACTTATATCTAGACAGTTTTAGAGACTGTGAGATGTCCACAAAGGGACTCAGTGAAGTAACTTCCCAAACAGGAAATTCTGTGTATGAACAAGACAAAAAAATTACTGCCAACTTTTCCTGAGGTCCTGGCCAGGAACAGTAACAATAAAACAACAAGGGAAAGAACAGCCAGAGATACTGGTCTTACATTGTCAGTGGAATTCCATGTACTCCCTCCAGATGTGTCTTACACTCCAGGATACCACAGGGAGGGAACCAATTGCACGCAGAGAAGTGAGCACATGGGTCTGAAACCCCTCCTAGCCCCCTGAAAGCAGCCTGGGAGGGAGGGACCTGCTCTCCTGCCTGCAGAGCAGGGGGTGACTCTGAACCTGAGTCCCTGGGGACTTTGAAACCCACTGCTGTGACAAGGTTTTCTTTTCCAAAGACACCACTCTTGCCATTTCCCCCCCAACCATCAGGCTTCAAATAACCAGCGTGGGTGTGTCATTTATATTGCCTGTGTGGTGGCACCTGCCAGCCAGGCACCCAGAGCCTCCCCAGAGGGACCTGCTCACATAAAGGCTCTGAAGGTGTAACTCTGTGCTTTAGGAAGCTGCTGCACCTGCCTTACAGAGAGCCCCTGTCCCATGCACGGCAGCAGAACAGGTCGCAGGCCTGCATTTATAACCTGAAACACCATTTTCAGTGCCTATGCTGATCAGTTCCATTAGGTACCAGGCTGGGAAAAGGCAGACTGAAGAGCAAACCCCTCTCCTCCTCAGGCCATGGAGGCAGCTCTGCCCTGAGGGTCAGGGAGGAGGGACAGGAACCCAAGGGCTGCACCCAAACCTGCCGTGCCCTGGCTGTGGCACTGACTGCAAACCTGCTGCTTCACATTCTCCACAGGGCTGCAGTTAATGTCTGTGTGAGACAGCACTTCCTGAAGGAAAACAAGTCTCCTCTTTGATGGACAACACTTCTTTTGATGGACAAAGCTTATTTTCCAGCATACCACCTACAGCTTTCCTTCGGAAAAGTGACAGATCCTTGTCACAGCTATCTGGAAGGTGGTGAAATATTAACACCCCAGCACAAGGCACTCTGGATCACAGTAATTTATTCTTTAAACAGCCAGAAGACCTCTAGAGAGACTTCTCTTGACAGTTAGAATGGATTGAGCTGAACACCAGCTGAGCTGTGCAGGTCGATTAAATTCTGATGAGGAAACATAAATAAGCAGTCATGAAACTGCAAATGGCACTTAGGTCAATTATTTTTCAAAGAGGTGGTGGTAGGGTTTGTGGTGGCAGGACATTTAACTAATGTATCACAGCCTCAGAAAGCATTAATTTGAGCCTCTGCTCCATGCTGGTGCCAAAGACCACATCCCTGTCAGCACAGCTGTAAATCCCAGTGCAGGCTCTTGGGTTGTGCCAGCTTTTTGTTCTCTTGATGTGGCTGGAAGTGCAACTGGGAAATCATCATGTTAGACAGTCCTGCTCTCCAGGCTCACAGAGCCTTTGAGCTCACCTTTTCTCCTATTTATTTGAGAATGATCCAGATACCTGCAGTAAAACCAGCTCTAATGGGACTGAAGAAAGGTGAGGATTCCTGACAGGGTTCCCCTCTGCCCTAGTGGTTTGGGCAGAAATGAATGTTCCTCTTGCCACCCCAACCCCAGCAGCAGAGCCCAGGCTATGCCAGCCTCCTCTGGGAAAATTGCCTGCACTGGGAAAAACCAGGAGGGTGTACTTGGAGGCTTCATGTCCCCCAGTTTTGTGGGGTACATCACACTGATCCAAGTGCCTCCAGTTGGCCTGGAAAGGTTTGGTGGTGGAGGGGAAGGGTCAGCCTCAAAGCAGCATTTTCCCTCACGAACTATGGGAGGCTGAGAGAGAAGCATCCAGCACACTGTCCAGTAGAGAGAACCAGACAGAGAGAACATGAGAGCTTTAGCAGCCTTCTTCCAAATCAGTGCAATGACAAAAGGAGTAGAATAAACAAATCTAAGTCTGCACAGAGAGAACAAGAAAGCTGCAGAGCTGGAGGGTTCATTTCTCTGGTTGTCCTGAGATGATAAAGCAACCCAGGCTTATGGAGGCATTAGAGAATAGTCTGAGGTCTGAATCTGTTTGCCACAGACTTTTCTATGAGAGGAAACTTTGTCTTTCCTGCAACAGTCCCAGAGACTGACTTTCTAAAATCAGAAGAATGCAGGCCCTTAGGTGCTCTCACAGAATGACTCAGTTCTATCTCCCACTTTAAAGCCAACTACACCCAGTTAATTCCTGCCCTTAAGAATTTTAAATGCAGGAGATTATTAATAAAGAGTCTGCTCTATTAAATAACTATCATTTTGGACAAAAAGCCTCCTTTAATATCTAGACTTCACTGCAGGCTAAGCATCTTTTTTCTCCATCTCAGGTGAATGTGGTAAAAGGTTGATTATTGTTATGTTTTTACCAACTGTTAACACACATGGAAGATATGGCAAGTTTTCTGTTTTGTGCTTTCTAGGTCAAACTGGAGGAGCTCACAACCCCTGCAGTGCCAGCCAGGATCAGTGTAACAGCAGAAAGTCTACGGGGAGAAGTTAAAGTCTCGTGTTTATGTGTGTTTAAATCTCCACTTTGTTTCTAAATGGAATTTATTATCAGCAATATAATCGTGACTTAAAGCAAATAACAGAGTCTTTCCTCTGGGGGGCCCTGCCCCAGCCCTGGCTCTGCAGCTCACAGAGGTGTGGGCAGGGGTGGAGCTGCCTGGGCACAGTCCTGGCACCCCAAAGGAGCACAGACAGCACTGGGACACTCAGCTCTCCAGGCAGCTCTCCCAGGAAATAAAGCAGCCACACCACTGAGGAATTAACAGCCACATTCTCATCCAGACATCAGGCAAAAGGGTTGTGTTACAAAACCCCCAGAGCTGCTTCTCCAGCACTTCTCCCCTGAACGGAACAATCCTGCCCAGGGAAGCACAGAGTGAACTCCACTCTGCAGCAAAAGGGCATTCCACTGCTGGGGACTGGGGTGCAGATCGAGGGTCTCTCCCTCCAAACACAAGCATATATTTAGTTAAAAAGCTGTGGAACAAACAATCTTTTGTTATAGGCTGTTACCTTCAGATAGGTTTCAGACTGTGTAAGTACATGTCCTTAAAATTCAATAAATCTAAAATTAAATAAGCACAGGCAGATTGAGCAATGACCATATATAAGCTATCAATAATACAAACAGACAAATAATCATCCTGGCCAAGTCTGTCTGACAAATCTTACAAGATGGACACTGTAACATGGATCTGGCTGCCCATCAGCACTCAGTAATACAGTTTTACTAGTGCAGGTACAACCCTTATCACAAACAAATTAGTTTTTTTGCATTTAATAGCTGTGACTCAATGGCCACAACAGGATGATGATACTTTTGCTTTCTGTACTCCTTCCAAAAATTGTATTTCCTCTTACCTTGAATCTATTAGTGAACAGCTCCAGTTTGGGAAACAACTCTCTGTTGGTGTACAGACTCTGAAGAGCTTTCAAACACTTCAACCTCACTTCACCTTGCTAAATAGAACACACCAAGATTAGCTGACAGAATACCCTAATCAAATGCACATGAATATTAAAGAACATCATACTGTAATTTGTTTAACATACATTTAAAATTGTATGCAAATGGATGAGCAAAGCCAATTTGCAATTCAGCTAAACCCCAAAACCACAGGCAGCTGCCACAAGGTTCAGTTTCCTCACTATTTGCATACAGAAAGAATTCAATGTGCCATCGCTCACAGGTCTGTTACTGCTTCCCTTTAAAGTAACTACAGAAAGATAAAGAATGCAGCAATCAAATACCAAATAAAGAGGTGCAATCCCCAGTGGCTGGGGCAGAGTGTGCCTGTTTGTCTTTGGGAAAGTGACTCTGGGACCTCAGGACTGACACCCACAGTTTACAATCACTGCCCTGCCTCAGCCCTCTCTGGGGGCAGGGACACAGGGAATGCACACTGCACTTGTTATTGCCCAGACTGTACATCCCATCTCTGAGCCACCTCTGGGGGCAGGGACACAGGGAAGGCACACTGCACTTGTTATTGCCCAGACTGTACATCCCATCTCTGAGCCACCTCTGGGGGCAGGGACACAGGGAAGGCACACAGCCTTTGTTATTGTCCAGACTGTACATCCCATCTCTGAGCCACCTCTGGGGGCAGGGACACAGGGAATGCACACTGCACTTGTTATTGCCCAGACTGTACATCCCATCTCTGAGCCACCTCTGGGGGCAGGGACACAGGGAATGCACACTGCACTTGTTATTGCCCAGACTGTACATCCCATCTCTGAGCCACCTCTGGGGGCAGGGACACAGGGAATGCACACTGCACTTGTTATTGCCCAGACTGTACATCCCATCTCTGAGCCACCTCTGGGGGCAGGGACACAGGGAAGGCACACAGCATTTGTTATTGCCCAGACTGTACATCCCATCTCTGAGCCACCTCTGGGGGCAGGGACACAGGGAAGGCACACAGCATTTGTTATTGCCCAGACTGTACATCCCATCTCTGAGCCACCTCTGGGGGCAGGGACACAGGGAATGCACACTGCACTTGTTATTGCCCAGACTGTACATCCCATCTCTGAGCACAGGCCAGCACAGGCTGGGGGCTGCAGGAGACCCTCTGGTGGGGACAGGCTGCTGCCCCAGGACAGCACAGCCAGGCACAGCCCTGGGGAACAAGGACAGCTGCGTCCCTGTGCCTGAGCGTCCTGGGGCAGCAGCTCATGCCCAGCTGCCCCTCAGGTGGGACTGCCCTGCCCTGCTGGGCTGCAAGCAGCAAACCTGGGTGCCAGGAGACAGTGCTGTGGGTGCAGCTTTGCCTCCTACAGATCACCTCTGACAAAGAGAAGGGCTGGATCCCCTGTGCTGCAGGGACACAACTCCACTCAACTACACAGTCCAGCCAAACTGAAGATTCTTGTTGGAAAATATTTGTAGATAGCAAAAAGGTTATAAACACAAATCTACTCAAATTTACCTACAGAGTTCACTGCAGTGTGAACTTACTTTTATGAAAGTGAAGACACTACCAAGTCTAAGGCCTTAAGCTGCTTAAGAACTAAAACAAATTACTGAGCTTCATAAATGAAGCTCCAAACTTAAAGGGCCTCATTTATGAATCCGTCTATTCTATAATCAAGTCTGTACTTTAAAAGTGCTCAAGCTAAAAACTAAAAGAACATTCAGAGGCTTACATAAAAGCAGAAGATAAAAATCCTTTTTTCTAACTTTCTTTTTTCCTTCACACCTATTTCAAAAACTGAAATAGAAGATAAAGGAAGCACAGAAGTTGGACTTTCAGAAGAACTTCATGGAGAACTATTGCTCCTGAGAAATCATCTCTTGTATCCATGAGGAGCCTCTGAGCACTCATGCTCTCCTCCAGGGATCTTTTAGACTGCCACTGCAGAGAGTTGATGGGATGAAAGTTATGTTCAAAGGGATCTCTCATTAAGATCTTTCAAGGTGCAGAAAACAGCTTTCTTGAAGAAAAATTCTGTATGTGAGTGATCAACAGCCATAAAAGCACAGAGAAATGCTGCTTGCTGTTGTTCTTTCAATGGTGCCTGTGCTGCAGCACCAGAAACGGTGTCTCCTCTGCTCTGAGGGCAGGAGGGCCAGGATCCTGAGCCCCCTCTGGCCTCAGCATTAAGGGAGCACATCTCAGCCTGGGGGTTGAAAGCACACCTTGGCCAGGGGTCCTTTGAGCCCTGCCAGAGACCCCAGTCAAGGACTCAAAGACAGGTCCTGGCCCAGGGCATGTCCTGCCCCTCAGCACATCCCAGAAGGAGTGACTGCAGGAGCAGGGGAGGAGCAGAGAAAGGCTGTGTCACACCTGGTCCCCCTGGATAGAGGGACCAGAGACACAGAGGCACTCCTGAAAAATGACTGCTCTTCTTGACAGAAGAATGAGGGGACTGTGACAGCCAAAAGGTCTGGTTTTCAAACTGCTGCTCAAGGATGGAATTCACCTCTTTGGAGAGAGAAGAACCCCTGCACATCAGCCTGTTAACCCTGTTAGGGAGGATTTCAAATGGAGTCAGTGGAGAGCAGTGACAGGAATGCCCTGGGAAGCCTGAACAGCAACGAGCTGGGCAAGGAGCAAAGAGAGACAGGAGTGGACATGCTGCACTGCAGCACAGAGCAGAGAGCAGTCCTGGGCCACACATGAGATGTTTGTCCATGACTATGAGAACTGCCCAAATAACAGGGGCTTTTAACACCCCAGACACCTTCTAGTGAGGGAGTGAAGGGGTGGGAATGCTAAGTTAGGGTGATTCCTAAGGAACTCAGGCTAGCAAACAGGGATGGGCAGGAAGGACAGGAAGAGACTCAGTAAACTAAGAGAAGAACTTATTCAATGAATGAACTAATTAGGAGGCTGGGTGAAGAGGAACGTCTGTTCAGAGGACTCAGGGTTCAGTCTCTTCACAGGAGTGGACAACAAGCAAAGCAGAGCAATGCAGAGAAGGAAAAGGCATTTTTGTATGTTAGGAACTGCTTTAAGAACCAGGACTGTCTTGGAATCAAGAGACACAATTATGGTTTCAAAACAGTTTCTGCATAAATGAGGTAGGAGACAATTAAGACTGAACAGTCTGAAGAGGTTTTTTAATGAAATTATTAATTGCTGTACTTTTAATTTATGCTCCCAGATACATGGGAAGGAAAAAGAAGCTTAAAAGGAGAAAGGCAGAACTTGAAACCCACATTCAGATGAGAATCTATAAAAAGCAGAAAGTCCTACAATCCTTTGTCTGAAATCTGGGAAAGAGACAGGACTAACATACAAAATCTAAGGATTGCCCAAATTAGAGGACGAAAAGTGCTGTATCCCACGTCTGAAACACTGCACTGGAGCCACTACAAATAAGAGTAAGAACGTGTCTTCCCTGTGGTTTATTTGTACTCTATTCTTCTGGAGCAGAACATGAAACTGCTCAGGACTCTCTTGCACTGCTGCTTCATCTCTTTCTTGTAGCACAAACTTCCAGGGAACTTCATCATTTTGGGGTGAGTTCTGTTCTTGTGAAATGGAAATACCTCATGCCTATGGTCTCACCCCTTATTTTTTCAGTATCTTAAAAACCAATCGTAGCAAAAATTATCTCCTGATCAAAGCAAAGCAAAATCAAGAAACTTGGGTGCCAGCTGGGAAGTTTTTCAAGCAGTGCCAATGGAAACCATGCTGTTAAGGGATCTTGTACTTCTGGCTGGTTTGCATTTTTAATTGATTCCTATTCCATCTTCTTTCAAACTGTTCTTCCCACTACACCTCCATACTCCTTCCTGTGCCTCCCCAGAGGTCTCTTTCCCTCCATTCTCTCCCCTTTCATGCTCTGATGGCTCAGACCTGCCTCAGACACTTCCCACTGTACCTACAATCTACTTCACTCTACACATTAAATATACACTCCAGGAATAAAAATATCACCTCTCACAGACACCTTCATATTGAACACATTAACTAGGGGTTCAAAGACTTAGAACTCCAAGTGACTGCTGAGACCTGCAACGAAAAATATTGCAGAGGAGAGGCAGGAGAGCAGCCTGACAGGATTCTGCTGTGTCTGGTCCAGATGGCTCATTTTTTTACCATAACATCATAATTTAAAATTTCTCTGGTATGAAAGAACATGTCAATTTTTTAAAAGCTGAGGTATAAACATATGTCAAGGCTGCAGGCAGATGACTAGACCCTGGCCTGAGGTTAAACTAACTGCAGAGGACGTGAGAAAGTACTGGACATGACATGAGAAATGCTGGATGTGACAGATAGGAGTGTGAGCAGCTGACAGTAGGCAGAGACAGTGCCGTGAGGAATGGCTGCATTTCACACATGGTTAAAGGGAGTGATGTGAGAGAGGGATGGACCCACAGACACTACAAGGGGGCTGAGAGCTGCCAAGTGCAACCCTCACTAGATTCTGCAAGTGCCACTTTGTGGAAATGTTCTGCAAGGTTTAGAATGTGCTCTCAAAACTCCACAGCAATTACTCAAGGGAGAAATTATTTTAAATTAAAAGTGCCAGTAAAGCAAAGCCCTTCACCCCACCTAAACCCCTCATCCTGTCCCTGAGCTGCCCTCCCCCTGATTTCTGTCCCCTCCTGAAGAAGGCAGCCAGGGAGCCACACAGTGCTGACCAGGAGGCCCAGCCGGAGCAGCGCTGGGACACCCAAGCTGTACTGACACCCAGGGCAGTGTCTCTGGAGCAGACACTGCTCATGGCCCACTGTGATACTGAGCAGGATCTTCCTCCTGATCAGCTTCTATACACGGAGATCTAATGTACAAGTCTAGGGAAAGTTTGTAAAGAAAAAGTTTAAGAACTCCAGGTTTAGAGAGGAAGAAATCAGATGTGCAGCCTCTAGAGCACAGAGGATGCTCCTAACACGGACACTGCTCATCCAAATCCAGGCAGGGGGCAGATCCCTGCCAGCTGCAGCTGAAGGAACCAGCAGCTGCCAACTTCTTTCATTTGTGAAACCCTGTTCAGACTTTCATGTTCAGACTTCAGCTGGACTTGAGGATCCTTGTGGGTCCTTGTGGATCTTCCAACTCAGAATATTCTGTGATACAGCAAAAGAGTGACCAAGTCTGATCCTCTACGTTAATATGAGGTTTGAAGTTATTGAAAAATGATCTTTTTAAAGAATCCAGTGTTAGATATCAGTTGTGTGAATCATCAGAATGAACTTGAAAACTTTTAATGTTTTCCAGCAGTGCTTCTAGAAAGAGAGAATAGTCTGAATCAGGATGCTGGAGTTTAATGGATATTTCCACAGCACAGACTGTCTCCTTTGATTTCCTTGGATAAGGTGAGCAAAGAGTTTAGTGTAAAACAAGGGTTTCCAGAGGTTTTGGTGTGTGTGGGAGGACAGCCAGTCCCACTCCTGCCTGGTGCCAGTCAGGGTGCAGAGTCCTGCTCTCCCAGCACTCAGAAGGGGCTGCTCTGGCTGCAGGATGTGGGTGGGACTCAGAGCTGCTGCCACCCAGCAGATGTGCTGTGGATGCCACCAGCCCTGAGAACTGAGTGACACAGAAAAGCCCCTCTGGGTACAAATCCTTCTGCTTCCACCTGGCATTTCAACAAGTTTTTGAAGAAAAAGCTAAAGGGAACCTTGAAGAGATTCCTCAAGGGAAAGTGAATGATAACAACTCCACTGGTCGTGGGGCCAGTGGTGTCTGCTGGGGATCCAGGGAAGTTCTCTCTCCTCTGACCTTTGGGCAATGGAAGTGGAAGGCACATGTGGAAATCTCTCTTCCATTCTGCCTGACACAGAGTCTCAGGGGTGATCTGAGGAGGCTTCTCTTGTAATCAGAAGAAAAGCACCATGGAAATGTGTCTGATCAACACGTTCTATTAGAGACTGAAAACACAGAGCATACAAACTGAGGAGGCAGCCTGGGGTCCTGTAAGCAAATACCTTGAAATGACCTGGCTGAAAGACAACAGGTTAGAAAATAGAGCAATCTCTTCAAAATCAGAAGAGGATACACTAAACAAGTCCTGGGCAGGAATGTAAGGGCAGGAATACACAAAACTTACCCTGTCATGTAGTGTCCAGCCAACATATTTTAAATAACTATCATTCAGGAAGGCATCACTGTACATTTTCATCCACACTCCAATTTCTTCAATACAGACAGCTCTAATCTCAGCAATAGCATCACTAGCAAGGAAAAAAGAAAAGTATTAACCAGAGTACAGACATATACCATTTACTTCTCATGCTCACTGCTCTGACTGTAATACCTTGCTTTTACTTTTGATAACTTCACCCTGTCAGGCCTGTCCCTGTTCCCACCACCACCGCACTGATTGTCTATTCCTTTGTCCTTGAATCACTGATCTAACCAGTAATTCCAGTATTTCTATATTCTGATAAATTTCCACTATGTAAAAGAATTCTCAGCCTAGTTTGCTTCATAGTCTTTTACCTCTCTCTTCTCAAAGAGAATTAGGAATCCAAGACACAAACCTCCTCTAGACAATCGTTTCTGAAACAACACCCCTGACATGTGCTTTGCAGCCCTGAGTGTCTCCAGCTCGAGGTGCAGAACCACTGCAATGTGGGAGAAGTTATTTGGTTTAACCAAGGGAACCTGCCAGAGGAGCAGAATGCAATTTGGTCCATAAACAGACCTCATTTCATATCCCACATGAAGGCCCCTGCAACAAACCCCAGGAGAAGGTTTGCACTTCAGCACTGGTTTCTTCCAGTTCCCTTGCTCTGCTCCTCCATTCTGACTGTGGAAAGTGATGGGAGAGGCAGAGACACATCTCAGCAGACTTGTGAGCTGCTCATTGAGGAGGGGCAGCAGGAGAGTCTGGAGGGAGCACCAGAGCTCAGGGATGGACAGGCTTTCCTTGTGACTGACACCTTCCTGCCTGCCTGACACAGAGCAGGACACAGGCACTAACCACAAACGATGGCTCAGCAACGGGGAAAGGGCCATGTGGCCCTTCTGCCATTGCAGCTCTGAGACAGCTGAGCTGTGAGATTCACTTGTGCCACTCCAGCTGGCACTGCCCCACAGCTCCCAACCTCAGCTGGAGCACAGAGGAACACAAAGAGCCACTGCACAGAAGAAGGGAATGCCTGGTGCTCTGCAAACACTGCACTTGCTTGTAATGGAGACTCTTGTTCTGTATTTTTATTTAAAAAAAAACTTTTTGGAAAAGTAATTAAACATCAATTTAGTTCTAAAACACCAACACAATTGCAAAGTGAAATTTAATTTATGGGAAGAAAAGAAAAAAAGAAATTCCAAGCTTCAAGCAAGCGAATAATTGCAAAATAAGAAAAACTGTATTTTCCGAAAGTCTTCAATTTTACAAAATGTAAATAAAACACAGTCACTCTTATGGTCAAGGCATTTATTGCACAAGATCACACACCCAAAGCAGCACAATAAAGCTGTGATTACTGGTAATGTCACTGCCTTTGTACTTCCACCCTGCTGCTCCATCTCCCTGGGTGCCACTGCCGTGATTTGCTGACTCTGAGGTGACATCCACAGCTCCTTCACTAGCCAGGGGCCAGCCACAGTGTGACACAGGGACCAGCCACAGAGTCACACAGGGACCAGCCCCAGTGTCACAGGGATCAGCTCCAGTGTCACAGGGATCAGCTCCAGTGTCACAGGGACCAGCCACAGAGTCACACAGGGACCAGCCACAGAGTCACACAGGGACCAGCCCCAGTGTCCCAGGGACCAGCCCCAGTGTCCCAGGGATCAGCCCCAGTGTCACAGGGATCAGCCCCAGTGTCACAGGGATCAGCCACTGTCACAGGGTTCAGCCACAGAGTCACACAGGGCCAGGAGGGAAACTTCCACAGCCTCTGGCTTGGGATTTCAAACTGCAGGGAGGGCAGTGTCCTGCTGGAACAGCATAAACCAGGCATTTGCTGTAGGACCACAAAGGGAACTCTGTGGGATAGTCTCCAGCCACTGCCCGTGGCTCTCCTTCCCCTGTGGCACACATTTTGTTTAGCCACTTCCAACAGAGCCACTGGAGCTGTCCTGGCAAACCCCCTGAAGGCTCCACAGACTCAGAACAGGGGGGTTCAATCCCCAGTGCAGACCAAGAATGGCACAGGCAGAGTTGGGCACTAACCCAGCAGATCCTACCAGGCATTTCTCAAACAGTATAAGGACAAATGTGCCTGTTATCACATGCCAGGGTTAAAAATGTCATCCACTATGGGGGATGCAGCCACAAGGAAGACAAGCTTTCATTGAAACTACAAATACATTCATGTATGTGTGATTGTATACTGCTTCACACTAAACTAGGCTGGCAATTCTCTTACACAGAATTACCTGAAAACTATTTTAAAAGCAAGAATGCAACAGTTACAGAAAAATCTCAAAGACTGGTCAGTAAGAATCAGGAAAAAAGGGGAATCACACATGCAACAACACAAAGACATTTCCACGAGCGGATGACAGCCCAGGGCCTCACATCCAAGTGGGTTATTTCACCACCTTGGAAATTTACTGCCTGTGAAACATTTTGGAAGGATTTAATGGCAATCCCAAAAAGAACCCAAATGTCAGCAACTATTTAATCACACCAGCACAGCCAGCCAAAAAGCAGGAAAAAACGTGTTTTCTGTGAGAATGCATTCAAGCTTCCCTAGGCAGACAGTGAAAAACTGCTGCTTGATTCAAAAGTTGCTCAGGGATCCCCAGGCACTACAGACAGACACTCACTCCAAGCTGCTAATTAAAAAAAAATCTATTTAACTGATTAGAAGATTTAGGAGAATGAAAAATTTAACATCTGCAGAATAATTGAAGGTGGGAAAGAGTCATGGATAAGGCATGTGAGACTAGCAAACAGACCCAAGTTGCTGGAGAGCAGGAGGACTTGGGTGGCACCACTTCCCACTCCATCACCATCTCCCAGGTAACTCTCACCCTCATGTCCTTGCAGGAATCACTAACACAGATTCCATGCCCATACAGTGCTGCATCAAACCCAATACAGATAAGGAACCTTTACACCTTTGCTATGGATGTGGTAATTCCTTGTCAATGAACTCTAATTCTTCTAAGTTTTACATAGTTAAGTACGTTTTAGCTTTGGGTCATAGTTTCTCCTCTGGGTAAAGAGATCCCCCATAATTCAACTTGCTAAAAGATTTGCCAAAAGGGGGTTAGGTAAGAAATTCTGTTTCCTTTTGAAAGGGAACACATCCTTACAGAAACATCATTACACACAAGTGTTTTGGTTAAGGCCAGAAGTGTTCAGGACCATGAGCCACAGAGTCTATAATGGGCATTTGGGATTTGTTAGGTGAGGCCAGTGTGTCCCCAGGGTCCTGCTGGAGTCAGTGCAGTCTGTCCAATACAAACTCATTTGGTTAATCAAGACCTTAGGCTTGGTGCTTTAAATCCCTAAAGCACTGTCAGTGTTGAGTTAGACCAAGGCATGAGATGGAGACCAGCAGAGCAGTAGCTGCTTCCAGACCCTCGGAGCTCCTGCAGGATGCCTGAGCACACTCTCCCTGCATGGCTGCTGCTCTGACACAACCATGCACTTGGTGCTCCTCACACCTCCTTCCTGAGACACAGAACTCCAGTAAACCTTCAGAAGAACAAGGTGTTACTCAACATGCAATCCAGATATGAACAGAAAAATAAAGACATGCCAGTCAATGGGTTGGGGTGAGAGTTACCCCATGAGAACACTTCCTGACAAAGACAGAAGGCAGTGACTCACCTGCCTGAGGCTTCCTGTGAGCTGGATCTCAAATCCCCACTCAAGGGACAGGAAATGGTGCAGCTCTACAATAACACACCACTGCCAGTTGGACCCAACTGGGCCTGTCCCTGGGGCTGTTCAGCAGTTTGTAAACGTTTTAGAGATGTAATTATGAGGAGAACTGGAGAAAAATGTCTTTTCTATGTATTTTTCAGACTTTCTCATGTGTGGAGCTGAATTAGGACCCCATTTTCCTGTCACCTAAGAGGTATGTGACACCTCAGTGTAACACATTTAGGGTGGTGGGAAAAGGATTTTCCTCTGCTTTGGTTTGGGTTTTCATTTCCCTGTGTTGACTGGTTTTTGCTTCCTCACGAGACTGCCACCTAATAATGCCTCTCCCTTTCTGTCATGCAGCCCTTTGCTTCCCACAGTGCAATTCCCATGCCCCTTGTCAGCACCATCCTAGTACTCAGCAGGAGGGAAAGGACCACCTTGCAAGGAAAAGCACCTGCTCCATGAAATGGCAGTACCATCGAGACTGGGAAAGTTTTACCCTAATTGTCAGTCCTGCCCAAGCATCACCTCAGGACAGCCTCAGTGCCCTGCACAAATCCCAAACCCATCCAGCTAGGCTCAGGATCCCCATTCTGCTCTGCCAGAAGCTACAGCTGCCATAGTTCTGTCCTGCTGGACAGTCACATCCGGAGGAAAAGCTCTTTGAGCACTGAAAATAAAAAGATATTACAAAGTAGGACGTTAATCAGAATTCTCTAAATCTTGCCTTCTGACAGGGAAACGTGTCTGGACACAGGGCTGAGTCACAGGCAGGGCTGAACAACCCAAAACTCTGACACCTCAGACAGCAGCTGAGAGTGATGACATTTTATAAATACCCACTACATGTGAGAAGCTCTGTGGCAACAACCTCAGGGCAACCCCTGACACGCAGACACAACTGAAATGAAGAAACAGGCCTGCCCTGCCTTTCTCCCAACAACATCCATGGACCCTGCAAGCAATTCTGAGCCGGTTCCCTGCCCGGTTCCCTGCCCTGCCCTGCCAGTGTCTCACTGGCACAGACACCAGCCTGGCTCCTGACACCAGCACCTCTGAGCAGCACCAACCCAGGCCCCTGTACATGCCCTGTCCCACCAGCTCCTGCGCTCTCCCAAGGACTGACATTCCACAGTCTGTTCCCGAGGGGTGGCCCCACAGCCCTGTTTGTCACAGCCACCACCTCTGCTGCCTCCACAGTCATCCACATGAGCTCAGCACCTGGGCTCTGAATTTACTCTCACATCTTCCCTTTGATGCTCTCAGTTTTAGACTGAAAAAATGAATGGACAACCAAATATGTCTTAATCCAACACAAAATCAGTGAGAAAAAGTGGTTCCAAAACGAGATAAGGAAACATGCAATGAGTGAGTACATTTCTTGCATGTTCATTAGGAATATCTCAATTTTCCCCCAAATCTGCTGTTAACACAAGAGTAGCTTTACACCTAGAAAAGTGTTTCACTATTTCTGCAAGGGTTTTTTTCCTTTAATGAGAGAAGTGAGCATTGAAATCTTGCAGTACGTTTGAAGCCAGTCTACGGAAGGAAGATGTAACTCCAATGCAGCAGCAGCAGAAAGGTATTCTGAATGAAAGAGTCCTGGGGTTTTCTTTAGATCAAGGTCTTGTTATTTAAGCTACAAAGGTCCCTAAGCATGAATCACTGTGGCTGAGGCTGAGTCACATTATGGGATGAAACTTATTCTCTGGCAATAATTTAAATCACATTCTTCTGAAATCATTACCACTTGGTCTAAGGGCTGCAAAATCACATCAAGTTTATGAATCACTTGAACTGTTTGAGAGAAGGGATACTTGAGAAATTATGAAAGCAGGTAAGAGTTTGAGATGCTTTACATTTTGATCCCCCCTGGCCTGGAGGGATGGAAGCAGCACACAGACCAGAACAGGCAGAGGCTTTTTGCAAGCCCACACAAGAGCATGAGCTACTAGGAAAATATTTTAAAGACACTTCTTGTTTGATATAATACACTGAATTCTGAGGGGGGAAAAATGGAAACTCTTAAGAGTTTTATTTCTTCAGCTCTTGTACCTGCAGGCCCTGGAAGCTGCCCCACTGACCTGACACCCTCAGTTACCTGCTGGCTCTACCCCCACCCTCCTGTTGCCAAGAAGTTCAAGGCTTGCTGATCATGAGCCAGAAACTTCCCTTCTAGCACCACTCTGGGCACTGAGGGTACAAGATCAGCTCCACCCTTCACACTCCCCATTTCTTGGCACAACTTCCTCCAGGTTTCCTGCTTGTTTTCCTCCACATTTACACTCATCTCTCTGTCCAGCTGAGCTTTGGGCTCCTCATCCTTCTAACCCTTTGCTCATATGCCCTTTCTTGCTTTCTGCCATTTTCCTACAAGATTTCATAAATTACAGACCTTTAAGCCAGAATTTAAATCTGAAAGGTTAATTGCAAAGTTTAGCATCCTTGAATTTTATCTTCTGACTTCAGTGAGTCAATTAACATTTAAAGAGCTGGTTGCACCAAGGTGCTGCAGGTGCTCTGAGGCATCTTGAGATGCAAACCCACCCAAAATCTGTTTCAAAATACTGCTGCTCTTTGATGAACCATATTCCAAATTTGCTTTACACCCAAGACATACAAAAGGAAATGCAGGCTAAAGACATCCAGCAACCACAGCTGCCCTCACACGATCTGCAGGGAGCATCTGATCCCCCTGCCTGAGCTCCCACCTTGGACAACCCTCCTTTTCCAATCACAGAGATTCAAAGCCCACATCTCCCACAGGTTTGGAGGCTCTTTCACTGAATTACAGTCAAGTTGTGTGGATGGGCTCTGCTGTGGAATTCATGGGGGTTACACTTAATGTGTTCCTCCATAACGTTGAGTGTTTGTCACAGTGCTTTTGTGGCACCTGCAGCATTACAGCAGAAGGAAACGAGGCCAGAAATTGCCCCTGACATTCTTCATGACTGTCCTTTGTTAGCAGGGCTACTGTAGATGCATTTCCTTACCGGTATCTATGAACAAATATACCCTTAAAAATAGAGTTCATCATGTTCTCGATTTCATCTTGGTTTTCTTGTAGCTGCAAAAAAGAAAACAAAACAAAACTAATAAATAAAATACAGTTGCTTGTTATAATGTGATATTCTACCATTCCTGGTCAGGACACATTGTAAGACCATGCAAGAGCACTTCAGGGGCATCACCATTCCCATTTTTCCAGCACGTGCCTGTATTGTGTGCATATACATACAAGTATTCACTTTCACATATGCAATGTCTTAATGGAAGAAAATGAACATCAATTTAATTTCAAATTAGGCCTTTGAAGTGATCCCCAACTTCTGCTACTGAAAATGAGACAAGTAGAGACGTGTTCAGTAACACCAGCAGTGCTGAGCTCCTGGAGGAACAGAGCTGAGGGAGTGACAGCTGCACAGACACAGAGCAGTCTGGAAAAAATAATGCTCTATTTAAGGGAAAGGAATTGAAGATGTTCTCATCTTAAGTCTGAGTGTCAGCTCCTGTAACTTCAGCACCAGGGTAACAGGGTGTCAGGACCAGGGAGCTCTCCCAAATCAGAGCACACGTGACATCCAGGCCTTAGACTGCAAAAACCCAACCCAAACCCAAACAAAGCCCAATCCCAAATGAGAAAGTTGGTATGAGCATGCTTTTATCAATAAAAGTGTTTTTAAAAGACCGTCTCTATTTTCTACATAATCAGAGCATGTTTTGCAAGCACTGTGGGAGGCTTCTCTTGTGTCAATGAATATGTCAACACAACCTGGAATTAATGACAGTTTTCCCATACTGTCAGCTTTTGTACTAAACTAAGGATGACTTAACTACACCTAAATGCAGATTTTTAAATAAGATGACACCAATTTTATGCAGTCAGCTCCAGGAGCAGCACTGCTCCTGCACCCAGAGCCCTGGCTCTTCCAGGAGAGGTTTCTGATGGCCAAGCAGGGCCCCAGGATGTGTGGGAATGGAAATATGCCCACACTCAGCACGAAAACCACAACAGAGCCTTGCTGGTACAGACTGCACATATGCATAAAATAATGAAACCTGGGTAATTATGGACATATATACTTAACAGGGAAAGTATTTTACAGCCAGAGGCAGCTGCTTTGACTTCATGCATGGCATGAGCTCCTAAACACTTTCACCTGAGGGTTCATGTTTTTCAAGCCATGTTTATAAATATTCCTGCAGTATCTTCCAGGCAGGAGCTCAAGTAGCCTGCAGAGTTCAGTCAGGGAAGCTCCCAGTTTCCTAAAACGTAAGGAGGTGCTGTCTGCATTTTTTCAAAGTGGAAAATAAGGCATCGAGGGTTCTTGAGCAAATTGTCAAAAACCCTCTAAAGAAATTAATGTCCCAGCCAAAGGGATTCTGCACAAAGGGCAAAGCTGGGGGCACCCCAGCTCTGAGTGCACCACAGGGCTGGGACACAAAACAAGCACATTTGGGCACAGCTTCTGGGAAAAGCTCTGTTTGCAGCACCAGCTCAAGCCAAATATGCACAGACCAAATGCCTGTTCAAGAATTCATAACCCAGAGGGGAGCACGAGCTCCTAATCACTCCTCAGCTGGATGGCTGCACAGGCAGGCAAACACCTACAGCAACACCCTGGCATAGAGGGCAGGAAAATGGGGATGGGACTGAAACAAGGGGCCTTAGGAGGCTTCCTGGGAAAGGGCAGAGGGAAGCCCCTGGAGAAGTCAGGGCAGGAACTGTTCAGGGTTGAGAACACAGCACAGAAGGGACGTAGGACAGACTGGGCTTTCTGAGCCATGAGACAGTTCAGGTACTGAAGATGACATTTCTCTGAGTGCAAGATGAAGCAGCACAGATGAGGGGACAAGCATGGATGCCCCCCCTCTCCTGCCCAGAGTTCCCAGCTCATCCCCAGTGGCAAATCACCATCTGACCCATCTGGGTGCTGGGGCAGGGCTGGCAGGGAAGCAAAACCATTCCATATGTCCATGTGAGATCCCTTTCACCTCTGTGTACTAACATTTAAGGGATACAATTCCCAGATGTACTTTTGATTCATTAATGAATTTTCTCTGAAACTGTAATTGCTTTTTACACTCTCAGCTTTTCTAGATCATGCACTTGAATCTGAGTGCTTAACTTCAGGCATCTTGAGAGAGCATCTGTGTCTTGGGATTGCTGCTCTTACCAATGCAAAAGTGATTTAACAATTCCTCACTCCTAAACCTAAGTGAAAAATGAGGGAAACACTCTCTTTTGACTCTGCAGGCAGTTTCAGAAGCTCAAAAAGACATGCATGACAAGCAGGAAATGAGAATTACTGACAGTCACTAAAACACAACTTGCTCTGTGGCAGATTTGCTGCACAGATCACCCCCCTGAGCTGGGCATGTCCCTGGCAAGGCAGAGCCCATGCAGGGGGGGACAGGAGAAGGGGACCCTCCAGCCACTGCCCCAGCTCTTCTGTCACACTCCTCTGCCAAGCTCAGCTTGAGAACTGTCTCCCATCACTCAGGGAATAAACACACATGTGTGGATGTGCTTATGAGGGTTTATTATGAGGGCACTTCATCAAAAGAATCGACTCCTGAAGTGCCAGCACAGGATATAGTGTCAATTCAGTGCAGTTAAACACGGGGAATACACAGCATTATGTCAGAACTGGAACACAAACACTGTTCCAGCTACTTTGCTTCTCAAAATGTTTTAAAGCTGACATTGAATTTCATATTTAAATGTTTCTCTTGCAGGACAGATTGTTCTTGCTTTGTGCCTTAAAGCATGATTTTTAAGAATTATGAAACCCAAATATAATTATGCTAAGGATCATAGGGGTAAAATAAAAATACAAAATTGTAATTATTCCCAGATAAAGACTTTAAAGTCAAGTAATTCTGAGTCAAATTTATACCTAAAAGAATCCAAGGTGTACACAGGTAAAGCACCCAGATATCCTTAATTCTAGTAAAAATTCACAGTATAACTGTGGTGGAGGAAATACATTCAAAACTAATCTATTAAAAATAATAAACTTAAATCAAGTAATAGAAACTTCACTTTTTCAATCACTCTTACGAGTTTTACTTGGCATCTCTACAGATTATGGGTGTTTGGGTATATATGTATTAATTTTTCACTTGTTAAGTTTCTTCTAAGTACAGCTCTAAACTGAAATTTCCTGTCATATAATACTTTAAATTATTTAGAAATGATTACAGCAACCTTCTGGTGCATTCTAGGTTTTTCTAGGTCTTGTCCCCTAATGCCAGACTGGTACTTGGTACAAGTGACTTTACTTCTCCCTGGCCTCTTGCCCCTGAGCCCCAGTGCCACAGCCCCCACTGCAGTTTCTTAAAGCAGCCACAAACAGGAGCACTAATGAGACACTGTGGAACACTTGCAGGGATCAGAGGGAGGACTGGGCAGTGCAGGGAGAGACAACGGGACCCTCTTGTCAGAATCTTTCTGCATAACAAGTTACCACTTCCAGCTTGAGACTCTTCCTTCTCAGACAGGAGCCTGAGGACAGGAACTGTGCTGTGAGTGCAAAACAGGCACAACCTCCCCAGAACCTGTTAACACAAGATTCAGGTGTGGCCCAGGTGATGTCTGAGCTCACACAGAACCAACCTCCTTCTCACTGTGGCTCTCCAGTCACAAACCACCCTGGGCTTTCTGTTGGAGGGAATGCACATGAACCAGGAGGAAAATAAATCATGTTTTCACTTGCCTCTTTTCTTTTCTGAAGCAGCAGCTCCAATCTTTCATTAGCTCTTTTGCCAATCATTTTGTTTCTCTCAGCTTCATACTGCCTCTGTGTATTATCCTGATGAATGCTCAGGTTTAAGGCAACATTCACAAGAGCAGTCATAAGCTTCATAGCTGTAAAGGCAGAAACAGAGTATGACTCTACCTGTAACCAGAGCTATAAACACATTTCCCCAGCAGACACAGAAAATAACCAGCTCACCCTGGATACAGCCATCTGGAAACAACCACACAAATGGAGAAGTGAAGCTACTCTGACTTATCTTGCTGTTCCTCAAAGCTGGTAACCCACAGGTGCTTCTTGCCTTAAGTTTCTTGCTCAGTGAATCATTTCTGGTTCAAACTGACTAGCACAAAGGAAAACTGAAAACAAGGATCTCAAAAACACTCCTTCCATAACTGAAATTCTAGATTTTCATAACCTTGATCAAGACTGAGCTCCTTGGCATCATGCTGACCTCTGCTCTGCATGACAGCAGCACAATTACATGTGCAAAAACAGCTTGAAGGAAATCTGCAGAATCAAAACAAAGCTCTCAAGTGTGTTAAAACAAGCAAATAAATAAATAAATAAATGCCAAGTGTTGTCAATGGTAAGTGCTGAGACCTCTGGCAGGTCCTGCCCCAGTGCAATGTTAGATACAGGTGTACTGATGGAGGAAGCCAGCAGTGCCTGGAACAACTGAAGTTAGGTGTGATGAACTTGGGCTTTAGCTTTTCCTTGCTGGAAGTTTCTGGCTACACAATCCATTCCAAACAATGAGCACAGGTCTTGGGTAATGTCTCAGCTGTGTGGTGCTGTCTCCTGCCTTTTCCATCAAGCCCCTCATACTTTCCAAACATCCCATGTAGGGACGGATCCATCAGTCTGAGGGAGAGAAACAATCAGCCCCAACCTGAGCAAAGAGCAAATCAAAATCCCCTGGAACTGTAGATGGCATCAGATGGAAAGGGAGACAGATTAAATAACAGGCAGGGATTTCCAGCAGGTTATCTGTGGCTCAGGCAGCTCTCACCTTTGAATGCCCAACTTGTAGAGGAAACCCTAAACCAGGAAGGTTACACCTGCATAATTCAAGGTTTTACCAGCCCGTTGCTGAGTAACATGAAGAACACAAGGGGATGGGTTTACAAAAGAGTTCAGCCACTGTGAGCTGAAGGTTTGGGGGTTCGATTTTAAAATCAAACCCCACCCAAATCTGGAGTTGTCTTTTCAACATCATTGGACATCTGCCTCTTGCTTCAGTTCATAATAGGAGATGGAATTGTAAGCAAATTCTGATTGAATCTGTTGGACACTGCGTGTTACACTCAGAAACTGAACAAAATTGATTGAGGCTGATTGTGGAAAGATTAAATCAGTAACAAATATTGGCTGTAGCAATACTCAAAATATGACAAATGTCTCCTGTAAAGGTGAAGTTGCAGTAAGATGTGTTTCTTATCACCTCACATGACCAGCTGTAGACACCAAACCTGGTATTACTTTGCAATTGGAGCAAAACAGTTCCTTGAGGAAAACAATTCATCCCTCTTACAGGAGACATACAGGTCTGACAAGATACACTCCGGGCAAGCCTATTTCTACCTTATGATGCACCCAGGGCTCTCCTTAGATGTAGGCAGCTGCATGAATGGTGTGGTGTGACTGGAGCCCTTCAACCATGGCCCAGGCTCCCACACCTCACACTTCTCCAGAGTGAAAGCCAGACTAATTTTACTGGTGGTCAGAAGTTCTCTGATAATAAAATTGTCTTGATACTTCTTTGGAACAAATTTGTACTTTAAAATACAAAATTATTAAGACACTGTATACAATAAATCAACTAATAACAAAATACAGACACAGGTACACCACTTCTGATTCTGAGGATCCACTGGAAGCCCTGGGGATGACAGGAACCCTGAGACTGAGTGCCTCACACACTCCTTTCCAAATCAGAAAGGTGCATTTAAGTATATTCATGTATCTGTGGTGCTTGCACATCTCTAAGTGCTGGCCAGATTCCAGCCCAAAGCACCAGTGGCTCTCCCAGCTGGGCAGCAGTGGCTATCCCAGGGCAGCAGAGGCTGTCCCAGCAGGGCAGCAGTGGCTATCCCAGCAGGGCAGCAGTGGCTCTCCCAGCAGGGCAGAAGAGGCTCTCCCAGCAGGGCAGAAGAGGCTCTCCCAGCAGGGCAGCAGAGGCTCTCCCAGCTGGGCAGCAGAGGCTCTCCCAGCAGGGCAGCAGTGGCTCTCCCAGCAGGGCAGCAGTGGCTCTCCCAGCAGGGCAGCAGAGGCTCTCCCAGCAGGGCAGAAGAGGCTCTCCCAGGGCAGCCGTGGCTATCCCAGGGCAGCCGTGGCTCTCCCAGCAAGGCAGCAGAGGCTCTCCCAGCAGGGCAGCAGTGGCTGTCCCAGAGCAGCAGAGGCTCTCCCAGGGCAGCAGTGGCTGTCCCAGAGCAGCAGAGGCTCTCCCAGGGTAGCAGTGGCTCTCCCAGCAGGGCAGCAGTGGCTCTCCCAGCAGGGCAGCAGTGGCTGTCCCAGAGCAGCAGAGGCTCTCCCAGGGCAGCAGTGGCTGTCCCGGGGCAGCTGTGGCTATCCCAGAGCAGCAGAGGCTCTCCCAGCAGGGCAGCAGTGGCTCTCCCAGCAGGGCAGCAGTGGCTCTCCCAGCAGGGCAGCAGTGGCTATCCCAGCAGGGCAGCAGAGGCTCTCCCAGCTGGGCAGCAGAGGCTCTCCCAGCAGGGCAGCAGTGGCTGTCCCAGGGCAGCAGTGGCTCTCCCAGCAGGGCAGCAGAGGCTCTCCCAGCAGGGCAGCAGTGGCTGTCCCAGAGCAGCAGAGGCTCTCCCAGGGTAGCAGTGGCTGTCCCAGAGCAGCAGAGGCTCTCCCAGGGCAGCAGTGGCTGTCCCAGAGCAGCAGAGGCCCTCCCAGGGCAGCAGTGGCTCTCCCAGCAGGGCAGCAGTGGCTGTCCCAGAGCAGCAGAGGCTCTCCCAGGGCAGCAGTGGCTGTCCCAGCAGGGCAGCAGTGGCTCTCCCAGCAGGGCAGCAGTGGCTCTCCCAGGACAGCAGTGGCTGTCCCAGAGCAGCAGAGGCTCTCCCAGGGCAGCAGTGGCTGTCCCAGCAGAGCACCAGTGCTGTGCCCCTGCAGCAGCCCCTCCCTGCGGGCTCACTTACCAGCCAGGGTACTGGTGTGGCGGAAGGCGCGGACCTGCGAGTCGGAGAGCCCCGTGAGCAGCGAGATCACCGTGTCCATCATGTACTCATCGTAGATGATGCTGTACTGGCACTGCCGGATCAGCACCCCAATGAACTCGCAGAAGTTGGAGCGGAACTTCTTCCACTGGGGCCCAGGCATGGTGAGGGGGTAGTCACCACTGTCCTGCAGGGCAACAGGGGGAACAGCCGGTGGTAAAGGCCTCCCAGCTCACTGTTATGGTGCTGTAGCCACCCTGCTCTAAGTTTCTAAGCTAAACATCACCTTGTTCCTTCAAGCCAACAGAGAACAACAAATAAAACCCACATGATTCTTCAATAAACAGGGAAGCTCATGGGCATGAAACCACTTGTGCAAAGATTCCATTGGAACTGTTTTACACTTGCACTATTAGCTCTGTATAGTCCAAAACGTGTATCAAGACTCAATTCCTTTCCTTGTGTCCTGGGTTGGGAAGTGGGGTGGAAAGATGAAAAAGGGATATTTCCAAATATTTAAGCTCAAACCTAAAGAAGGGCTCGTATGACTGAAAGTTTGTGTCATTCTCCAGCCCCACTTTAACTCCAGGTTAATAGGCCAATCAACTGGCCGCCCCTTCCCATGAACTTTGCTTTACTCAAGTTTACAGTTGAGATCTTACCAGGAAGTAAACACTGCCCTGTTTTAGCTTATAAACGTAGCCCTTTCCAAGTGGTAAAACTTGCCTTCTGATTTACCACAGATTCCTACACTTCATCTTCAAAACATTATTACAGGACCAGAGCAGGCATGTGAACACCCAGTCCCTCTAACTCCTCCCCAAGCCTGCCCTTGCTGTTTTCACTTCACTGAACAAATTGCATTTCAGTGAGACCGTCCCCACACAAACAAAAAATGGTTTTTTCCCCTTCACTGAAAAAGCCTGAATACAACCTCCCTGGCCACCTGGTTTGTAATCCAAGTCCAGATTATCCAATACATCACAGCAATTACGCTCCATGCTCAACCTCTTCCCAGCATAAGAAGTCGGTAGCACTGAAATTAAAACCCCTTGTACGTATTCACTCTGTTATTGTGAAGAACAAGCTCTTTGCTCCTCAGGTCATGTCACATTGTCCATGCAAAGGTGGTCACGTGGGTGTTGAGGAGCTGCAATGGGATAACCTTGGGCCTAAACTTCAGAAATTACATTCCCCTGCAGCAAACTCCCTGTGCACCAAAATAATCAAATCCTACACATTTCAAGCCCACCCAAATGGCCTGGTGGATCTCTGCACCTGAACTCTGATACACGGTATGTGCAACCACTCACACTGGGTGGTGTATCTCCACCTCCAGTTCCAAATCAGAAAGAAAAGCCTATGCAGGCACCCCAGAACATCTCACCTGTCTGAAGTGGGAAGAATGAATTTACAATAAAACCACTTGTGTGGATCTTTCATCCTTGAATACCAACAAAAATATGACACATTAGTGACACTGATGGTCCAGCACTCAGAAAAGGCAAAGCAAACGAGGTCTTTGTTCACTTGCCAACTCCAGCACAAGGATACTGAGGGAATTCACCTATAAAATGCCTGTACTCATAAGCTAAGCATCCAAACAGTGCAGCCAATGGATGTCCATGGAATTCCCTGCCTCCTAATGAACTGTGGCAGGAATGAACAGTTATTCCCATCATTTAAATCCTGCACAGGCATTCCTCCACCTGTGAGGAGGAAAATCAGTGCTTCAATGCCTGCCCTAAAGGCAGCAACTTGGGACAGCAGCCAAATGCTCCCTGCAGCTCTGCTGGGACAGTGGGACATCAGGGATGGCTGGGCTGCAGGCAGAGGGCCTGCAGGGGAAATGCCAACTCTTTAGTCCAGATTTCAAAATAGTCACTGGGTTGCAGTCTAAGACTAACAACTTTATGCTTTTATACTAAACCCCACAAATTCTCTCATAAGCCCATTCAAGTGTTAAGGTAGAGGCTACAGCAGAACCTTTGTTAGAACTGTAAAAGCTCTGAGAGTTTTAGGTAATGGAGACAGAAAGCTCATGTGCCAGTAACTGCAACTCTTTGAGACATGCTGCTTTTAGGGACACTCATGCCCAGCACAAGGAAGAGGTATTTTCTCCTTTGAGAAAAAACTTTGACAGATTTTTTAAAAATGTTTTTTAAAAATACTTTCCTCCATCAACAGTGGGACAATCCCCCTTTGGGCAAAATCAACCTTCTCTGGCCTTTGGACAGTGTATTGGTTGGTCCCTTATTTTGTAAGCTGGCTTTTAAATGACACCAGTAAAATTCAAATTACACCACTGCATTTTAATAACTTTGGCTGCTGATGCTTCAAAAAGCAAAAAGGATTTAGCCAGAATGCAGCATGAATTGATAGAATCCTTTGACTCATCACTGGACCTGAATTCTGTTCTCTGTGCATGCACACAAACGTTACTGCACTGACTGAGCACCTGAGTACAGACAAGGAGCACTCCCGTGGCTGCAGCCAGGTATTTAGTTACACATTTTTCTACTGAAGGCCACGAACCACATGGAAATCATGCAGAAGTAAATCCTGGAAAAGAGTAGTGCTCATATTTACAGTTTTCATGCTTAACTTTCTGAATCACAGCCTTGGCACCCCGTTTAGAATTGGTCAGAGACACTGCTGTCCTACAGAAAATTTGTGTTTCAGCATTTGTTTTCCTCACTAAACAAAATGAACACTCAGAATATTCAGCTTTTTATACATGAAAAATCAAAGGAAACACAGTTCAAAAATCTCCAAGTAAAAAGCATTAACCAATAGCAACCTGTTTGTTTGGACAGAAGATACACAGTCTGAATTGTAATCTGCCTGTTTCAAAGTAAATGCTCAGATATTTTGAAAGAGTGTTTCTTTCTGTATCATGGTTCCAGAACGGTAATTTTCATGTCAAGTTACTACTTGGTTTAAATTGCCCTTTCAAGTGAACAAACCCTTAATTTGCAGAGAGCAGACAGCAGAGTCCTGCAGAGCTGCAGTCCTGCCTCAGGCACCTGCAGGTTTGGCTGCACAATGGCACTTGCAGGAGGTGACCCTCAGAGTCCAGAATGCCATCCCAGTGCCAGTGGGAGGAGAGCTCTGCAGTGCCCTCGCTGCCTCCTCCCCCTGGACCAGGCTGGACACACACAGGGGTGTCCCCAGAGCCACACAGAGACCCAGGAGGGTCTCCACGGGTCCAGCCCAGGGCTCTCATGGGCCCAGGGCAGTTCCCACACAGCCAGACCTGGCTCTCACACCACAGGGGCGAGCCTGCTCCCTGTTGTTGTATGACACACACTTATGATCTTAAACTGGCTAATTCCAGCTATTCAGCACCAGTATTTCAGATCCAGGGCCCACCCAACCCACAGCACTGACTTGTCATGATCACGACTACAACCACCTTTTCAAATTATTGTATCCCTTGTTGGTTGCCCATTATTTCTCTTTCCCAAAGCTCATGCTTGCTATTCCTCATCCAACAGCTGAAGTCTCTGCTTTGCAACTTCCCACACTGAGACCTTGCTTGCCCACTGTTTTTTTGCCCACTGCATTTTTAATTCAGGACAGAAGTATACACCAATATACTTTGAATCATTTAAAGAACTATTTGTATACTCTACCTCATCAAACTCTTCAGTCATTTTCCTTATGATTTCTGCATTTTGCATATTCCTGAACATTTCAATTCTTACCGTACCTGTAAAGCAATGAGAGGACAACAGAAATTAACACAACCCATTTTTGGAACATCAAAATCTCAACAATTTGCTGCTGCTAAACAAGCAGCTGAATAACACATAGAAGATTATGCAGTGCACGAACAAGGGGAATGCTCTGAGGAAATGGGTAAAAAGAACTCATTTGTGCAGTAATGTGCTGGGAGTTGCTAAAGTTTTCCACGCTGTCACTCTGCAGCCAAGCTGGTGTGAAGCAGCAGTGACAGCCACGGTGGACTCGCGGCCCGTCTGCGGTTGCCACGTGTTTTCCACCTTGTGTGCAAAATAAAACAAAGACCAAGTTCCAGTTCCACAGCCCTGGAGCAGTTCTGCACCCTGCATGCCCAGCCTCTAGACCAGACACGGCCCCGGATGTCCCCAGGTCTGCAAGGTCTGTGCAAGGTGTGCACAGCCCGGCACTCCAAAGGGCTCAGCACCAGCAGTAGCACCTCTGTCCCTGCTGCTCCTCCCTCTCCATGTTGCCATTCTCTCTGGTGAGGGATTAACTTCTCACTGTAAATGGAACCAAGCCTCCAAAATTGAGAATGTAAAAACACAATGGCCATAAATGAAAATCCTCGTAACTCGATCCAAGTTCAATCCATCCAAACAAAGTATTTTGACACATTATTGTCTTGGCAATCTAAATACCCAACCATATCACCCAAGGCAACACAGACACCTTTTTTTGCTGCTGCCTGATCTCTTCATCACTTCACCATGTTCTTTACTGAATGTAGGAAATGCAGAAAAACTAAGCAAACTGCAGAGCTACAAAATCCATCCCAACATCATTAACATTACAGCTTTTGCAAAAAGTTCAACTGGATTAATGATCCACTGCATGGCTTCAAAAATTGAAACCATAATCAGAGCAGCTTAACAGCTAACAGTATTACCCCTGTACAAAGGAGAAATGAAGATAATTTAAACATACTGAATACTGTGTGAGTGGTTTAATTCTGATATTTTATTCCTTGAAAAAGTAGCATTAGAAACATCCACATTTCAAAACACACGAGCAGAGTCAGAGCACACCAAGCCTCTGTATGTTACTGGGGGACTGGTTTACATTGCAAATTCAGCAGTGATTTTTTGAATTGGTTTTGGTTCCTTTTGAAATAATATTTATCTCCTTCACACCAGGTAACACACACTGATAGCCTCAGTTCTAACCACGACAATTTAAATTTGTGCTTGGTAATTTCCACATTATCATTAAACAATTAGTAATGCAATATATCAATACAAACCCAGGAGCCCAAGAGAATACACAGTATGACAGTTAGAGACGTTTTATCAGCTTCAAAATCATCTGTACCTGCAGATATATTTTAATATTTCCCCCAGTACCAAGAGTTCAGCATGGCTCAGCACTGAACAGTGGCTGGGTGTCCTCAGAAACCCACCTCAGGTGCAGGAGTCCCCCTTCCCTCCCTGCTGGCACCTGCTGCTTTTCTCACCCCTCACACACTCCTCAGCCAGTCAGTAACCTACTGCCCCTTGCTGTTTTACTGCTCTATAGCCCTGATCCCCATTTTGTTCTTAGCTAATGTCATAGTTTTTATTTAGGTCCTTAATAACCTGTAAGAGCTTCAGTTTCTCTGGGATCATGGCCAGGCTTTCACCTTCCATGACCAGAGCTGACAGAGCATCATGTCTCTCCTGGGGGTTTCACTGATCACTGTGCAATGTTACAGGGAAGGCTGATGGGATCCCACACACACCTCCCTGACAAACAATGGTGTGGTTCCTTGGGAGCAGGATGAGACCCACTCCTGACACCTCCCAGGGATGCCAGGGGAGTGTCAGCAAGCAGTGAGAGGAGTGGAGATGAACAGCACTTACCAGCCCACTGGTCTCATTCTCCACTCCACCTTCTATGACCACGTTTCGAGGAGGCAGAACCAGTTCCTGCTTGCCTGGCAGTGGCCAACAGACCTGCTCTTCTCACCATCACCTTTCCCCCACCCAACCAAAACACAGCCCTGTTTGCTTTGCTGGCACACTGAGGGAGCACTCAGTAAATGTGCTGTAAAGCTCTGGCCACAACACATTTCATGGTGTCAGTATTCCAACACTGCAATGGTCAACATTATTAAAACTCAGAGTTCTTACAATTAGTGAAAAGCAAAACTCTCCCATTTTAAAGTGAATCCTTAATATATAACAGATTTTCTATAAAATACAAATGAAGTCTTAGCCTTACTCATGATGCTGCTAATCTTCTTTTCTAAACTGAGTTTTACTTCTATTATGAAGCTCTAACTCTGCATCTAGTGAAGACAAACTGAATTGTCTTAGTCCACTAAAAGTTGAGAAGCCATTCTTCTTCAGGATTAAGTTCTCAGTTCAAACCTATTCACACACATTGTGTTTTAAGAAGTCTTCTTGCTGACATGCAAGTACATACCCTTAATCACCAGATTCCAGTTGAACTTTCAGCTGAGACAGGTATCAATTTAATTTGCCAATAATTAATCATACCACTGAACCCAGCCTGTAAAAAGTGCAGATTAAAAACACATGCAGAGGACACAACTTTATTTCAATGAGAGAAGAGAAAGGCTAAAAGGGCCCATACGAAACTGGATGAAAAAAACCTCTAAACTGTACAAAAAAAGAAATAATATTTCCAGGAGCAATAACACACCACAGACTCAGTGGCCTCAAAAAATGTATTTATAGTGAGAAGAATAACCAGTTCTAATAGTAAGCCCTGCAAAAGAGAAGTAACAATAAAGACCTCCGAGAGCTTTGTAGGATGTGTAAGCCCTCGAGCTTGAGCACCATCCAGCCTTTAATGCCAGGAGTTCAGAGGGTACCCTTTGGGTGGGGGTTGGCCTATGAGCACCTTTCCTCCTGGGAAACAGGAGGTACCAAGCCCTACAGCCCCGGGAACACCACCCCACCAAATGCTGCTCTCCAGGGGCCTCCTGCACGCAGCAGCTCTGGGGTTTGTGCAGCACAGGGAAGGTCAGAGGACAGGAACACGGGTGGGACTGCTGCCACAGCCACCCCCAGCCTTCCCTACACTGCTAATGCCAACTGCTGCTCCCCTGGGAACTGCTGCTGGCCATACCCTGCCCACCCTGCAGCACCCCCTGTGCCACAGCCAGGCTGCACCTCTGCACCTTCACTCAGCTGCACAGCCACTGGTGCCCCTTCCCTTTGGCCCACCTGCCCATAGTGAGCAAGCTGCAAGGAAAGCAGTGGGGAAACTGCAGCTCAAGGCTGAAGTCAATGGACATAAAATAAGCCCACAGGCTCCAGCCAAAGGAGGATTAATAGTGGGATCTTAACATTCATGGTGACTGATTAGTATCTCTCAACCGCACAAATGGGAAAAATAGGAGAAAAATTTATAAAGCATTGAGATGAAGACACAAGAAGATTTGCCCTGGGAAGGACCACTGAAAAAGGGAATGTGCTCTTTTGCATCAGCTCCAAGTTGCTGGTGGGGATCAGAGCACTGGGAATTAATCTGGGTTGCTGGAACTGCCAAGAAGGGGCAAGTTTAATAAAAATCTTGCAAGGATGGATGGTGATTACAGAATTACTGGATGGGCAATATTTCTCTTCCTTGGTATCATTCAATGTGCATCTCTTATGCTTTTCTCCCCACTTGTAACTTAGATCATAAGAAAAAAATCCACTTCTATAATGTCCCTCTGCAGTTTTTAATTGTCTCAGAAATGGCAGTGACAAATCTGCACGTGAAAGATGATAAACAAAGGCTAAGCCAAACCACCAGGAGTACATTATTTCTCTCTGCTCAGCATGGGTCATGGTACCCTCCTGCAGCACCTCCCCTGCCTGCTGCCAGCACAGAGCTGCCCCACAGATTACTGAGGGCAGCACAGAAGTCTGTTTTCCGTGGCTTGTTCATGCTCACACACAAACACTGGAGCAGCTCGTCCCTCACTGGAATCAACAGGCATTAATCATTAATCTAAATGGAAGCACCACTGGCACAGTCCAAGCACATCCAGGGAGATGCTGAGATTCCTAAATCCCACCAGGGCTCCTGGCTTTCTATGGATTTCTGCGCTTGAAAGCAGAAACCCTTTACTGAAACCAGAAGTCAGGGCTCTAGAAAGAAGTCAGCCTAAATATTCTGGTTGAACTTCAGCACAACCAGGAACAGAAGACCTTAATTGATGTATTGCCCAGTTCTTCCTGCAGCATGGACTCTACACTGCCCAAGTCCTGCTGCCAATGAAAATTCAAAAGCCAGTGACTTCTTAAGAGACACAGACCCAACTCACCCCCAGAGCAGCTTTCAACAGTGAACTCTCACTGAACACATCAGCAAGAATGCCAGTGGGAAAATAACTAGTCTTGGGCAACTAAAACCTTATCAAACAGAGAATCACAGACAACAGTTAAAAAGAATTCTAATGGTTCACCTAAGTCTCCCCTCCTATGACAAACCCAAAACAAGTATCTGTCAGTTCCCAAAATACCTTTGATGTGTTCTCTGAAATCTCTTGGCAATGTTAAGACCTCATACACAATTCATCCAGGAAAAGTGCACTCTCCTGTTGCAGTCCAGTTCTCTAACTGACCTTCTGCTTATTAATTTACATACCAGAAGAGAATTTTGCTACCCTTGTTTTGCATATTTGATGCACTATTCTAATTTTGTCCATTGTGTTCCTGCAATTCTTGAATGTTTACCTTTAATAATTTGATTTTTCACATTCCATGATGATTTTCAGATTGTTGCCCAGCACATGACTGAAACAAGTAGTTCTCTTGCTATAAATCCTACTCCTCCTTTGCCTTAGGTTATTTTACACTTGAGTCTAGAATAGAATTTTTGGAATAGGAATCTCTTTTTTTTTTCCTTGGTCGTGTTTCCCCACACAGAACTTAGGTATCTATTTTTCAGGACAGTCTCTTCCTCTTTGGAAGACCATTACCATTGTTATGTCCTTCACTTTGCTCTCACAGAACTAGGAATACTCTTATTCTCATGACTGGGCTCTTCTGAATTGCAATCCCAAAGATAAGAATTACCTCTGGAGGAGAGTGGTTTCCATTTGTGTTCTTCGCCTCCTGTATCCAAAACCTGCTCCCATCACACTGTAAGAATTCACTGCACAATCCTTAGCTTGCTCTACTCTGCTCCTTGATGCCACCTCACCAGTAACTCCCTTTGTGTCCCAACCCACTGCACCTCATGCAACTCCACACCCTGAGGAAAACCAGCTTTCCTGTCTGCCCTCCCTGCTTTGGTGGCTCAGAGAAGATGGGCACAGCAGAACTCCAGCTTCCCCTGCTGTCACTGCCCATGGGAAGGTTATTCTGGATTTCAGAACAAAGATGAAGGTTACACAGGACAAGCATTAGTGGCAAGCTTCTTTTCCTGAATTTTCAGATCTTCCTTCTGCTAAAAATCCTTCCAGCAATCTCTTGCAATGAAACACTAGAAAAAGTCATTACAGAGAACTCCACTGGGGTCACCATGTTTATAGCAATGTGTCATTAAAGCTGCAAAAATTTAAAAGGAAAATGTTGATCCTGGAATGAGGAAACTCTGATTGTTGGAGCCCTTTCCCCTTCCCACAGCTCTCTGTGCTCCCAGTGCCCGAGTGCCACCTGCAGTGCCCACACTGGGCTCATTCCATGCCCAGCATGACATGTCCACTCAACTTACACCATCAGTGACTGAGGCAGAAACAGGCACAGCCTCAGGGAGCACTACTAATGCATTTGGAATTCTTCCTGCTTTATCCAAGGCCCACAGATCCATTAGTTAGTTACTGGTTTACACAACTTACACATAAGGAAGGAAACACTTTTTCCTTATTGTCATTCAAAAAATCAGCTGAGCTGTTTTTGCTGGGCTTTCACATCAAATTCATATCTAGCCCAGTATGGAAACCTCAGTATCATCTCCCATCTTTCCTTTTAGCAGCAGGGGTTTGTGAGTGGCAGGTCTTCCTGCCTGCCAGGCTGAGCCCCTCCTGAGACAGGTGCCCTGCTCAGGATGAAGGAGAGGCTTTGCATGTGTCTGCCTGGACTCCACTAACACCTTTGACCATGTCCCAGAGCGTTCTCCTGGAGAAACTGGCTGCTCATGGCTTGGGTGGGTGCCCTTTCCCCTTTGCAGGCCCAGGGCAGGGTGGGGAATGGGCCTGCCAGTTAAAGGGGGTTGCTGAGCTGTGCTGGAAGGGGAGGCACCACAGAACTGCTGTGCCTCTTCCTTGCTGATGTTCTGCCAAGCCAAGATTCACAACACCCCCCAAGCTCCATGGGGCACCCCTAACCTGCGAAAAATCACAATTTATACAACATGGGGACATTTTCAAAATCCTATAATGATGGCCCTCATTTTTTCTTAAAGGAGTTGATATACAGTAATCATAGGCAAGAAAGTTTTTAGAGTAAGAGACAGCAAAACAAAGACAGAAAAAAAGGTCAGTTTTCAGAACAGAACAAATCTATCAACAGATCTATGTTAAAGTAGATAAAATAGCTTACATAGATATAAATGCTTTGGAAGAAAGGATAATAATGGAGCAGATAGTTTGCTGATGGCAGAATTATTTAGAACAGCCAGAATGACAGCTGACAGCCAACACTGCCAAAAGGTTTCACAGCCATGAAAGCCATAAAATGGCGAATAATGCTCTTCAGGAAGAAAGCACAGATTGCTGGGGGAAAAAAACAAGTAGGCTACATAATATAGTGCATGAGAAATGATACACTTCGTGTGCTCAAGTCTCAAAATTTTGATAAACTCTCGAGTTTAAGGCAGATGATGCTATTTTGCTATGGCTCTATAGCACTTGCATTTGGGAAGTGTGAGCTGCTTTGCATCCCCGTGTCCGTGTCACTGAGCAACAAGAAAACACACATTAAGTAAAGACAAGAAACTCGCAGTCTAGTAGTTGTACCAAGTTATTTCACAAATCTTTTCATGCTTTGATGGCTTGAAGCAGCAATTCTCACACAGCACCCACCTTTTTGCAAGGTAACTTCAGACTTGAACAACAGTAAATGACAACCATGAGCAAGAAGAGCAGGAGTCTCTGCTGCCTCCAAGGCAGCAGTTTGCTCCTGGTGGCAGCTCCTGCAGCTGGAAGCATCTGGAAGCCAAAGCCATCCTGCAGCCACACCCTGCTCTGCCTCAGTTCACTGCTGAATGAGGAGCTGTGACCAAGGAGGACACTCTGGCTTGAGAAGAGCGGCACAGCACATATCCAAGATATGCTCCTCTGGAAGCTCCACCTGTGCCCCCAGTGATGGTTCCAGGTCCATCTCTGGGAGCAGCACTCATGGCTGCAGCTTCCTGCAGGTGAGCTTTGGGGCTGTCTGAGGAGCTTCTGGGGAGGATGAAGCACAAGCCAATCCAGCGAATTTTGTACTCAGCAGTCAGCACTAGGTGTTAGGAACAGTGCAAGCACAAGGCATCAGTAGATGAACATGGCATTTGGCAGCAGTTCAGGGTTTAGCTGGGCTGCAGGGAACTGAGCCATGCTGTGACTCTTGGATTTAAGAGCTGCTGGTGGATCCATCACCTCTTAACTCACGTTGCATCTCCAATGCAACCTGGAGCTCACCTCCACTCCCTGGAGAAGGGACTTCATTCTATTCTTAAAGCTGCTGCCTGATCATTTTATTTGGTAAGTCGGGATCCTTTTTGCAATGCATGAATAACCATTCTCCATTTGCCACTGGGATTTTCTCTCTACATTTTACGTCCTTTTGGAAGCGGGATGGTCAGAACTACACGACTACACTCAATGCTCAAGATGCAGGTGCAGTGCAAGGATGAGAGACATTTCTTCTTTGTTTCTAATATATGTACATATGAATTTGTCCTTTATTTCTAATTCTTAACTTGGTGTCTCAGAGCACTGAGGTTGTATTTTCAGACTGTTCACAGGGACAGTTTGCTCCAGGAACAAACTGAGTAACTCCAGCTTATCAGTGCCTGCTCTCAGAAGTGACTCAAATCCAGCCATATAAACAGAGGGAGCTTGGAGGTTGAGCTCAAAGTTAAGTGTAAGAGACAGCAATGTAAATATTTGGAATAAGTCCATTGAGGCATACCCACTCTTTCCCAGTGCTTTTATCAAAGGCTGTTTTCATGTCTACACTAACCCATCCCCTCCCAGGGAACATGCCCCATGGCCCCACCTCAGCTTCCCTGAGACCAGAGGGGCCCAGTGTGGGCCTGAGACCTGCCCCCTCTCAGGGGGTCCCACCTGTGTGAATAAACACCTGAGCTGAGGGTGCAAAGACAGCAGAGCCAGACACTTCCCAGAGGTGCCCAGTGACAGGAGAGCCAGACAACCCCAACATGAGCATACTAATGCTGTGTGAGCATTTCTGCAGCCAAGGGTGCAGGGAAAATACCACTGCCATGGCTCACAAGAGCCCACAGGCACTGTCCCTGTGCCATGTTCCTTATGCACAGCCCCAGCCCTGAGCTGTGGGGGAGCTCCCAATATGCCACAAGTACCTGCTGTGTGACCTCAGCCGTGGGACTGTGTGTGATATAACACAGCTGCAGGTGTGGGACAATGTCACACCCAGGGGTGGGGTGTGGGTGTGTGTGTGTGAGTGGGTGGGTGTGTGTGTGTGTGTGGGCGTGTGTGGGTGGGGGTGGGGGGGTGTGTGTCTGTGTGTGTGGGGGGGGTGTGTGTGGGTGTGTGTGGGTGTGGGGGTGTGTGTGGGGGTGTGTGTGTGTGTGAGTGGGTGGGGGTGGGGGGGGTGTGTGTCTGTGTGTGTGTGGGTGTGTGTGTGGGGTGTGTGGGTGTGGGTGTGTGGGGGGGGGTGTGTGTGTCTGTGTTGGGGGGGGAGTGGGTGTGTGTGTGTTTGTGTGTGTGTTCTAACACAGCTGCAGGTGTGGGACAATGTCACACCCAGGGGTGGGGTGTGGGGGTGTGTGTGGGCGTGTGTGGGTGGGGGGGGGGGGGTGTGTCTGTGTGGGTGTGGGTGTGGGTGTGTGGGTGGGGGTGTGTGTGTCTGTGTTGGGGGGGGTAGTGGGTGTGTGTGTGTTCTAACACAGCTGCAGGTGTGGGACAATGTCACAACCAGGGGTGGGGTGTGGGGGTGTGGGTGTGGGTGTGGGTGTGTGTGGGTGTGTGTTTTAACACAGCTGCAGGTGTGGGACAATGTCACAACCAGGGGTGGGGTGTGGGGGTGTGGGTGTGGGGGTGTGTGGGGGTGTGTTCTAACACAGCTGCAGGTGTGGGACAATGTCACAACCAGGTGTGTGTGATATAACACAGCTTCAGGAGAGGGATAATGCAGTAACAAAGGCCTTGAACATATGCAATCTGTCTGATAAACTCATTTCAGCTCAGTGCTTTGTACCACTACTGTACTTCCTACCATATTTCCCAGCAATTACAATAATCCCAAGAGCAGTTTATAACATACTAAGTACTTCTCAAAAGAAAAGTAAGGGATTTCTGTTCCACCATACTGGAAGACACTCCATGTATTACAGATTCTTTACTATGCATTCTTCTGAATAGCCAAAAGGCTTAATCCCCCAATTTTGGAAGTAGTAAGTATGTAATTACTATTTTAAGTCATATTATTTGTCCCTGTTCTGCTTCCTATGATTTTTACCAAATGTTTTCCCCAGGACAAACTCACAGCTTCTTATTTTCCTTACAAGTTCCACCTACAGCTCAGCAGTGACCCACAGCCACACTGGCAGCCTGCAATATCCCAGCAGACAGGTTTTGGCTAAGAGATGTTTTCTCTACCAGAGAAACAAATCTCTACATACAGTCAATGTCTACATTTTTCCCAGCATACAAATGTCCATAAATCATGGTACTTTCCAAGAAGATAGGAAGAAAAAGACAATCACAGGAGGATTATATAGTCAGGGTCCAACCTCTTTCCCTCAGTGTTTCTGCTTCCCCTGATGGAGAACTGATCCTTCCCTCAGTCCTCTGTTACTCTTTATTCTGACCCTGTTTCTTAGTAATTCTCAGATGTAGTAAAGAAAATAAGATGAAAGACAAATCCTAAACACAAATAGAAAAAGAGATGCCATCATCTAGAAATTTTCAGTTGATGTGACTGGTTCTAGACTCCACAAAAAATAGTACCTCATAAGAAAACGGAGAGAAGAAAAAAGAGAAACAGAATCCTTTACAGCACCCTTCTGCCCTCAAAGCATCAGACCTTTCTGTGCCACACCTGGGAGCTGCCAAAGATGTGAGAGCTCAGCAGGCAGAAGTGCAGTTGCTGAAGGACCACCACGCTCTGCTTCTTGCTCCCTTGAGACAATTGCCTGAGCTTTATTTAACTCGAGGCAGCTCCTGTGAACTGCCTGAGAGCTTTTCAAACACAGCTCTGAAGAAACACACTTGGGACAGGGCCTCTGCAATGCTCCTGTGAGCTGCTCCAGTCCATGGAAGCATCACAGAACCAAAAGAAAAGGACCCATGAGGATTATCGAGTCCAACTCTTACATGAAAGGCCCATAAGGGGATCAAACCCACAACGCTGATGTCACCACAGCTCTGAGCTCTGACAACTGAGCTCATGCCAGAGGAGGGCAGGGTCAGGACTCACGGGGTGCCAGCACTCGCAGCACCTCTTCAGTGCCAGCCTTACCAGCAGTGGCAGCACCAGGCAGAACTGGGCCCCAGGCACCTCGAGCTGATCCTCAGTGCTCACCATCACCACAGGGACAGCCACCAGGCTAGGGCTGCCTGGTGTCCGCCCACACCACTCAGGAGAAGGGAAAACCCAGTCATTAAACAGCAGTGACACTGAGGTGCTGTAAGCACCGTGGAGCTGCTGCAGACACGAGAGGAGCTTTGTCAGTGCAAGAGGAAAGCTGCTGTGCCTCAAACAGTGAGACTGCACACACAGAAACATCTGTGAAACAACTTAATCCAAACCACTGGATCTCCCCCACTCAGTGAAAGCCACCACCTACCTGAAAACAGTTCTATGATTTCTTCTTAGCCTGAAAGAAGGCAATGATACTTGGGTGCATTTCTGGCTGTAATTATCCTGCTCAACAAATTCTGAGTTATCTGTTTAACCAAATCTCCCTGATCTTGGATATAAAGTGTCCCAATAAATTTGACAGAAGCAGGTCACTGAACAGAAGCCGAAGAGGTCACTGGGGCACAGTGTGAGCCATGACCTCAATCTCTGTTCATCTCCCTCAGCCCCTGGCTGAGCTGGAGACAGGGACACACTCTGTGGGTGCTGCTGCTTCTCAGCAAAAGCCTCACCTGCAGCACAACCACCTCCTCCCCAGCAGTGTGTCTGTACAGCTTTTCTAGTTTCCAAAAACATGAGCCCCTTCAGTCACACGGCCTTCAGAACTTCCTCTCATAAAGATTACATGCCACTTCACAAATAGGTTCAACTGCTTCTGTGTAATTCAGTAAAACTGACCAACACAGATCCACTAGAAATCCCTCTTCAATAGTTCTGCTTCTCATGAAATTATTTATTTAGAGTATGTTAGAGACCAAGCATTTATGGACAACGATCTGTGAAAAGACAATGCAAAAATTGGCTGAGCTGGCTCAAAGCAACAACTTATTTTTCTGCCTCTTCATTTAAAAGGATGTAAGATCAGAGTTCTCCTTTCTCACATAATTATTTTTTCTGCTTTGCTAGGAAAAAAAAATCTATTTTGCCTCAGCTGTTCCTGACTGAAAATAGGCATCTATCACACAAAACAGAACTTCAGGTTTCCATTCCATGAACTTTAAGAAATCCAGGCACTCCGAGTTTAGTGACTAAGCAATTTGAGGAGAAGGAGCAGGAAATCAATAACAGCAATGGCTTAAACATGTCACATGTTACCTGAAAACCTTCCCCATGGGGAGCAGCACAGAAATGTATCTGCTGCTTGTGCTATCAATGACTGTGCCTGGATTAGCCATTTCCAGAGCAGAGACAGGATCTTTACTTACAAGAGATTTACAAAGATCAACAGAAGAAATCCTATAGAAAAAAACAGTGAGGAAAACTTCACTATTTAACAAAAAAAATTGAGTGGAACTTGGCTACTCTGGAAAAGCAAGAGGAAGCACCATATCAGAAATGAAGTTAAAACAACACAAGGAGTATTTGCTCAACATATTTTGGCATGGGTAAGAGAACAAGAGAGTACATATCAGAGTCAAAATCAACAAGTCTGGATATGCTGCTAAAAATACAATGCAAGAGGGAACTGTCAGCACAGAGTTGAGAGAAGATAAACAGCTGGAACACACACAGATCACAGCAAAGGTGGGCAGGTGACTCAGAGGGGAGTTGGAGGCGGGGCTTGCTCGTTAGCAGGAGAGTGAGAAGCCTTTAAAAACATCTCTAGGGAGCGCGGGAACAGGAGCGGGCAAACAGGGGCGTGGCACGGCAGTGAGGGCGTGGCACGGCAGTGAGGGCGTGGCACGGCAGTGAGGGCGTGGCAGGTCAGTGAGGGCGTGGCACGGCAGTTGGCACGTCAGTGAGGGCGTGGCACGTCAGTGAGGGCGTGGCACGGCAGTGAGGGCGTGGCACGGCAGTTGGCACGTCAGTGAGGGCGTGGCACGGCAGTGAGGGCGTGGCACGGCAGTTGGCACGTCAGTGAGGGCGTGGCACGGCAGTTGGCACGTCAGTGAGGGCGTGGCACGGCAGTGAGGGCGTGGCACGGCAGTTGGCACGGCAGTTGGCACGTCAGTGAGGGCGTGGCACGGCAGTGAGGGCGTGGCACGGCAGTTGGCACGGCAGTTGGCACGTCAGTGAGGGCGTGGCACGGCAGTTGGCACGGCAGTTGGCACGTCAGTGAGGGCGTGGCATGGCAGTTGGCACGGCAGTGAGGGCGTGGCACGGCAGTGAGGGCGTGGCACGGCAGTTGGCACGGCAGTTGGCACGTCAGTGAGGGCGTGGCACGGCAGTTGGCACGGCAGTTGGCACGTCAGTGAGGGCGTGGCATGGCAGTTGGCACGGCAGTTGGCACGGCAGTTGGCACAGGCAGGGCGAACAGGCAGGGCAGAAGCCTAGGTATTTCTGCAGCTTTTTTTTTTTTCTCCTCTGTTCATTTGTTTCTTTGTCTCTTTCTACCTTTCCCCACAGCTTAAGGCAGTCATGCCTCCCAGAAAAATGAAAGCTGTTGCTCCTGTTACCAGTAGAGGGGTGTCAATACAGACAGAACCCTCTAAAAAGGATGCAGCCACTCAGGCCTCCAGCTGCATAGACTGTCTGAGCCTGGACCTACTACCAGAGGACAGTATGAGAAGCGCCTGCATACGATGTGAGCAGGTGAACGATTTGCTGGGTCTGGTGGCAGAGCTAAAGGAAGAGGTCGATAGGCTCAGAAACATAAGGGAGAGTGAAAGGGAAATTGACTGGTGGAGTCACCCTTTCCACTCCTAAGGAAGCCCAGCAGGAGGTGGTGAAGCTCAGCCCCTCCTGCCATCAGGCAGACGAACAAACCATAGGGTTGGGGATGAATGGAAACAGGTGCCTGGTCGTAGAGGCAAATCACCCCCTCTCGACCCCTTTCACCTGCCAGGGTGCCCTTAAAAAACAGGTATATGGCCCTGGACTCGGGCAGTCTGTTGGAGGACAGTCAGGAGGAGGATCTATCTACAAGATCTTCTGGTTACCCCCAGTCTACCGAATGGGTTACGACTACAGGTAAGAGAAAAAAGAGAAGGGTTGTAATCGGTGACTCCCTTCTGAGGGGAACTGAGGGCCCTCTATGTCGGCCAGACCCATCCCACAGGGAAGTTTGCTGCCTTCCTGGGGCCAGGGTGAGGGATATTACCAAAAGACTTCCTAAACTTATCCAACCCTCAGACTATTACCCACTGTTGGTTGTCCAGGTTGGAAGTGATGACATTATTAAAAGGAGTACCAGAGTAATTAAAAACGATTTCAAGGCACTGACCCGATCTCTTCGGGGGACAGGAGCACAGGTAGTAATTGCCTCAGTTCCTGTGCTAGCTGGGATGAATGAGGAGAGGTTTAGGAAATCCCAGCTTACCAATAGGTGGCTTAGGGGATGGTGCTATCGTCAAAATTTTGGGTTTTTTGATCATGGTGCAAACTCTGTGTTGCCCAGTCTCATCAAACCAGATGGGCTTCATTTATCTAGGAAGGGCAAAAGAACTGTAGCCCATAAGTTGGCAGGGTTGGTTAGGAGGGCTTTAAACTAGGTTTGAAGGGGGAAGGGACGGCAACTGGGCTCTCCAGAGATAAGCCTAAGGGCATAGAGCCCGAGTTGAGAATGAAATCAGTGGCCCAGCTGAAGTGCATGTACACCAATGCACGCAGTATGGGAAACAAACAAGAGGAGCTGGAAGCCACAGTGCAGCAGGAAAACTATGACATAGTTGCTGTCACAGAAACGTGGTGGGATGAATCACATGACTGGAGTGCTGCTATGGGGGGCTACAAGCTCTTCAGAAAGGACAGGCAGGGAAGGAGAGGTGGAGGGGTGGCTTTATATGTTAGAGAGTCTCTTGACTCTGTTGAAGTTGAGGTCAGCAGTGACAAGGTTGAGTGCCTGTGGGCCAGAATCAGGGGCAAGGCCAACAAGGCTGACACCCTTGTGGGTGTCTGTTACAGACCACCCAACCAGGATGATGAAGGAGATGAATTATTCTACAAGCAGCTGGCAGATGTCTCAAAATCTCCAGCCCTTGTTCTTGTGGGTGACTTTAACCTGCCAGATATCTGCTGGGAGCTCAGCACTGCAGAGAAGAGGCAGTCAAGGAGGTTCCTGGAGTGTACAGAGGACAATTTCCTTCATCAACTGGTAAATGAGCCTACCAGGGGTAAGGCCCTGCTAGACCTACTGTTTACAAACAGAGAGGGGCTGGTGGATGATGCAGTGGTTGGAGGCCGCTTGGGGCACAGTGACCATGAAATAATAGAATTTTCAGTCCTCAGGGATGTAAGGAGAGTCACCATTAAAACCTCTACCTTGGACTTTCGGAGAGCAGATTTTGGCCTATTCAAAGAACTGATTCAGAGCATACCCTGGGAAACAACCCTTAAAGGCAAGGGGGTCCAGGAGGGATGGACATGTTTTAAGAGGGAGATTTTGAGTGCACAGGAACAGGCTGTCCCAGTGTGCCCAAAGGCCAGCCGGAGGGGAAGACAGCCAGCTTGGTTAAATAGGGAGATCCTGAAAGAAATCAGGGATAAAAAGAAAGTTTACAGACTATGGAAAAAAGGGCTGGCTACTTATGAAGAATTTACAGATAGAGCTGGGTCATGCAGGAAAAAAATTAGGGAAAGAAAAGTGGAATTTGAAGTAAATTTGGCTATTTCAGTTAGGGATAACAAAAAGTCCTTTTATAAATACATTAATAACAAAAGGAGGGGCAAGGAAAACCTCCATTCTCTGTTGGACTTGGAGGGAAATATAGTTAAGGAAGATGAGGAGAAGGCTGAGGTACTTAACACCTACTTTGCCTCAGTTTTCACCAGTAAGACAGGTGGCCCTCAAGACAACTGGCCTCTGGAGCTGGTGGACAGGGAGAGGGAGCTGAATACCCCTCCTGTATTCCAGGAGGAAATAGTGACCGACTTACTGAGCCAGCTGGATCCTAACAAGTCTATGGGACCAGATGGGATCCATCCCAGGGTGATGAAGGAGCTGGCAGAAGAGCTTGCCAAACCACTCTCCATCATCTTCCAACAGTTCTGGCTCTCTGGGGAGGTCCCAGATGATTGGAGGTTGGCGAATGTCACCCCAATCCACAAAAAGGGCTGCAAGCAGGACCCTGGCAACTCCAGGCCTGTCAGCCTGACCTCAGTGCCTGGCAGGGTTATGGAGCAGATCATCCTGAGTGCAATCACACAGCACCTTCAGGGTGGACAAGGGATCAGACCCAGCCAGCATGGGTTTAGGAGGGGCAGGTCCTGTCTGAGCAACCTGATCTCTTTCTACCATCAGGTGACCCACCTGGTGGATGAGGGGAAGGCTGTGGATGTGTCTATCTGGACTTCAGCAAGGCCTTTGACACTGTCTCCCATAATATACTCCTGAAAAAGCTGGTAGCCCATGGCCTGGACAAGTGTACCCTCTCCTAGATTAAGAGCTGGCTGGAGGGTCGGGCCCAGAGAGTGCTGGTGAACAGAGCTGCATCCAGCTGGTGGCCGGTCACCAGTGGTGTTCCCCAGGGGTCTGTGTTGGGTCCAGTCCTGTTTAACATCTTTATTGATGATTTAGATGTGGGGATTGAGTCCATCAGCAGCAAATTTGCTGATGACACCAAGTTGGGAGGGAGTGTCAACCTGCTGGAAGGCAGGAGGGCTCTGCAGAGGGATCTGGACAGGCTGGAGGGATGGGCTGATTCCAATGGGATGAAGTTCAACAAGGCCAAGTGCAGGTCCTGCCCTTTGGCCACAACAACCCCCTGCAGCGCTCCAGGCTGGGCACAGAGTGGCTGGAGAGCAGCCAGGCAGAAAGGGACCTTGGAGTACTAATTGACAGGAATCTCAACATGAGTCAACAGTGTGCCCAGGTGGCCAAGAAGGCCAATGGGATCCTGTCCTGTATCAAAAATAGCGTGACCAGCAGGACCAGGGAAGTGACCCTTCCCCTGGACTCTGCCTTGGGGAGGCCACACCTTGAGTGTTGTGTTCAGTTCTGGGCCCCTCAGTTCAGAAAGGATATTGAGATGCTGGAGCGGGTCCAGAGAAGAGCAACGAGGCTGGAGAAGGGACTGGAGCACAAGTGCTGTGGGGAGAGGCTGAGGGAGCTGGGGGTGTTCAGCCTGGAGAAGAGGAGGCTCAGAGGTGACCTCAGCACTGTCTGGAACTACCTGAAGGGAAGTTCTGGCCAGGTGGGGGCTGGTCTCTTCTCCCAGGCACTCAGCAATAGGACAAGGGGGCACGATGGGCTCAAGCTCTGCCAGGGGAAATTGAAGTTGGAGATCAGAAAAAAATTTTTTACAGAGAGAGTAATCAGGCATTGGAATGGGCTGCCCGGAGAGGTGGTGGATTCACCATCCCTGGAGATTTTTAAACACAGATTGGACGTGGCGCTGAGTGCCATGATCTAGTAAATGAACTAGAGTTGGACCAAGGGTTGGACTCGATGATCTTGGAGGTCTTTTCCAACCCAATCGATTCTATGATTCTATGATTCTATTCTAAGACAAATAAAAGTGGAAATGGGGAAAAAGGAGCAGAAAACTGGGGAAGCTAAACACACAGGTTGTTTCCCAAGAGTGCATGTCTAGGATTCACTAAGGACTCTTGGAGAGCAAAATATAAAAAAATACACCTATATAAACTCGGTAACACTGGAAACACAAAACTTTACATAGGAAATACAGCAGCAAGTCCTGAAAAGAGTGCTGAAAGACAAATAGTAATAAATAGCAGCTGAAATACAAGAGTAAATGGAGAGTCTGAGTACATTAATTAACACAAAGATAGTGGACTCAAGGGGGAAAATTAATCAGGAGCTGAGGAAAAAGGAAATAAAAAAACACAGAGGAACATTGCAAGTAAGGCAGGTTTAATCAGGAAAATGCTTAAACCCTTATTTATAACTCCTCTAAGACTGTTTTGGATCCTCTACCTTACAGATTTCACCACCAGAAATAGATGAAATGGTGTGTTTGGCTCAAATTAAAAATGGCTGTGTAAATACATCATTGTATTACCTTGCAGCTGCAGATCCCCAACTGCAAGGCCCACAATAAAGCAGCCACCTTGCTCACAGAAGCACAGAAATCCAGGAAAGCTGGAAGGGAATCAAAACTCATCTCGTTCTTGGGCAGGAACACCTTCCATGACCAGGGTAACCAGAGCCCCACAACTCCTCTGGCTGTGTCTTACAGCTGGGTGGGAAAATCTTTAAAGTGGGAAAACATAGAGCAATACTCGGGTAAAATAAAGTATTTAAATAAAAACTACAGCTGATGTTTTATTTTATAAAAAGCATTTAGTTTCATCAATATTTTTTGTAACAAACAAGTACTTCCCCCCAGCTTTCAGCACTTCAGGTAAACTTTCCTTTGAAGGTTTCCCAGTGCTCCCTCTCCTGTCCCACCAGCTGAAGATGTCTGGAAGTCTTTACTGTAACATGCTCTTTTTTGTCAGTTTAACCATAAAGCTGAATTTTCTGTACAGTTCCCATTTTTAGGGGGCATGGCTGCATTTTCAGCTGTACCTCCCTGACAACACAGACTCCTTCTAGTAATGGCTTTGTTGTCCTTCCCTCGTGAAACCTGACTTGCAGTCCACACTAAAAGCACCAAAGGATGTTATCCATGGACTAAGGACAGTGTTCCAGACTGGAGTTCCACTGGAGCATTTCCCTGCTCAGCAGCACACTGACCCCACTGCTCTGCAGCAGCCCCACAACCTGCTCTCAGGTAAGAGAGCACTGTTGTTATGGCTACTGGAGCAGAGCAGGACCCTGCCTGCCTCTCTCTTCTGCTCCCCAAGCTCCGCTGTGCCCTCAAAGAACACATTATTGTCATTTCCAGAATCTGTAATTGCTTCCTTTTGCCTTCCACTTTCCTGCATTTAAAGGTACAAGTTTACTTCTTCTTCCTTGATGACACTGTTACAGGTGTTTCATTTTCCCCCTCTCCTTGCATTTTCCCTATTAATGAGAATTTGTGCATGTAACTAATTTTTTCTAGGTCTCTGGCAAGACCTGAGAGCCCCTTCCAGAGCCTAAAGGGGCTCCAGAAGAGCTGGAGAGGGACTGGGGACAAGGGATGGGGGGACAGGACACAGGGAACAGCTTCCCACTGACAGAGGGCAGGGATAGATGGGAGGTTGGGAAGGAATTCCTCCCTGTGAGGATGGGCAGGCCCTGGCACAGAGTGCCCAGAGAAGCTGTGGCTGCCCCATCCCTGGAAGTGTCCAAGGCCAGGCAGGACAGGGCTTGGAGTGACCTGGAATAGTGGAAGGTGTCCCTGCCCATGGCAGGGGGTGGCACTGGGTGGGCTTTAAGGTCCCTTCCCACCCAATCCAGTGTGGTTCTAGGACATTTAGTGCTTTTTTGCTGTTATTACAGGCTGACAAGAGCTACAAAGAAATGCAGAGGAGAGAGAGGACTGCCCATTTCCACAGTCCCTGCCATCACCTTGTTTCCATGAGATCAAAGGCTCAGAATACCTAAGGGTCAGTGCATTTTTACCCACAGTGACATCCTGCCCTGTTTGCAGCCAGAAGGAAGTGCCAGCTTTGCTCAGCACAGGCGGCAGAGGGGAGCAGTCCTGGGGTGGGGACTGCACTGCTGCCCCTTCCCAAGAGCAGCCCGGGGCCTGCTCTGCCTCCTGGACCCCAGGAACATGAGCCACTTGGAAAGGTCAGCTCTGTGTGTGTTTCCCTGAAAGCAAGGTGGGGGACATCCACCTGTGCACCTTAAATCCAGACCTAAACCTAAGACCTGCAGTTTATCTCTAACCTGTCTCACATCTCCACAGCTTGGTGTTAACCCTGGTCCACAGTGCTGCTTTTGATTTTATACCCTATGATAACTGAAGTAAAGCCAATGCAAGTAAACTCGACCATTAATACTGTGTGCTACAATAAATACAATTAACAATCATGGTGTACTATAGTAATATTCATTACACTATCATGTACTAAACTAATATTACTTGACTACACAGTTGAGATCAATTCACTTACTTTGAAATTGTCAAAACTTTTCCTTCCTTCCCCAACCTCTGGTTATTTTTATTTCCTGAAACGTATTAAACTTGAATTTTATATCCCAATCAAGGAGGTTAAAGACATAATTATGGCATTATATACATAATATACAATGTGGCACAACAAAGAAATCACTGAGGAAGGTATCAGAGCAATCAAATGATCCCTCAAGATAAAGTGTTCCAGCCACACTGCCTGGCTCAGGAGCAGACAGGTCACACCAGCAGTCAGGACCCCACTCTGATAACACCCTGTGAGAGGCTGCCCCAGCCACTGCCCCTTATCATCAAAGTTCTCACACCAAGGGCTCAGCTCGGTGCTGCTGCCTCAGAAACCTGGGGCAGAGGTGGCTGCCACACCTCAGCGAGCAGGTGACAACAACCAGCTCAGAGGCATCAGGTGGGTGTAGCTTCTCTCCATGGTCTTCACTGATGCATTTTTAATACAAAGAAACAACTGGAATGAAATGGAAAAGAGTAGTGAAAAGAGGGTTATGAGAAGTCTCTACAAAATTCCATGTGGGGCAGAAAAAGTATAGACACAACCATTTGTTACATCTCAAGAAATGCCAAGGAAGCCGCCAGTGAATGATATACCAGAGAGCTCAATGAAGTGATTTCCCCACACAGCACACAACTGAAGTATAATCCTGCTGCTATTGGCTGCCATGGAAACCAGGGGGGAAAAGGGTTGAATATTAGGTATCAAACAAATCAGAGTGAGAACACCCTTCACTGCTATTAGACAGAATGGTTGGCAAGTGCTTGTCATGGGCCTGGGCTGGAGCCTTTCCTGTGTGCCACACTCTCCTGAAGTGCTGCAAGTGGAGCAGAACACAGGATTCCAAAATCCTCCCAGCTCCAGGGGACTCCCCAGTACAAACAGAAAAAGCAGAAGTAGTATTTGTTTGACAGAAGTTTATGTAACTCCCAATGTAAACATAAATCAAACTCTAAGCCAGGGATTCAGTTATAAATTGTCAAATATGACATGAGATAAGCTGTATTCTGCATTCCACACCAGTAAGTCAAATTTCTGCTCTCCATGCCCACAAATCCTTGCTATTTTGGTGATGGCCCCACAAGCCTGCAGTCGCCAGGGGAAAAAAATTAACAATATTGCATTATCACAAAACTTGAGAACAAAAAGCAAACTAACTCAGCCCCATTTTCTGCATCATTAAAATTAAAGTCTTTGTAACTCGGATAAAGAAATCATGGCAGTTTGAGTCTTTCCTTTGTTAATCAGGACTTAAAATTTCAAATCAGGATGAAACGATTTCTAGACAAGCATAACTGATGAATTTATTTTCCTCTCTCTTTAAAAGCAAATATGGCAGTGTATGGGATTGGAGCTGGTGGGTGCAGAAGTGACTATGGCCCACACTGTGCTCACAGCCCAAGGTCCCCCATGCCCTGGGGTGGTGCCCCAGTGTGGGCAGCAGGGCAGGGGGGATTCTGCCTCTCTGGTGAGACCTCACCTGCAGAGCTGCCCCAGCCCTGGGGAACAACAGCACCAGGATGTGGAGCTGCTGGAGCGTGTCCAGATGGGGCCCTGGAGATGCTCCAGGGCTGGAGCCCCGTTGCAGCCAGGCTGGGAGAGCTGGGGGGGCTCACCTGGAGAAAGGAAGGCTCCACGGAGACCTGAGAGCCCCTTCCAGGGTCTGAAGGGGCTCCAGGAGAGCTGGAGAGGGACTGGGGACAAGAGATGGAGAGACAGGACACAGAGAATGGCTTCCCACTGCCAGAGGGCAGGGATAGATGGGAGGTTGGAAAGGAATTCCTCCCTGTGAGGGTGGGCAGGCCCTGGCACAGAGTGCCCAGAGAAGCAGTGGCTGCACCATCCCTGGGAGTATCCAAGGCCAGGTTAGATGGGGCTTGGAATGACCTGGGCTGGTGGAAGGTGTCCCTGCCCATGGCAGGGGGTGGGACTGGATAAGCCATAATGTCCCTTCCAGCCCAAACCAGTCTGTGACTTCATGAACTGCTAAAATCACTTAACATTTTGGTTTTGTTGCAGTTTTAGAATAAGCCCCTCACTGCAGACCAGAAATTACTTGTCTTCAAGGGTTCTAAAGAATTTTAATGTTTCCCACTGTGCTCCCAATGGGGCACAAAAAGTGAGATTCTGCATTTGGCACTGAACTACAAGTAAAACCTTAAGAAACGTAAGACAGAATTGTTTTCACAAGACCTGCAGTAAGAGTAGGAAGGTCACTGGCACCTTGCCTGGCCCAGCCAGTGCTGTCATTGGCACTCCCTGGCAGTGCCAGGCTCCAGAACCGACACAGGTGCCACGGTCAGAGGCCAAGTCACAGCTGCAGCGATGCTGGTGGGGCAGCCCAGGCCCCTCTGTGTCTCAAAGGGTCTGAAGTGCTTTGAGGACTCTGTCCAACAAGAGCCATGTGAGCCATACCCTTGGGACCCGAGGACTCCCTACACATGCACTGCTGCACACACAGCCACTTCCTACAGGAGGAATTCCACAGGAAACACACATGCCCTAATTGGAAAGATCCTCTGTTTCTTTTGATTAAAAACTTTGGAATGAAAAAGGGAACTCTTGAGAAATGCAGCTCTAATTGCAAGAAATTACTTCTGTTTTTACAGACATCTGTGGAAATAGGCTGGTCCCACTTGGTGTGTTACATTTTCTATTCTTCAGTCTTCTCCACCATAAGAAAAAACCCAGCAGCTTAAAAGGCAGGCTGTGAGCACACAGGAGTAACACCAATCCTTTGTTAACATCAAAAGATGCTTTTTTCTTGAAATGCATCTGCCTTTTCTTCATCAATGAAAAAAAATCACTTTGAATGGCTAATTAAAGTGACTTAAAGAATCTAAGAGGGGGAAAAATGGATGCATTGAGAGAGCAGAAAATTGCCATTATCTTTGTCACCATGAATTGAAATTCCACTACATCCCTATCTACATAGTTACGTATTTCTACAGTAAGTTTTCACTCTCATAAGTTGCTAAAAGTATTTCTAGGCCCTTTTTCTTAAGTCGCAAATACTTCTAAGTTATCCAGAACACTTATTTCAATAAAGATGAAATAACCAAAACACACAGCAGAGACTGTAGTAAACATGACTCCATCAAAGGTATTTCCAAAGGTGACCTTACGAGTTGGTAGAAGCCAATCCCCCCAACAGATGGTGCCTATTAAACACCATAGGCTGCTCCTGAGGGAACAGGCTCTAATCAGAGGCGCCTGAACCTCCAAGTGCTCCCAACTCCTGCCACCCCTCTGCACCCAGGCCCGGGTGCTGCAGGTGCAGGGCACCAATGCCACTTGTTCTGAGCTGAAATTTAAGCTAATGGTGTGAACAGGAAGAGATGCCAAACTCTACCCCTCGCTCCTGAGCTGGTGAGTTACCCCAGAACTGGCTCAGCTCTGCTGAGGGTTATCAGAGCCAGGTTTAAACCAGGGCACAGACGCTGCTGGGAGGGAACTCCTCTGCTCCTGTGAGATCCAAGAGCACTTTGGTACAACAGCCTTTTCTGCTGCTCCAGGTACCAAACTCAATCCACCACTTCCAGCTCCACACAAATGAGGGAAACACAAGGCAAAGGCCATTTACACCTTCCTGCCCTGCAGTGACTGACCCCAGCAGTGCCAGAAAATGCTGTAACTTCCACTCAAAGGGCAGGAACAGGAGGCTCAGCCCAGAGACTGCTGAGGCAGGATGGGGAGACCTACAGGAACAAGGAAAGCAGCAGGCAGAGGTGAATGTGAGCAGCACATGCTTAAGAGTCCACTTTTTCCAAATTACAATGTATCTCCTCTGAAACCCAAGCTTGCCTTTTTCCCCTAAATCCAGCTACTGTTGAATGCTTGCAGATTAAGAGAATACTGGATTTGGTTTAACCACCTTCTTTGTGCCAGAGAATATGAGTTTTCCCCTAGGATACAGTTCTTTTTAATCATCCCCATCTCTTTCTTTCCAGAAGTAATTACTGCAGTGTACCAGCACTGCACTTCGTTAAATAAGTCTACAGCTTCCTTAATGCAAAAGAGAGAGACTCATGATTACAGTGTTTGCTGAGACAAATGTCATTTTTGCAATTTAATTCCTACACTTGGTCTGCAAAAGGTCTGACAATCTCCAGCAGAATTTGCACCTTTGTGAAGACCAAAGCCATGAGGACTCTTCCCATTTGTAATCCAGTCAGAAAGCGCTAAGATCTGGTGGTATTTGATTGTTTTGATAGTTAGTTCCTGTCCATGCCATCTAAAACAAACCCAGCAATGTATCTGACACACCGGTGGCAAACTCAGGTCCAGCATCATTTCCTCACAAGCCTTAGAACAATACTGACAAAACAAATCCAATAAAGGTTTTTTCACTTTACATAAGTAAAGAGGAAACAGCCCAGGTCTGGCTGGTAAGACAGTGACTGTTCTGAATCATTAACATCAAGAGGTGTCTGCTCCTTTTCTCTCAAACGGTTGCAGCAATAAAGCATCGCTGAGCCGAGGACTCCTCAGTTTAACCTCTGCAGGCACAGGAGCAGCTCTGTCTCTCCCAGATCGATGGGTCTGTAATTAAATTAATACAGTGGAAAACAAGCAGTGGTATTTGAAAGCCTTGCACAATTTATCTCCAATGAGCAGTGCCAAAAAGAATTTTAGAGGCTCTGAGCTTTCTTAGCAGCCCACAGGAGCAGAACACAGACTTTGTTCAGGGCCTACAAGGACTGCTTTCATTTTCAGCAGAGATTTGAACTTATTACACAGAGCTGGCAGTGCAGAATTCATTTCAAAGGTAATTTGTCTTTCCTTACATTATACATTTTCTCTAAAATATTCTGGTACCACAAGTTCTGTCATTTAAATCAATAGATTTTAAGTTATTTGAAAGTTTATATTAATTCACACTCATAAATGAGTTAATAGCTGATTTTAAGCCAGCTTATTTTTGGTCTGCTGTCATATGTGAAACATGACTAGTTCAATATATTCAGGTAGCAAGTAATAAAGAAAAATATGTGTGGTTTAAATAACTGTCGTTCCTGCACCAGTTCCCAGAGATCCTGGACTGCAGTCACTCAGCACAGCAGGTATTTCAGTCAGCTTTTCCACCCACAACCCAGTGTGCCCTTCATCCACATCTCCTGCACTGGAAGCAAATCCCTGTGGTCTTTTCCCACTCTTTCTGAGAGGAGCAGGATACACCTTTTGGGAAAGACATGCCAGCAGTCCACAGGTGGCTCTAAAGTCACTGCAATCCTGCAATGCTGTTCTACACCTCCAGATCTGAACAAGGTTTTATGGTAACTCTTCAAGGCTTCCCATGCCCAGAAGAGTTAGGAACATGTAAAGCTTTAAGGAATCAAAAAAGCAATTTTGCAGCTACTTTTCTCATAGCCAAAGACTCTTTGAAGAGCTAAAGAACAGGAAAAAGAACTAGTGAGGAAGAAAGAGTACATGAGATGGCAAATACAAACACCATCCAGCAGTAAACAGAAAGCAATGGTGGAAACCTTTTGGTTTGAAACAATACAATGAAGCCAAAGCTTTAGTTTCAAGAATGTCAACAAATATTAATCACTTGTATTTCTTCACAAAACCCTGATTTTGATGTAAGCATATGAACTGTCAAGTGTCTGATATGAACTTCCTAACCTTACCTATGAACCTTCTAACCTTACCTATCTTCCTTTAAGGAGCTGCTGAAACATTTAATGCATGCCTGGCAACCCAACTTACCTTCCACCCGAGCTGGTTCATAATTTGCATCTTATTTTCAGTTTGAACTTTATAAACATTCATTTCAAGATAAACACACTGTAAAAATGACCTCGAGGTTCAGAAACAACAAGTACAAAGTTCAGATCTCATTTATCTACACCACACATTAAAATGAAGCAATTTCCATCTTTCAGACTTACCTTCCCTTTTTGAATGTGGTTAAAGGCATGTTTTTAACTGCTTAGTATAGTTTTGGGGTTGTTTTTAGTTCTGTGTACTGTGCACACAGAATATTTTATAAATCCTTGACATTGCTATGACTTAAATCTTGTGCAAGTAAATAATAATTTTTCAGACTGTATGTTAGTCCTTTACTTTGCAAGTTCTCCCCTATAATCAGACTGAAAAGGGATTTTGTTGAAGAAAGCAGACTTTATACCCTTAACAACAGCACTGCCTTCACTGCAAGGAATTGCTTAATTTTCTACTTTCTTCATAATACAAAATATTTATGATACCAGCTTATTAATAAATGACTGAAGAGATAAAGCCTTTTATCACATGCCAAAGTCAGCAACACTTCTCATTATTTGCAGTTCTTTGTAAAAGGCCCATATGCAGGAAATTATATTTATCAAAGTCTTTCCATGCTCAATAACATCCATCTGTAGAGAACAATTATTCCATCCATCACCAAATAAAACCCTGCATAAATGATCTTTTTAAGCCATTACTCTATTTACAATGTTATACCCTCTATAAAATATTACTAATCAGAGTAAATAACACTATTTCCTTGCTAATTTGCTTTCTGGAATCCTGTCCAAGAGCAAAGCAAACAGTTTCTTATCCATTGCTTTTCCAGCCCATACTTCATGGTGCTTTTTCCTGGTTTTAGCCTTCAATTTCCTTTGGCCAAGCAGAAGTCCATGAGCTTCCCTTAATTAAGCACAGAGGACACTGATAAAAGTCTGCACACACATCCTGCACGTCAACAAGCTGCTCTAGATCCTGCACTTACTGACTCAGTTTGCACCATTCAATACCAATTTTTCAGAGGCTCTTACTAGAACAGGTGAGGAACAACTCGACATTAATCCAGCAGGACAAGCGTGTGGAACCTCAAGTGCCTGACTGACAGGAAATATTCCATAAAGGTGTCCTGCTTTAGGCACTGGGCAGAGTCCATACACAGATCCCTGCTCGTACGCAGGGACAAGCCCCAGCCTTAGGCAAGGCCAGCAATCAGTGCTGACAGGGGCAATTTGGCTGCTCATCCATCACGGATCCCTCACAAGAACCCACAGACAAGATTCCGAGGGGGAAATCACATGAGAAACAAAGTATAGAGGAAATTCATCTGCTTCCTTCACCAGCTACTCCTAAGGACAACTTGAGTGTGCCAAGTGCAAACAGCCCATCCAGGAATGGAGAGGCCCCCCAGTCCAGAGAGGCCACAGCACTGCTGGCACTGAGCAGGGAGGGAGTTCCACTGTGCTGTTCCATCAGCAACCCATGTCTCAGAGCTGCGTGCCAAAGGCAAGGCAGGCAGTGGCAGCACTGCTCAAACCACTTCTGGAAATCTCCTGAAGAATGTACAGCTTTAGGCTTACCTAGCAGAAAATAAATGAGAGGGAAGGAGATGGATGGGAGAGAAAGAATGGGAATAACGTCACTGTGCACTTGAAAGCAGTCAGGAAGTTTCCTCTTCAACCATGAGAGACAGCTTTTCCCTGCAAAAGAAACCTTTCCTCCCATGGACTTGATGGCTGGTTTTCTTTCACAGCTCAAGAGGCTGTTCCAACCACTAATTGCTTCTGCTGAGGAAAAAAACCTATTTATTCCACAAGTATGGCTCTGTGCCTCTAAAATGTGGGAAGGTCAGAGTGCTGTGGAGTTTGCAGTTTGTTTACTATCAATAACAGAAGGCAAAGCAGACAGCCACGCAGATACCCACGGCAGCTCCAGAATGGAAACAGCCTGGTTGCCATGGCAGCAGAGCATGATACCTGAGCTAATTACTCAGGCTGAGAGGCAGAGCTAATTAGCCGAGCTCCAGCATCACTCTGACACAGTTATGATCCTTGAGGGACCTGCACACGTGTGTTGCTGACGAGACATTTCAGCTGCTCAGAGACCTCAGCACTCTACACTCTACTTACACAAGCGCTCAGAACAAGGAGAGAAAAGGGAAAAAAGCAAAAATATGTTCCTACAAAGAGGAAAACCATGGAAAAGGCCTCACCAGCCCCCCAGAAAACTCTGAGCACTGACCTGCAGCTGTGGTGTCCACAGTGCTGCGCCACCCACACCACCTGGGGCAGAGGAGTCACCTCCACCCCAGCCCAGGGGCAGCTCTCTGAAAAACCAGGTTAGCATTAGGACAAGATAAGGCCAAAAAGTTCCCTCATATCTAATACTGCAAACCCCCAAATTAAGCTCCTGACTTAGAAATAAGAAGGTAAATATAATACCACCTGCTTTACAGACTGTGAATCCTGTGGAAAATAAATACCTACTATCAACAGGTAAACCTGGATTTTTTTCAAGGACTGGAAACAGCATTTACTTGATGGTTTTCAAGAAAGAAAATGTATTTTAAAACTAACTTTATTATCTTTCTGAGGCACTGTCTGACACAATATCCTCCTCCTAGAAGAAGCAGCACATTTTAAAAGGGTTGGAATCAAAAAGTTAAAAGGTGAATGTATCAGTCCTTGTTAACCATTTTTCTGCCCCAGAAGTCCAACGTAATGTCATGAGGAAGACACAGACAAGCTGTGAAATGCAGGGATTTTTGTTGGTACTCTTGGAGAAAAAAAAACAGCAAGGTAAAGACAAATTCTTTAAGAAACTATTTTTGTTCTTCATAACCAAAATCAGCAAAGGCAACAAATGTACAGAGCAGGAAAACCAGAGGAAAAGTGGCCTGGAAAGGGACTGCCACACAAACCTGGTTACGGAGCTGAGATTCTGTGACAGTTCAGTACAGGAAACCTCTCACTCACACCAAATGATTCTCTACAAACCCAGGAAGATTCCTGGAGTCTGTTTTAATGGACATTAAGGTATGAACAGAATGCATTATACAAAGCAACTGATGAAACAGATACTCAGAAGAGCTAAGGACACATGCTTCAAAATCTGGTGTATATTTATTCAGCTTTAAGTTGCACAGACCTTCTCAGCTGACCTGCAAGTCATTAACAATTTTTTAGTATTAACAATTTACACAACATGCCTGATCACTCATATTTACAAGACATCACTTCTCACTTCAGGAGCATCTCTAAGCAAAGCTGGAGGATGCCAAGAGGTTCATTCAAGTGCTTGTGCAGCCCAGGAGAACGGGATAAATACATAAAAATCAATGTTTCTCTAAGCAGAAAGGTATTTTTGTCAGGGTCAATACTGTTGCTAAATAAAACAGTTTGGTGCCTCACTGATTTCAAATTAAAGCCAGAAAATAGGCACATATTCTTCACCTGCTTCAAACTTCTGAAAGACATGTCCAGCTAAGTGTACTTGATATATATTTAGATATCCAGTAATTTTAGGCACTGGTAGAGTGGTACATTTATAAACCTAGCACCAGTTTCCCAGTTTGCTGAGGCACTTTCTCCCAAGCTAGTTGTGCTCCTCCCTTCCAGTTAATGAGCACAAAGTCAGACATGTTATCAGTCAGCATTTAGATCCAACTTTGGGAAATGAAGACTGTTAGTGGACAAAATTGGAAAGCAAATTAAGGAATATTAAAGAAGACAACGTAGTCGTTGAGATTCATAAAGGGCTGTTATTTATCAGAAATAAAAACAAGCAGTAATGTCAACAGTCTTTAAAGGGAAATAAAGATGTCACAACGGAGCACATAATCCTCCCATGAAAAAGGAACTTGGTCTCTCTCCTAAAATACAGAACATCCTGGTATTTCTGTACCTCATTTCCATTAAGGACAGCTTTGTATGCACTTTACCCTGAGTGGACATCCATAAAGCCACTCTCTTCTGATAAACTTTTATTTATTCCAGACAAGAGGCATGTTCCTGGAAACTGGGAAGAACTGCACTGTTTGCCAGGATTTTAACCCTGTTCTACAGCTGTTACTGTAGCCCCTGAAAAAATTACAACACACAAATAAATCTCCCAAACACACTATAAATTCAGGGGAATTTTTGCTTCCTTTCTCCTATCCCTGCTGCTTGGGACCAGAAGGCCACTGGAGGAAGCTCTGCAGAGATATCCCTGAGGGCACGAAGCAGAGTACTGAAAATGGATAGAAAGTCACCATTAGAATAAAAAAAGCCCACAAAGTCGATGCCATCAGCACTGCTGCCCCAGCCAGTACCAGAAAGCTTTTCTGGGAAGCACAAGGCTCACAGTGGGCACTCAGCCTGCATCAGTCACTAACAAGAGCTTTAAAAAGCAGGAATCTTATCAGAGTGTTGCTTTCTCTAACGAGGAGAAAAAAGGGAAGTATAAATCAGAGCAGCGGGGGAATGAAGGTATTTATGACATGCCTTCACCAAAAGCTTGCATCAACCAGAATAAAAACATATGGCCAAGGATGCCTTTGGATTAAAGCTGCACAAACTCTTACAAAAAAGCTTGTGGGTTTGTTTTTTTTCATATCCACCTTTAGGAGAAAGTTATAAAAGGCAAACAGAATACAACTACTTTCACATAAGCTGCCAAACCCAGCTGAACAATGTTTCAGGATCCTGTGTGAACAGCACAGACACTGACACAGGCTGGGAATCCCAGCTCTAACCTTCAGCCTTTTTACAGAGCACTTCCACAGTGCTGCAGAGCTCCTGCCATCCACAGAGTAAGTTTATTTCCCTCAGCTATGAAAAAGGGTTGCTGAACCTGCTGATGGCTCCTATTTCATTTCTCTGATGCTTTTAACTGTACTTGGGACTTCACCTTACACTAAGAAGCAAGAAAAGGGACTTCTACCCAGACCATTTGATGCCTAAAGGTATATTCTCACATCAGCTACAGAATGAAGAAGTTCTGAATTGTGGGTTATTTTCAGCTCAGAGCAACTTCTAGGAAGCATCAGGAAACAGCAAATAGTTTAGTTCTGGACACTACAGAGAGAGAAGAGCTCTGTCTTTGTCTCTTTTCAAGGCTGAGTTAACTGAAAAAAGGCAACACATGAAAAATTCATTAGAAGGCATAGTGTGGCAACAGAGCAGCAGAGGGGCTTGAGTGCTCCATGCCTGGCAATGGAGACTGCCCAAGGAGGGGATAAAAGGCAGGGCACTCGCTGGTGACTGGAGAAAGTATCACAGGGGAAGAAATAACACTGGCGCTT